>NW_026705207.1:348728-697456 GCF_029867415.1 Vicia villosa | reverse complement strand
CTAAAAAGAAGAAGGTCACCTTTGACCCTCTTAAGGTGGATCCTTTTAGAGCTAAGAGGTCAGGTATTTACTCCAGGCAGGAATACATCCCAACCCCCTCAGAATCTCCCTCATTCATTCTACTGTCTCCTTCTGATACATCAACTCCCATCACACCCCCACAAATTAACCTGCAATCACCCTCACCCCTTATAATTCTGAACCCTACTCCCTCAATTACTATACTTCCCTCTAATATTCCATCCTCATCACACCAAACTACAGATATTACACCCTCATCTTCTAATCCTCTTCCTGCTGACCCTTGTCTTTCATATCCCATACCTACCAGGACCCCAAATCCATACTCCTGTCTTTACCCTGATTACAGCTTCACCTTTCGCCCTCCTGCACCAGCTACTCCTGTCTTTCTTGAGCTCTTACACTATCGTGTGAATCGTTGGTTAGAGCTTCTGGAAACTGCCTACTGCCATAATCTGGATGAGCGTTCTCTTCGCAACCTCTGGAGAGCTCTTAGACAGAGTTTCCAAGTTGAAGCTATGAATGTGCAGAGAAGATTCACTGCTGAAGCACGTGGTGCTCCTGGACTCTTGTTAGAATTTGATGATGGCAGATATCGTCATGTCATCAGAAATAGAAGAATTCTTGAGGAAAGGATGCCTGAAGATGAGTTAACTGGGAATCCCTGCAGAACTCTTGTGGTCTGGCGACCAAAGTTCATGGTTCTGACTGGTGACTTTCAGGGGCTGTTCAACTGGTTCAGAATGAACCCTTCTGAAAGTGCTCCTGATATGGACTTTCCAGTAGTGGTCTATCCTGCAGCTGCAGGTGGTCCTCCTTCTCCAACAAATATTGCAACCATTCTTCAAGCTCTGGAAGATGGAAATTCTGAGTTCCCAGAACCAGAGTATGCTGAAGCTATTTCTGAGTCTGACTCAGATGTAGAGATGGAAGATGCTGAAGAAATTGACTGTTCTCTTTCAGAAGATCATCCTGCTGAGAATGTGGTGGTACATTCTGATGATCTCCCTGAAGAGACTAACATGGAAGCAGCAGTGGAGAATGCTATGCCAGTCAACAGAAGTCTGGAAGTTTCTTCTTCTAGTGAACCCTCCTATCTGGTGCGGACTTTGGAGGCCATGCAGAAGAATCAAAATGACCTGGCTTCTCGTCTGGATAGGCAAGATGAGACCAATGCAGAGTTCAGAGTCTTCATGGCAAGGCAGGCTGAGAGCAACAATGGGATCCAGGAGACACTAGCCAAGATTTTGTCAAAGCTAGGGTCTTAGTCTTTGTGTCTTAGTTGTTTTCTGATTGTTTGTTGCATCTGTTTTCTACATAACTCTTGTACTTCTGCTTGTTTTATCATTGACTAGTTGTTTCTCTTTCCATTTATCTTGTGCTTACATCTGAATCTTTTACATTCTTTTTGATGTTATGACAAAAAGGGGGAGAAATAGTGATAAATGATTTGATTTATATTAGCAGTTGCCGGGAAGGAAGTCCCCACATTACTAACAGAAGCTGCAAGCTTCATTTGTTTCTAAGTTGTGTTGTTGCAGGAATTGAAGATTCAAGATCAAATAAGCAACAAGATGAATCAAGTTCTTGGATTCTTGAAGCAAGCTGAGTGCTATGAAGCTTCAAAATCAGAAGCAAGAAGGAAGAATGTTCAGATATTCTGATGATAGAATATGTTCTGATACATTCTATATGGCTTATATGGCCCTGAAACATATTTTATGTTCTGATTCATTCATGCTGACTTTTGTCGTTTAGTTTTGTTCTGTAACATTTCAGGATGTAGAGATGCTCTGATGATGCTCTGGTACATTCAACAATGTTCTGATACAATCTAGCATGAAGTGATGTAAGAAGAAATTCAAGCTCTGAAGTTGTCCGATGGAAGCAGGAATCAGAAGCTGTGAATGTTCTGAGGATCAAAGAAATTCAAGTTCTGAAGCTGTCCTATGGAAGCAGGAATCAGAAGCTGTGAATGTTCTGAGGATCTAAAGAAATTCAATGTTCTGAAGCTGTCCTATGGAAGCAAGAATCAGAAGCTGTGAATGTTCTGAGGATCAAAGAAATTCAAGTTCTGAAGCTGTCCTATGGAAGCAGGAATCAGAAGCTGTGAATGTTCTGAGGATCTAAAGAAATTCAATGTTCTGAAGCTGTCCTATGGAAGCAAGAATCAGAAGCTGTGAATGTTCTGAGGATCAAAGAAATTCAAGTTCTGAAGCTGTCCTATGGAAGCAGGAATCAGAAGCTGTGAATGTTCTGAGGATCTAAAGAAATTCAATGTTCTGAAGCTGTCCTATGGAAGCAGAAATCAGAAGCAGTGAATGTTCTGAAATTCAAGCATATGTGAACGTCTCTACTGAAATACTCAGGGAAGTCTTTTATTTATAAAATTCTTCTAGTATTAATTTCAGAGGGAGATTATTCATCTCAGAGGGAGATTGTTGATCTCAGGGGGAGACACATTCACATTATGTTTATATGCTTATGCTATAACTGTGTAATTGTCTTTTGTCGTCTGTTATTCTAATTGCAAATTCATATCATTTATATATGTTTTTGTCATCATCAAAAAGGGGGAGATTGTTAGAACAAGAATTGTTCTGATCAATAATCTTAGTTTTGATGATAACAATGTATATGAATTTTGCTCAAGATAATGTGGTACTCTAATCCTATGCAATTTCCTTTTCAGGAAATATATAAAGAGTATGCACAAATCAGCGCTAAGAAGCTTCGACTCAGAAGGTTCAGTATGCAACTTCAGCACATGGTCTGGCAAGACATCAGAAGATGGTCAAGCAGAATCAGAACATGGTCTATTAGAAGCATCAGAAGAACTTGAGTTCAGAAGCAGAAGCACTGAAGTCATGGAATCACGCTCAGAAGCATATCAAGATCAGAAGATCAGAAGATGCTCTGCACCAAGCTGTTTGTACTCTGATGATTTTCAACGTAGTATTTACAAAGAACAAATCAGAATCAAGTACTAGATGGCAGGCTACGCTGACTGACAAAAGGAACGTTAGAAGCTATTAAAGGCAATGTCAGTAGTCACAGCAAAAGCAAGGCTCGAGGTAGTTGACAAAACAGTGAAACATTAAATGCAATGCTGTACGGAATACGCAAAGCATTAAATGCTCCCAACGGTCATCTTCTCAAACGCCTATATAAATGAAGTTCTGATGAGAAGCAAGGTTACCGATTCTTAACAAATTCTGTGAATATTAACTTGCTGAAACGCTGTTCAATTAAAAGCTCAGAAACTTCATCTTCAACCTCACTACATTACTGTTGTAATACTTTAGTGAGTCTAAGCTTAAATCTGTAAGAGAAATATCACAGTTTGTGATTATCGCTTTTAAGAAGCAATTGTAATACTCTTAGAATTTGTTTACATTAATTTGTAAAGGACTAGAGTGATCGGGTTGTGATCAGTATACTCTAGAGAAGTCTTAGAAGGTCTCTAAGCAGTTGTTCCTAGAGTGATCAAGTTGTGATCAGAAGACTCTAGAAGACTTAGAAGTTGTCTAAGTGGAAAACCATTGTAATCTCGTGTGATTAGTGGATTAAATCCTCAGTTGAGGTAAATCACCTTGTATAGGGTGGACTGGAGTAGTTTAGTTAACAACGAACCAGGATAAAAATACTTGTGCAAATTATTTTTATCTTACGAGTTTTGAAACTACACTTATTCAAACCCCCCCTTTCTAAGTGTTTTTCAATCCTTCAGAAACTACCTTGGAGTGATCTCTTCTTAGTGGGTCTTGAAGAAGCCATGGCCAAAAATTTGTAGTGAGTGATTTGGGTTTTTAAGGTTTGAGAGGAAATGGGAGTGCCTTTTGCGATTTAAAGAGGGTAGAGGAAAGAAAAATGAAACACAACCACTCATAAAGGATAAGAAAATAAAAGTAGAGGCTGAGTAAATCAGCGATGCGTCGACCTAAACGGGTCTTGCATCGACGCATGAAGAGAGAAATTAGAAAAATTAAAAAGCATCGGTATGCTCCAACCGTTAAGAGTCTTAGGTCAACTCACGCAGTCAAAAATCCAATATTTCCAAATTTCATGTTATTCAAAATCAGTCATACAATAATTAAGAATCCTATGCACAAAATAATTAACACAAAGGATGAAACACACACTTAATAAAGCAAGTTTACCATTTACACATGATCAAGAGTAGAGATTAGATAGGAAAGATATTACCTCTATGAAGATTGGTAACAAATTGCCCTCACTAAAGCTTGCAAATGATAATGTAAGTAATACACGAAAGTACAAGCATAAATAAGGACTATGCAACTTATTTAAGTTGCAACCTATCCGATATATCAAGAACACCTAGTTCCCTACGGATGTGGAAGAACGGATCCGTTGCAAGTGGTTTTGTAAAGATATTGGCAAGTTGATTTTTGTTGTCAACGTGCTCAAATACGACATCACCTTTTTCTACATGATCCCTAAGGAAATGATTCCTAATCTCAATATGTTTTGTGCGTGAATGTAGAACCGTATTTTTGGTTAGATTAATGGCACTTGTACTGGCACAAAGAATAGGAATACAATCTAGTTTAATATCGAAGTTGAGCAATTGTTGTTTAAGCCACAAAATTTGAGCATAACAATTACCGGTTGCGACGTATTCCGCCTTGGCAGTTGACAAAGCAACGGAAACTTCCTTTTTGCTATGCCAACTTACTAAGGAATTTTAAAAGAAATGACAAGTCCCACTAGTGCTCTTCCTATCTGATTCGCAACTGACAAAATTGGAATCTGAATAGCCAACCAAAGAACAATCACTTCTCTTAGAAAATCAAAGTCCATACTTTGGAGTACCACAAAGGTACCTAAGTATGCGTTATACGGATTTTAAATGAGACTCCTTAGGACATGATTGAAATCAAGAGGATTGAGTTTTGAGTTATTTTATGTTTTAGAGTTGAGTTTGATAAGTTTAGAGTTGTGTGAATTAAATGAGTTGAGTTTGAGTCATTTGATATGTTCAAAGTTGAGTTGAATAGTAAATGAGTGAAGGTAAGAGTACACCTTATGACTCTTTATTTTTGAATAAAAATAGAAGAGTTAATTGTGAAATCAGCTGAGTTCTGAGTAAACCTTATTGCATGTTGATGGTTGTTGGTGCGGTTTTTAACCTGTTGTTAAGCATTATTGAGAAATTATATATTTAACTGTTAAGCTGAATTATAATAAAATTGTTGAGTTATGTGGAGATGTGTGGTTTAGAGAGGAACCATTGTTGTGGCCTTATATTTGTGATGTTTATGTACTATCTGGAATTATGTCGAAGTGCTTGGTTTAGAGAGTAACCATTCATTGTGGCCTTATATTAGCGATGTATGGACTTTGGTCCAATGACGTGTTGCTGGTCCAGGAAGGGTGTTAATGACGAGTGTAGGACTTGGTTCCAATGACGAATCTTAGGTTCATCGAGGGAATATGATATGAGTGTTTGAGTTGGAGGTTAAGACGAATATTGCATTTGTATTGTTTTTCGCATTCATGCATCATGTATGTCAGAGATAGGTGTAGAGACTTTGGTCCAATGACGAGTTTCTGGTTCAGAGAAGGGACCAGTGATGAGTCTGAGACTTCGGTATGATGTTGGGTCCAGGATAAGAGAGGAGATATGTAACACCCTTCTAATTTCCTTGCATAAATTATAAAGCAATCAGAGTTTAACATGAATAAAAGAGTTTCAAAATTCATTTAAAATAAAATTCTACATTCATGGTCATTCTCTACCGAGAAACAATATTTGATTGGAATAAAATTCATGTTTATCACGGCGGAAATTAAACAAACTTTGGATAATTCTTAAAACCACATAAAATACTATTCATAAGGTCACATGCCTTAGTTTCAAAAGAAATAATTATCCAAACAATCAAAATGAAATAATAGAGCATAAACAACTCTCAATCAAGTGTTCCCCAGTTTTACAAGTATCAGAGCATGACACCGACACCTATTCATTAAAACTAAAAACATGACTTTACAAGCCATCCTCACCGATCGCTTAAGCCGCTACTTCAATCTGAAATCATCAAAGTAAGGGTGAGACTACATCATAAATTAAATAGCATTACAAATTGTTAGATATAGAATTCATAAGCAATTCTCCACCCTACTTAGCATATTCAGATTTACCAATTCATACCAATCACAAGCACAAGTCAAAAGTATGCACCAATAACACAACACAATCATAACACCGGATTCCATCCTGACATGTCACAATTTATACACACATCCACCAATCACAATCATCAATCAACACACAATATTATAAAATTGGAACACTTCCATTCATGTTATAATGATTCATACACCTAATGCAATTCAACTATATGCATGTGGTACCAATCATGGGATAACCCATCTCACCGATCCACCACCATAAAGATTCGTCTACTTCTCTCACTAATTCCACACAATGGGAATTAGCTACCGCTGTCCCACCACCATAAGGGATACAACCCACAACATGATTATGAAATGCATGCATCACATATAGCATGCTAATCACCAACATTAATCAACCGGATGTCATAATCATCAACCAACAAAACAATCAATAGCCACACACAGTTATGCTATTTCCCAACCATAACAAACACATATTTAATTCACCACACAGTGCAAACAACAATAGCACCTCTCACAAACGTGTACCAAGTACAACAAATCAACCCAACAGCAACAGGGCATTTACATCATCATTCACCAAAACACATGATAACAACATTTACCACGAACAACATCCATTTGCATAACAAGCAAAAGCAATCATATTATAACAACACACATCATTGCACATATTCAATTATGCAAACATCAAATTATTGCACCTCACCAACTATGCTAAACAAGAATAAATCACATTTGGAGAAAATGATACTTTTCAAAATAAAATCAAGTTATTGTTGTTTTCTTTATTTCATATGGTAAAGCATTCAATTTAAGGAACAACGTCCAAAACGGCGTCTAAAACGGACTTACGGTTTGAAAGTTAGGAGCTTTTAAAGTTAAGTGAAATTCAAGAAAATCTGTGGAACCCGGTTCCTCCCCATCTGGGAACCGGTTCCTGCTGAATAAAATCACCTCGTTTAGGGTTTTTACTATGTGAAACCGGTTCCTCCCACCTGGGAACCGGTTCCTGACGCTGCTGTAGCAGAAAACTCCAATTTTATGACTTTTCTTCATTCCTACTTTCACTATCAACACCAAATACGAACCCACACATTATAGTGACCAATTTTCATCAGTTTTCATGATTCTAACACAACAACAATGCAATATAACCATCATACATCAATTATAACAAACCAATTGCATCATATTCATCAAATTGGACATGTCAGTGTCAGAATCTCATAAACCTTAACATCCTAAATAGAGGTTCAACTTTTAATCTATTCTACCATCATCAAATGTATAATACTATTTAATAAAGAATAGGCACCCCTTACCTTAATTCACGGTTGGATTCTATTTCTCTTCGCGTTCTCTCTACGTATTCCTCCATGTTCTTCGTGCCCTAGCTCTCTCCCTCTGCCTCTTCTCAAAACTTTGATCGTACAGAATGAATCCTTCTTTTCTCCCTTTCTCTTTTTACCCATAGGACCCCTAATATGGTCTTCCCATATTGCCCTCACTTACTCTTCACAAATGACCACTCTTACCCTTTATATCTCTAACACTAATATTATTTTGTTTTACTAATTAAAATAATTCCACTTATTATTCTAATTATTCTAAAATACGCCAAGATTCATCAAGACATCACATAAGTCATCACATAAGTCATCATAATCTCAAACATCACAGATCATCATGTAGCAACCTGCCTAAAATTTTACTTAGAGAGTCGCCACCTATTCTACCAAGGCGAATAGGAAACCTTACGCAGAGCGAGATTCGGGATAAGTTATTATAATCAGGCTGAGGGAAGGTGTTAGGCACCCCCAGCCCTTTCCTAAAGGCTAATAATTCAAAGATCAGGGTTTCATGGCAGGGTTCATAAAGAAATATGGCAAACAGAATTATAATGACATGATTAGAATTTTGAAGAGGGGGACTCGCCTTGTTGCCAAGTGCCTACGTACCTCCTTAGGGAGGATCAGAGTCTACGTAGTTCGGGGAAGGTTGTACGCCTTTAGAGTTGAATTTTTTTATTGATGGTTTTTTAGAGGCTTTTTGAATGGCCTATCGTAGTTTGATGATTTTGTAGTTTTAAATGGATTTAAGAATTATTTTAGGGTTTGGGCGTACAACCCTGATTTGGCACAATTAACCGCAATGATCAATAGGTTCGATCACCATAGTTAAAAGATTAGGGGTTTTGCACCATTATCAATTCAAATCGATTGATTCGATTATCACTAATAACGAATTAATGTGTTTTATTATTTTTTATGAATTTTATTTTGTATTGTTACTCCTCATAACCGATTAATACGATTACAAATAATAACAAATTAAATTTAGAAGGGGGGAGGATTAATCATCACAATCAATAAGATAATTGCAACCATTTAATCAAATATAGTTTGAATTTTATTTTAATTAAATAGTGTTTTAATAAAAAAATCATTGTTAACCATAGCGATCAATCGATTTAATCGGCACGAATAACAAATTGAAAATTTTTAATATAATCATTATATATTTATTTTATATAAAAAAAAATAATTATAATATAATTAATATATATTAAAAATAAGTATTTTCATTAAAATAAAACAAAATAATTAAAATTTATTTTAGTTTTATTAAGGTTTTTATTCAGTGTGATAACCTTGAGGGCTTATGTTATAGGGACTCAACCTGGGGGCGTTAGATTTAAAGAGCTTGAAGATCTAATGGTTTGATCTGGAGGCGTATGGTGTACCCTGAGGCGATAGATACATAGGATCCGGAATTGGATTTTTCAGAAAAATAAACGTAGGAGTGAGGGCTCGAACCTGCGACCCTCAGACCCCCACCAACGCTTCAATGCCACCCCAACCAGATGAGTCACGCGTTTGAATAACGCCATCAATAAAACATATATGAAACAATGACCCTCAACAGAATTGCGCGCGGACTTTTAAACAGACCAATGGCGTTAGGACACGTTATCGTCTTCCCCAAGAAGACACAAAAAAGCTGTATATATTAGCTGCGTTTTAGCTACGATTCTCTTCCTGGTTACCAGACTAGGAAAATAGCGAATACACCATTATTGTATATAAATCTTTCGCGACCTATCCGCCCCACTCGTATGAATCACGCGAACTCAACCCTATGGTTAATTTGCTCTAATTTTATCCCTAATTAAAATCCCCAATATGGAACCCTAAAACTCAAAATAATCTCTAATGGCGGAACACGATTAATACATGAAAACTCCACAAAATAAACCCAGAAACGATCATAGCATCATACACAAGCAGAATATAACATTAAAAACATGTAAGAATGCATGAATTTCTCTAATCGATCCAAGCTTCAGAGTCACTTACTTTGACAAATTGGAGAGTATTCTGGGGTTGTTGATGTAGAGCGACTATCCAGACACGTTCCAAATCCTCTGGGGAAGCTTTTAGAACCTTCAAATCTCCCTGTAAACCTCCAATCCTCTTAATCCGAATCCAAGTTTTGAGTGGCTTTTTGTGTTCTTGAGCTTGTGCCTCTTTTCTGATTTTTGCGTCCCCTAATCTTGTGCTTTAGCTTCTGTACTTATAGTAGAGAGAATTAGGTTTAGAAAAGAACCAAGAAAAGCCTTTGAATCCAATCTTCCTTCTTTGAGAATTTTGATTTGTTTCTTGCATAAAAAGTTTCCTTTCTTGCCAAAATTATGTATCAATCTTTTCCCATTTGATTTGTCACGAAATTATATCATATTTTGCCATTAATACTGATTGGATTTGGCTTATATCAATATTTTACCATAATATTTGATTTTATACTTAATTAAATCATAAAAATGAAATAAAAAAATATATTAAATCAATTAATATGCTAAATTTCGTGCCCTTTTGTTTTTGGACAAGCTAAAGGCTTGTGGATCAAGTTTGCATCAAAAAACCATAGGCCCCTTTGCAAAATTTCTCAATTTGAACCCTCCTTTTTCATATTTGGCCCACCAAAATCACCTAACTTTGATCAAGCATATCTCACTCAATTTTTAAGCTATGAGGGAGATCTAATACTTTTTAGAAACCTCAAGAGGTCCTCTACAAGCCACTTTGGAACATATTTTTCATTTGAGGCTTTTATCTTGATCATATTCTCTTTGGGAAAAAACTGTTTTTGAAGGATGCCTGAAAGTAACCTGTAATCTTTTGCCTTGTATCTCTCAAATGAAGCATTTCTAGCCTTGGCTTGTGAGACACAAAGTTGTAGAGAATCCAATTTCCTTCAAAATAGGCTTTGAGTGGGGCATTTTTGATGTTCCATGTGAAAGTTATGCCTAGTCAAAGTTGGATTGACTTTCTCCTAAAGAAACCCTAATTTGAACCTTTTTGTATTTGTTCATCTCCGAGTTTCTATTAATGGAATCATGATCAATTCTTGATCAAATGATGATTATGCACCCTACACTTGATGTTTGCCTAATGATCATGGTTTGAATCATGCTTTGATTGTAATTGACCCTCCAGTTTGAATCAGTTGACTGTGAATTATCTTGATCATTTGAGTGAGCAAGGTTTTGGAGTTTGCTTTTAAACCTTGTTATGAGAGAAGTGTGGGAGGTAAATTTTGGGGTATGACACATCACAACCCATAATAAGGACTCAACATATAATCACATTTCCAATACTTCACAATGACTCCTAGATTCACGCTAAAATGATTAAATAAATAATTAGTCTAGAATTTGGGGTGTTACAACTCTCCCCCACTTAGAATATTTTTGTCCTCGAAAATTTATCTGATTCAATTACTCCAACTACTTATTCCATCCGACTAATCAATTATCATCTTTGAAAGGCAACCCCACGTATGATACAACAATTCATAACATCAATGGCGAAGACAACACGAATGCTACTCAAGTAACACATTTTACAACTTAGCATCACAGCACAAAGAGTAACCAACTTAGGAATTCTCCGGTTTAAGATATAGAACACAACAACATAAGAAGAGTGTATGGACCTCACGTCGTTCAGATCGAAGAGTTATTAAATACTGGAAGACCCCTAAATTTATCCCGTGTTTGAGTTATGCGAAAGAACCGCCCTGCTAACGCCTGAGTCTTACATAGCGGGAGCTATTCTCTTAGTGAGTTTCTGTAATTCATGAACCCCAGGGGATTACTTGCCATAGTTCTGACAAGTCTGCCTGTATCAAAACGATTCTTCGCGAGGGTTATCGCGAATACCCCTGCACCAACGATTCTTCGCGAGGGTTATCGCGAATGTTCTTGCACCAATAAGTTTTTCGCAAGGGTTATCGCGAATATTCCTGCACCAATAGGTTCTTCGCGAGGGTTATCGCGAATATTCCTGCACCAATAAGTTCTTCGCGAGGGTTATCGCGAATATTCCTGCACCAATAGATTCTTCGCGAGGGTTATCGTGAATATTCCTGCACCAATAGATTCTTCGCGAGGGTTATCGCGAATGTTCTTGCACCAATAAGTTCTTCGCGAGGGTTATCGCGAATATTCTTGCACCAATAGGTTCTTCGCGAGGGTTATCGCGAATATTCCTGCACCAATAAGTTCTTCGCGAGGGTTATCGCGAATATTCCTGCACCAATAGATTCTTCGCGAGGGTTATCGTGAATATTCCTGCACCAATAGATTCTTCGCGAGGGTTATCGCGAATATTCTTGCACCAATAAGTTCTTCGCGAGGGTTATCGCGAATATTCTTGCACCAATAGGTTCTTCGCGAGGGTTATCGCGAATATTCTTGCACCAATAAGTTCTTCGCGAGGGTTATCGCGAATATTCTTGCACCAGTAAGTTCTTCGCGAGGGTTATCGCGAATATTCTTGCACCAATAGGTTCTTCGCGAGGGTTATCGCGAATGTACCTGCACCAATGGACTGCTTACCCTGGTTTGGGTAAGGCTACCTGCATAGACGTTTGTTTGTGAATGCGTATGCATCATGTTTATGCATTGTGCGCATGCCCCTGTTGTTTTTATAATGTATATGTATGAATGTTTACACATGTATATGTTGCATGTATGTTAATGAATGTGTGCAATAATTCCTAGTCTCATCTGCTTATCACCCATTGCCTTTGTTTAATTTTTTTCGAGATGTTGGGGAGTCCTAGCTCGGATTGTATTCAAATAACTTATTGCTCCTGTCTTTTGTGAAAGAACTATATGTATCAGCGTGGGGCGTATGTAGCCTTTCGGAGATTTCATAATCTTTGTTTTTGTTTTTGTATTGAAAGTTTGTAAGTTTCTCATATTAAATCCAGGTTTAAGTTTGAAAATAGTTTGTCTTTTGCAGATGGTATTGAAATAGGAAAATGAAGCGCAGTATGCAAAAAGGGAAATTTTATTGATATTGCCTTGAATTGGCGAGTGTACAGAAATGCGAAGAAAGAAAATGACAAATAGAAATGATATTAATACTGCCGTTGCTCTTTTTTGTTATCGAGGGCCCCAATAATCCTTCGACCTCAGAAGTAGATGATTGCACGACCCCCATCCTTCATAGTTTGTATTCGGCTTATGTCCGGTATCCTGCTTTTGCTAGGCATAATACTTCTTGACCGCATCCGAGTTGATTGGGTGCGGTAGCTCATCCCCATCCATTGTAGTGAGGATTAATGCCCCTCCTGAGAACACCGTTTTTACAATATATGGGCCTTCGTAGTTAGGTGTCCATTTCCCACGAGCGTCAAGTCGAGGTAATAGTATCTTCTTGGGAACAATGTCACCTTCTTTGTAAGTTCGAGGTCGGACCTTCTTATCGAACGCTTTCTTCATCCTCTTCTGATAGAGTTGTCCGTGAAACAAAGCTGTCAGTCGCTTTTCTTCAATGAGATTAAGCTGATCAAAACGAGTTTTTACCCATTCCGACTCTTCTAACTTTGTGTCAGCTATGACTCTTAATGACAGGATCTCCACTTCAATTGGGAGGACTGCTTCCATACCGTAGACTAGGGAGAATGGGGTTGCCCCTGTAGATGTGCGCACCGAGGTCCTGTAACCGTGTAGGGCGAAGGGAAGCATTTCGTGCCAATCCTTATATATTTTCACCATCTTTTGTATTATCTTTTTGATATTTTTGTTTGCAGCTTCGACAGCGCCGTTCATTTTAGGCCTGTATGGTGAAGAATTGTGGTGTTCAATCTTGAACTCCTCGCACAGCTCCCTCATCATGTTATTGTTCAGATTCGACCCATTATCGGTGATAATCCTGCTTGGAACCCCATACCGACATATGATATTATGCTTGATGAACCGAGTGACTACTTGTCTCGTCACGTTGGTGTAAGAGGCAGCTTCAACCCATTTGGTGAAGTAGTCTATGGCAACCAATATGAATCGGTGCCCATTTGAAGCTTTCGGTTCTATCATTCCTATCATGTCAATTCCCCACATTGCAAATGGCCATGGTGAACTCAAGACGTTCAACGGATTTGGCGGCACGTGTACCTTGTCAGCGTAAATCTGGCACTTGTGACATGTCCTTGCATATTGGAAACAGTCGGCCTCCATTGTTAACCAGTAATACCCTGCTCGCAGTATTTTTCTAGCCATTGAATGTCCGTTTGCATGAGTTCCGAAGGTTCCTTCATGTACCTCCCTGATAATCTCCCTGGCCTCGTTTTTATCCACACACCTTAATAACACCGAGTCGTAGTTCCTTTTGTACAGGATGTTTCCACTTAGGAAGAACTTGGATGTTAGTCTTCTTAGTGTCTTCTTATCAATTGTTGAGGCGTTCTCCGGGTATTCTTGTTTCTCCAGGTACCTTTTAATGTCATGGTACCATGGTTCGTTGTCGGACTGCTCCTCAATCGCAAGACAATAGGCAGGTTCGTCGAAGTGTCTAACAGTTATCCGTGGTTCATGGTTTGGCCAGGTCACCTTGAACATAGAGGAGAGCGTTGCTAGTGCGTCGGCTATTTGATTTTCTTCCCTCGGGATATGAGTAAAAGTGATAGTATCAAATTCAGCCGTTAACTCCAGTATAAGGTCTCGGTATGGGATTAGTTTTGCATCTCGAGTGTCCCATTCTTTGTTGACTTGGTGGATTACCAATGCTGAGTCTCCGTATACATCAAGGAGTTTGATCCTTAGGTCGATTGCAGCTTCTAACCCCAATATGCATGCTTCGTATTCTGCAATGTTGTTGGTGCAGTCGAAACATAGTCTTGCAGTGAAGGGTAAGTGCCGGTCATCGGGAGATGTCAATACTGCCCCTATGCCATGTCCTAGTGCATTTGAGGCACCGTCGAACATGAGTTTCCATACCAAACCCGGTTCGGGTCCCTCGTCGGGTCCTGGTATTTCATAGTCTCTTACTAGCATAATATCCTCATCGGGGAAGTCGAACTTCATAGATTGGTATTCCTCGAGGGGTTGGTGAGCAAGATGTTCTGCCAATACACTCCCTTTTATTGCTTTTTGAGTTACATACTGTATGTCGTATTCGGACAACAACATTTGCCACCTTGCAATTCTACCCGTGAGTGCCTGTTTTTCGAACACGTATTATAAAGGATCCATTCTCGATATTAGCCATGTGGAATAATTCAGCATATATTGCCTTAGACGTTTGGAGGCTCATGCTAGGGCACAACATGTCTTCTCCAATGGTGAATATCGCGATTCGCAATCCGTGAATTTCTTACTGAGGTAGTAGATAGCGTGTTCTTTCCTACCTGTTTCATCTTGTTGCCCCAGTACACACCCCATAGATCTTTCGAGTACTGTGAGGTACATGATCAGCGGTCTTCCGGGTACGGGAGGTAAAAGTATCGGTGGTTCTTGTAAGTAGTTCTTTATAGTTTCGAAGGCTACTTGACAATCGTCGTTCCACTTGATAGGTTGATCCTTCCTGAGTAGTTTGAATATAGGCTCGCATGTAGCTGTTAGATGTGAAATGAACCTTGAGATGTAATTCAATCGGCCCAGGAAACCTCGCACCTCTTTTTCAGTCTTCGGAACGGGCATCGCTTGTATGGCTTTTACTTTGTCAGGATCAACCTCTATACCTCGTTGGCTTACAATGAATCCCAACAGCTTTCCCGACCTTACACCAAACGTACACTTGTTCGGGTTTAACCTTAGCTTGTACTTCTTTAAGCGCTCGAACAACTTATGTAGATTTGTGATATGCTCTTCTTCTGTGCCAGATTTGGCAATCATATCATCTACATATACTTCGATCTCTTTGTGAATCATATCATGGAATAATGTGACCATGGCTCTTTGATATGTTGCCCCTGCATTTCTCAATCCAAAAGGCATCACTTTGTAGCAGAAGGTGCCCCAAGATGTCATGAAGGTGGTCTTTTCCATATCCTCAGGGGCCATCTTGATTTGATTATATCCGGAGAACCCATCCATAAAGGAGAACACCGAAGCTTGTGTTGTATTATCCACCAAGATATCTATATGTGGTAGTAGGAAATCATCTTTTGGACTTGCTTTATTTAGATCCCTGTAATCTACACACATGCGCACTTTCCCGTCTTTCTTAGGAACTGGCACTATGTTTGCAATCCATGGTGGGTAGTCAACCACAGCAAGAAACCCGGCATCGAACTGTTTGAGCACCTCTTCCCTAATCTTACTATCCATATCTGGTCGAACCCTTCTGCGCTTTTGCCTGACCGGCGCACATCCTTCTTTGAGAGGTAACCTGTGTACCACGATGTCCGTATCCAACCCCGGCATGTCACGGTATGACCAAGCAAAAATCTCTGCATACTCGTGGAGGAGCTTGATTAGCGTTGCTTTTACGTCCTTACCTAGCGTTGCCCCAATCTTAATGTTCTTGGGTTCTTCATCCATTCCCAAGTTTATGATTTCAATGGCCTCTTGTGGAGGGAGCATGCTCTTGGATTCCTTATCCATTAACCTTGACAACTCTTCCGGAAGTTCATCGTCTTCCTCATCCTCTTCTTCGGCCTGATTAGCGAGAGCCTCGAGTTTGTATAGAGTCTCAGCAGTATTATTATCGGTGGTGTCAGAAGGTGATCTGCACATGTTTTATGTTTTGCTTTCTTTTAGTATGCAGATATGAACGTGCTCTCTTTTTTTTTTGTGCAAGAAATTTATTTGTCATTTTCGGAAAGGAAAAGAAATAAATGCGGGAAGAGACAATGTTTTCAATACCAAAATGCAAAGACAATTTTATTAATAAACTTCGAACTCGGAAACAAATGGGGCCCTTACAAACTAACTCTATGCTTGGGGCGAGGCATGAGCATTATTGTTTTTCTTTATTTTTTTAAAAAAGAAATAAAACACACAAAAGCAAATTACTTTGAAATGAAAACTATCTCCGGTATCTCCAGGCTTGTCCAATTCTGAAGCTGTTCTCCGGGCCTGATTTCTCGAATGAAGTTGGACGTCCCTTCTCGAGAATCCTTGTTGGACACCATAGACACATGTTCATGCCCGCCAGTCACAAAAGTTTGCATTATTGGGGGAAATGGTTGTTCCTCCTTCTTAATGCTTGTGACCTTGGTGGGTTGGTATCCTAACCCTGAGCGGTCTTTCTTTTCCAAAACCTCTGGTAGCTTGCCCCAGCCTTTAGCATCTGCGTCTTGTAGATCCTTCCATGATGTTACCGCTCTTCTTATCTTCTCCACCGGTAGTGTGATAGCGGTTGCAATTTCTAGAGCTTGAAATGCGGTACCCAATGCTTCGTCTCCAGCCTCAATATATCTGTATGAGTTTAGATTGCTGACAAATATATCCTCTTCTCCATTGATGGTCACTATGGAGTTCCCGTTCACAAACTTTAGTTTCTGATGGAGGGTGGAGGTGACTGCCCCAGCTGCGTGGATCCAAGGGCGTCCTAGTAGGCAGGTATAAGCTGGCTCAATTTCCATCACTTGGAAATTGATGCAGAAGGTATGAGGACCAATTACAACAGGCAGATCCACTTCTCCCAACACCGGACTCTGTGATCCATCGAAAGCTTTTACCACCAGACGACTTGGTCTAACTACCAGTCCTTCTAAGGCTATCTTTTCAAGTGTTGCTTTTGGCATCACGTTTAGAGATGACCCTGTGTCAATCAAAACTCTAGCCAGATGAGCCTTCCCACATTGCATGGAGATATGCAAGGCTTTGTTGTGTGACTTTCCTTGTAGGGGTAGCTCATTGTCACTGAAACCCAGGCATGCCCCAGCAGTTAGATTGGCCACCATCCCATCAAATTGATTGACTGTAATGTCCTTAGTTACATGGGCAGCGTTTAGGATTTTCATCAAGGCATCTCGATGCTTCTCGGAGTGTATCAATAGTGATAAGATCGATATCTTAGATGGTGTCTGTTGCAACTGATCCACCACCCTATAATCACTCTTCTTAATCAGGGCGAGAAACTCCTCAGCATCTTTATTAGAAGTTTCTTTATCCTTAGGTTCAGCCTCGTCACTTGGTCTCGTAACAACTTGTTCTCCAGATTGTGTCAAGTTTTCGCTAGACGTTGGTTGTGCTTGCGCAGTTTTGAATATGCGCCCACTACGGGTCATGCCCCCAGATCCAACGATGCTTGATACTGCAGTACTAGTATCAGTCTCATATTCCCATGGTACCGCTTTCATCTTGTCCAAAGGATATGGTCCTCTGATTGGGATGATCTTGGTACGCTCTTGCGTAGGTATCATCACTGGTGGTCTAGAGCATGGGATAATTAATGGTTTCCTTGCCCCTTGTGCAGGTATTATTAAAGGCTCGTTTCTTTCCACCATCGCCACATATTCCTCTTCAGGGTGTTCCTCCAGTTGGATCAATCCTTGATCCATGAGCCTTTGCAAGGTGTCTTTGAAAGCTTCTTTATGTTCTAGGATAAACCCCTTTATAAGAAGATACCTCTTAAGTGCATCTATGGGGGAGTTCCGTTGTTGAACCAACTCTTGCTCATTGACAACTTCTATTGCATTGACTGCGCCATCATGGTGTGGCATCGGATTTGTTTTCACATTGGGTTTGTCAAAGGCGATTGCCCCTGACTCAATCAGATCTTGAACTATGTGTCTAAAAGCCCAACATTTCTCCAAGGTATGTCCGGGAGAATTGGCATGATATTCACATCTCTCATTCGGCTTGTAGTTTGGTGTGATTTTCCCTGGAGGAATAGGCGCCAGCGGTTTGACTTCCACTAAGGACTCATTTATTAAGTACTTCAGTATCTCCTTTTTGGAAGTGGGTAGCGGGTCGAACCTCCTTTGGGGCCCTTGAAACCTATTTTGTTGTGGTGGGAGTGGCATAGTAGGCCTAACTTCCTGATGCACCACCGCATTGGTTTCTCCTTCCTTTTTCTTTGAGAAGTTGGGGGTAGGCCTCTTTGCCTGTTAAGATCCAGATGATGCCCCTTGTATCTTCCCATTTTTGATTCCGTTCTCAATCCTTTCACCGATGACTACTAAGTCTGAAAACCCTGACGACACACTTCCAACCATCTTATCGTAGTATGGCCCTTGCAGTGTAGTCATAAACATATCCACCAGTTCTTTCTCCAACAAGGGAGGTTGTACTCGGGAAGCCATTTCCCTCCATCTCTGGGCATATTCTTTGAATGATTCCTCCTTCTTTTGTGACAAATTTTGGAGTTGCATCCGATTGGGTGCCATGTCCAAATTGTACTTGTATTGTTTCAGGAATGTATTAGCAAGGTCAGTCCAGCTTCGGATGTGAGACTTCTCTAATTGCATATACCAGTCTACAGATGCTCCGCTTAGGCTGTCCTGGAAGAAGTGTATCATCAGCTTCTGATCATGAGCATAAGCAGCCATTTTCCGCACATACATGCGCAAGTGATTCCTCGGACATGTGAGCCCCTTGTATTTTCAAAGTTAGGAACTTTGAACTTGTGTGGAATAGTCAGATCTGGGACTAAACTCATCTTGAAGGTATCCACATCGAAGGCATCATATCCCTCCACAGCCTTTAACCTTTCCTCCAGCGCCTTGATTTGTCCGCTATCTTTAGAGTCATCCCTAGAGTTAGGGGGAGTCAGCTTGGGTTGAGGGACCTGATTTGTATCCTCATTGTCCCCATATTGCAAGTCCAAGTAGTCTTCATCCCTAAGGGGGTTACTGACAGGAATGCGAACTGTGCGAGACGTCCCTTCTTTCTGAGCAGTAGGAATAAACCCTTCTCGAGAAGCCTCTCCCTCTTCATGGGTCGTAGTGACCCTTTTAGATGTGTGAGCATTGGTTTTGTGAGGGTCATGGCCTCGAACATACCCTAACAATGGGTTGCCATCCTGGGGTATCTCCTCATACTGATCCTGAACCTCCTTAGCCTTGTCTTGCTTATCTTTGAGGTCTTTCATGAAGCTCAACATTTGGGTCATTCCTCCCTTGAGGTCTTCAACAGTACCTTTCAGCTGGGTCATTTCCTCACGAAGGGCGGCTTGGTTCTGTTCCAATTGTTCCATTGCCTTTTTCTTTTGAGATCTTGTCTGAATCAGCGGTTGAGTTGCAATGGTGTGACTGGAGATGAAGATAGTTTTTTCTTATGTTTTTGAAGAAATAAATATGATGTGCATGATATGCATGCTATGCTTATGCTATGTTCATGTCTTATCCACATTATTATAGTAAATACACATTCTTTTTTTATTCTTTTTCTTCTTTTTTCTTTTTTTTTTTTGCATATATTTATTTGGTGAATATTGTAGGAACAATAAGTAAATGCGAAAATAAACACACTTTATTAATTGAAAGAAATACCACTTTATTGTTGGTTTACAAATAAAGGAAGGGAAACTGAAATTAGAAAAACCCAAAGTAATTTAAATTAAAAGTACTTGAAATAAAAGCAACAAGGAAATAACATAAAGCTAAGAACGCCTTTGGATGTCTTCTTGGAACTTGTCCACCATATCTCTACAAAGCTCCATGAACTCTTTGACCACTTCGGGAAGAATGATAGGAGATGATTCTGCTTTTGCCAAACTCTTTGGAATATCTTGAATTAAATCATTACACAAGAAGACTAGCTTATCATAGTCATCGCGACATTTCTCATAGTCTTCAAGCATCTTAGGAACCATGCTCACATGCTCACTTGCCGTAGAAACAATTGTGTAGAGTCTTTTCCAATAGTCTCTTTCGTTCAGGGCTGCCTCATGCACTTCTTTCTCTCTTGCGAACACTTCCCTAAGTGATACCATGGCTTGGTATGCTCTATTATACTCCTCGGTGCGCTGTAAAAATGCTTCTTCCATGGTTAATCTTTTTGTGCGTTCTTCTTGTCCAGCATTGCGAGCCTCTTGAAGATCAAACTTTAAATCCCTTATTTCCACTTCTTGGTCCTTAGTTCTATCCGTTAATTCAAAGACCACAGCTTCTAGATTTTTCTCGGATTCCGCTTTGTCATGGGATGCCTTTTCATAACGCCTCCTCCATCTTGCAATCTCTACATCCGCTTGTGCCAACCTTTCATTATGTGATTCTAGATTAAAATTAGCACTTAGAACTCCCTCGGTTGCACGCTTTCTTTTACCTCTTTGCCTATCATTTTCTTCTTTCATCGCTTGGAGTTCTTGATTTTTCTCTTTAAGGTCAAAGCGTAGTTGGCTCCTTTCATTAGTAAGTTGATGCAAATCAAGTTCTAATTTCTCTTTCTCCTTTCGGGACGCCTCTAGGGCAGCCCTGATTCCTTCTATCTCTTCGATGGATAAAGGAACAGGATCAGGAGAATCAGGCTTGTAGGCGGGATCCACAACAAAAGGAAGCAAGACTTTCTTAACTCTTTCTTGAACCCACGCGGTATAAGATGCTTTTGCAATTACATTCTTTGGCCCAAAGTCTCTCCTTTGAACATTGCTCCAAGCTTGAATTACTTTTTTCCATGTTCTTGGTTCACCTTTCCCATTGTCATGCAAAATTAATTCTTTTATACGTTGCTCGGAAGGTTCCTTATCCATGGAATGACCCAATTGACGTAGTGCTAAAGTAGGATTATAATTAATACAACCAAGAGTTCCTATTAATGGCACATTGTTGAATTCTCCGCATTTGTAAATAACCTTATCTGAATTCAGCTTTCTTGCATACCATAGAATAGAGTCCGCTTTAAGAGCCCTTAATTTTTGAGACCAATCGTTCCTAGTCAATTCTTTGATAAAGCAACTAGCTTTGTAGAGATGGGAAGTCAACCAAGAATAGAGTAAATGAACGCAACAAACTAGCACTCCTCTCTTTCTTTCATACCTCATATGAATAGCATAGTAAATGTTAGCGAGGATAGTCGGAGTGGAATCTTTGTCAAAAAGCCTAAAAGAAGTGAAAGCATGAATAACGGTAGGATCAATATAGTCAATATTCTTTGGCAATAAAACAACACCGAAAACCAAGAGAGCTAACACATGTCCACAAATGTCCCATTGTTTCCTTTGAGCAAACATTAGCGCTTTATTTTCTAAATAAGATCTTTTGATCCCATGCACCTCTCCCTCAGTTTTATAATTAGCTTTTAATTCCGCAGCGGACATTCCCAAAGCCTTTTCTAAATCTGAAAAGTCAACTTCCTTACCCACACCAGTATAGAATTCTTTTTTTATCCTCGAGAAACCCAACATAGCATCCATTTCTTCTAAGGTAGGAGCTAACTGAAAATCCTGGAAAGTAAAACATCTCAAAGGCGGATCATAGAATTGTACCAAAGCGGTGATAGCTTCCTCTTGTACTTTTACCCTTAGCAAATCCAATATATTCCCATAGCGGATCTCAAACCTATCCAAAGCACTTGATGGTAATTTCTCTTTGATTATCTTCAATTTCTTGATATCTGGAGTAGAAACGGTAAAGTGGACAATTGCTTTCTTCGTACTCATCCTTCCTACACATTCACCAACAAAATACATCTTACCAAATATATATATATATATATATATATATATATATATGTGTGTATTATTTTTTTGTGGATAAGACATGATGAGAATGCAAATGATAGATGATGCATGCAAACATAAAAAAAAATAATACAAACATATAAAACACAACCAAACAAAAAAAACAATCAACATGATATTTCAAAGAACCCAGGTTCATAGGTTCGACGTAGGGGGCTCTTGGGAGCCAACCTTTTTATGGGGGTTCTAGAAGGTCTCATGGGGTCGTTCGTAGCCTCCGAGACTTTTTCGTCTCTTCGGATTTTGGAACAACTCATTTTATCCATGAGGTTCGAATTTTTGGGGTAGGTTCCCGGAGAGATCAGCTAAGTATCCAGTCCAGCCCTCCACAAAGTCAAGCTTCATTTCGGACCTTTCCAAATACCTAACCCACTCCGAGTGGAGTTATCAGTGAGATTCGTAAGGCGATTCATGTCCCCTTTTGGTCTCAAAGTTAACTCCCACACTTAAGGTTTAACCGACATGAAAATAGAGCAAAATATATAATAATAAAGGAAAATATTTTCAGGCAGATAAAAACATAAAATAAATAAACAAATAAATAATTTAATGTTATTAAAAGATAAACCTCCCCCAAACCCTAAATGTGGCAAATTTTCCAACCCTAAAATGCGCCACAAACCCTAAACCACAAACCACGAGCCATAAACCTAAACCCACTCAAGCCTTAGGAGCATAATAATTAACCTAATAGTGTTGTCCCCAGCAGAGTCGCCAGCTGTAGCAACCTGCCTAAAATTTTACTTAGAGAGTCGCCACCTATTCTACCAAGGCGAATATGAAACCTTACGCAGAGCGAGATTCGGGGTAAGTTATTATAATCAGGCTGAGGGAAGGTGTTAGGCACCCCCAGCCCTTTCCTAAAGGCTAATAATTCAAAGATCAGGGTTTCATGGCAGGGTTCATAAAGAAATATGGCAAACAGAATTATAATGACATGATTAGAATTTTGAAGAGGGGGACTCGCCTTGTTGCCAAGTGCCTACGTACCTCCTTAGGGAGGATCAGAGTCTACGTAGTTCGGGGAAGGTTGTACGCCTTTAGAGTTGAATTTTTTATTGATGGTTTTTTAGAGGCTTTTTGAATGGCCTATCGTAGTTTGATGATTTTGTAGTTTTAAATGGATTTAAGAATTATTTTAGGGTTTGGGCGTACAACCCTGATTTGGCACAATTAACCGCAATGATCAATAGGTTCGATCACCATAGTTAAAAGATTAGGGGTTTTGCACCATTATCAATTCAAATCGATTGATTCGATTATCACTAATAACGAATTAATGTGTTTTATTATTTTTTATGAATTTTATTTTGTATTGTTACTCCTCATAACCGATTAATACGATTACAAATAATAACAAATTAAATTTAGAAGGGGGGAGGATTAATCATCACAATCAATAAGATAATTGCAACCATTTAATCGAATATAGTTTGAATTTTATTTTAATTAAATAGTGTTTTAATAAAAAAAATCATTGTGAACCATAGCGATCAATCGATTTAATCGGCACGAATAACAAATTGAAAATTTTTAATATAATCATTATATATTTATTTTATATAAAAAAAATAATTATAATATAATTAATATATATTAAAAATAAGTATTTTCATTAAAATAAAACAAAATAATTAAAATTTATTTTAGTTTTATTAAGGTTTTTATTCAGTGTGATAACCTTGAGGGCTTATGTTATAGGGACTCAACCTGGGGGCGTTAGATTTAAAGAGCTTGAAGATCTAATGGTTTGATCTGGAGGCGTATGGTGTACCCTGAGGCGATAGATACATAGGATCCGTAATTGGATTTTTCAGAAAAATAAACGTGGGAGTGAGGGCTCGAACCTGCGACCCTCAGACCCCCACCAACGCTTCAATGCCACCCCAACCAGATGAGTCACGCGTTTGAATAACGCCATCAATAAAACATATATGAAACAATGACCCTCAACAGAATTGCGCGCGGACTTTTAAACAGACCAATGGCGTTAGGACACGTTATCGTCTTCCCCAAGAAGACACAAAAAAGCTGTATATATTAGCTGCGTTTTAGCTACGATTCTCTTCCTGGTTACCAGACTAGGAAAATAGTGAATACACCATTATTGTATATAAATCTTTCGCGACCTATCCGTCCCACTCGTATGAATCACGCGAACTCAACCCTATGGTTAATTTGCTCTAATTTTATCCCTAATTAAAATCCCCAATATGGAACCCTAAAACTCAAAATAATCTCTAATGGCGGAACACGATTAATACATGAAAACTCCACAAAATAAACCCAGAAACGATCATAGCATCATACACAAGCAGAATATAACATTAAAAACATGTAAGAATGCATGAATTTCTCTAATCGATCCAAGCTTCAGAGTCACTTACTTTGACAAATTGGAGAGTATTCTGGGGTTGTTGATGTAGAGCGACTATCCAGACACGTTCCAAATCCTCTGGGGAAGCTTTTAGAACCTTCAAATCTCCCTGTAAACCTCCAATCCTCTTAATCCGAATCCAAGTTTTGAGTGGCTTTTTGTGTTCTTGAGCTTGTGCCTCTTTTCTGATTTTTGCGTCCCCTAATCTTGTGCTTTAGCTTCTGTACTTATAGTAGAGAGAATTAGGTTTAGAAAAGAACCAAGAAAAGCCTTTGAATCCAATCTTCCTTCTTTGAGAATTTTGATTTGTTTCTTGCATAAAAAGTTTCCTTTCTTGCCAAAATTATGTATCAATCTTTTCCCATTTGATTTGTCACGAAATTATATCATATTTTGCCATTAATAATGATTGGATTTGGCTTATATCAATATTTTACCATAATATTTGATTTTATACTTAATTAAATCATAAAAATGAAATAAAAAAATATATTAAATCAATTAATATGCTAAATTTCGTGCCCTTTTGTTTTTGGACAAGCTAAAGGCTTGTGGATCAAGTTTGCATCAAAAAACCATAGGCCCCTTTGCAAAATTTCTCAATTTGAACCCTCCTTTTTCATATTTGGCCCACCAAAATCACCTAACTTTGATCAAGCATATCTCACTCAATTTTTAAGCTATGAGGGAGATCTAATACTTTTTAGAAACCTCAAGAGGTCCTCTACAAGCCACTTTGGAACATATTTTTCATTTGAGGCTTTTATCTTGATCATATTCTCTTTGGGAAAAAACTATTTTTGAAGGATGCCTGAAAGTAACCTGTAATCTTTTGCCTTGTATCTCTCAAATGAAGCATTTCTAGCCTTGGCTTGTGAGACACAAAGTTGTAGAGAATCCAATTTCCTTCAAAATAGGCTTTGAGTGGGGCATTTTTGATGTTCCATGTGAAAGTTATGCCTAGTCAAAGTTGGATTGACTTTCTCCTGAAGAAACCCTAATTTGAACCTTTTTGTATTTGTTCATCTCCGAGTTTCTATTAATGGAATCATGATCAATTCTTGATCAAATGATGATTATGCACCCTACACTTGATGTTTGCCTAATGATCATGGTTTGAATCATGCTTTGATTGTAATTGACCCTCCAGTTTGAATCAGTTGACTGTGAATTATCTTGATCATTTGAGTGAGCAAGGTTTTGGAGTTTGCTTTTAAACCTTGTTATGAGAGAAGTGTGGGAGGTAAATTTTGGGGTATGACACATCACAACCCATAATAAGGACTCAACATATAATCACATTTCCAATACTTCACAATGACTCCTAGATTCACGCTAAAATGATTAAATAAATAATTAGTCTAGAATTTGGGGTGTTACAACTCTCCCCCACTTAGAATATTTTTGTCCTCGAAAATTTATCTGATTCAATTACTCCAACTACTTATTCCATCCGACTAATCAATTATCATCTTTGAAAGGCAACCCCACGTATGATACAACAATTCATAACATCAATGGCGAAGACAACACGAATGCTACTCAAGTAACACATTTTACAACTTAGCATCACAGCACAAAGAGTAACCAACTTAGGAATTCTCCGGTTTAAGATCTAGAACACAACAACATAAGAAGAGTGTATGGACCTCACGTCGTTCAGATCGAAGAGTTATTAAATACTGGAAGACCCCTAAATTTATCCCGTGTTTGAGTTATGCGAAAGAACCGCCCTGCTAACGCCTGAGTCTTACATAGCGGGAGCTATTCTCTTAGTGAGTTTCTGTAATTCATGAACCCCAGGGGATTACTTGCCATAGTTCTGACAAGTCTGCCTGTATCAAAACGATTCTTCGCGAGGGTTATCGCGAATACCCCTGCACCAACGATTCTTCGCGAGGGTTATCGCGAATGTTCTTGCACCAATAAGTTCTTCGCGAGGGTTATCGCGAATATTCCTGCACCAATAGGTTCTTCGCGAGGGTTATCGCGAATATTCCTGCACCAATAAGTTCTTCGCGAGGGTTATCGCGAATATTCCTGCACCAATAGATTCTTCGCGAGGGTTATCGTGAATATTCCTGCACCAATAGATTCTTCGCGAGGGTTATCGCGAATATTCTTGCACCAATAAGTTCTTCGCGAGGGTTATCGCGAATATTCTTGCACCAATAGGTTCTTCGCGAGGGTTATCGCGAATATTCTTGCACCAATAAGTTCTTCGCGAGGGTTATCGCGAATATTCTTGCACCAATAAGTTCTTCGCGAGGGTTATCGCGAATATTCTTGCACCAGTAAGTTCTTCGCGAGGGTTATCGCGAATATTCTTGCACCAATAGGTTCTTCGCGAGGGTTATCGCGAATGTACCTGCACCAATGGACTGCTTACCCTGGTTTGGGTAAGGCTACCTGCATAGACGTTTGTTTGTGAATGCGTATGCATCATGTTTATGCATTGTGCGCATGCCCCTGTTGTTTTTATAATGTATATGTATGAATGTTTACACATGCATATGTTGCATGTATGTTAATGAATGTGTGCAATAATTCCTAGTCTCATCTGCTTATCACCCATTGCCTTTGTTTAATTTTTTTCGAGATGTTGGGGAGTCCTAGCTCGGATTGTATTCGAATAACTTATTGCTCCTGTCTTTTGTGAAAGAACTATATGTATCAGCGTGGGGCGTATGTAGCCTTTCGGAGATTTCATAATCTTTGTTTTTGTTTTTGTATTGAAAGTTTGTAAATTTCTCATATTAAATCCAGGTTTAAGTTTGAAAATAGTTTGTCTTTTGCAGATGGTATTGAAATAAGAAAATGAAGCGCAGTATGCAAAAAGGGAAATTTTATTGATATTGCCTTGAATTGGCGAGTGTACAGAAATGCGAAGAAAGAAAATGACAAATAGAAATGATATTAATACTGCCGTTGCTCTTTTTTGTTATCGAGGGCCCCAATAATCCTTCGACCTCAGAAGTAGATGATTGCACGACCCCCATCCTTCATAGTTTGTATTCGGCTTATGTCCGGTATCCTGCTTTTGCTAGGCATAATACTTCTTGACCGCATCCGAGTTGATTGGGTGCGGTAGCTCATCCCCATCCATTGTAGTGAGGATTAATGCCCCTCCTGAGAACACCGTTTTTACAATATATGGGCCTTCGTAGTTAGGTGTCCATTTCCCACGAGCGTCAAGTCGAGGTAATAGTATCTTCTTGAGGACAATGTCACCTTCTTTGTAAGTTCGAGGTCGGACCTTCTTATCGAACGCTTTCTTCATCCTCTTCTGATAGAGTTGTCCGTGAAACAAAGCTGTCAGTCGCTTTTCTTCAATGAGATTAAGCTGATCAAAACGAGTTTTTACCCATTCCGACTCTTCTAACTTTGTGTCAGCTATGACTCTTAATGACAGGATCTCCACTTCAATTGGGAGGACTGCTTCCATAGCGTAGACTAGGGAGAATGGGGTTGCCCCTGTAGATGTGCGCACCGAGGTCCTGTAACCGTGTAGGGCGAAGGGAAGCATTTCGTGCCAATCCTTATATATTTTCACCATCTTTTGTATTATCTTTTTGATATTTTTGTTTGCAGCTTCGACAACGCCGTTCATTTTAGGCCTGTATGGTGAAGAATTGTGGTGTTCAATCTTGAACTCCTCGCACAGCTCCCTCATCATGTTATTGTTCAGATTCGACCCATTATCGGTGATAATCCTGCTTGGAACCCCATACCGACATATGATATTATGCTTGATGAACCGAGTGACTACTTGTCTCGTCACGTTGGTGTAAGAGGCAGCTTCAACCCATTTGGTGAAGTAGTCTATGGAAACCAATATGAATCGGTGCCCATTTGAAGCTTTCGGTTCTATCATTCCTATCATGTCAATTCCCCACATTGCAAATGGCCATGGTGAACTCAAGACGTTCAACGGATTTGGCGGCACGTGTACCTTGTCAGCGTAAATCTGGCACTTGTGACATGTCCTTGCATATTGGAAACAGTCGGCCTCCATTGTTAACCAGTAATACCCTGCTCGCAGTATTTTTCTAGCCATTGAATGTCCATTTGCATGAGTTCCGAAGGTTCCTTCATGTACCTCCCTGATAATCTCCCTGACCTCGTTTTTATCCACACACCTTAATAACACCGAGTCGTAGTTCCTTTTGTACAGGATGTTTCCACTTAGGAAGAACTTGGATGTTAGTCTTCTTAGTGTCTTCTTATCAATTGTTGAGGCGTTCTCCGGGTATTCTTGTTTCTCCAGGTACCTTTTAATGTCATGGTACCATGGTTCGTTGTCGGACTGCTCCTCAATCGCAAGACAATAGGCAGGTTCGTCGAAGTGTCTAACAGTTATCCGTGGTTCATGGTTTGGCCAGGTCACCTTGAACATAGAGGAGAGCGTTGCTAGTGCGTCGGCTATTTGATTTTCTTCCCTCGGGATATGAGTAAAAGTGATAGTATCAAATTCAGCCGTTAACTCCAGTATAAGGTCTCGGTATGGGATTAGTTTTGCATCTCGAGTGTCCCATTCTTTGTTGACTTGGTGGATTACCAATGCTGAGTCTCCGTATACATCAAGGAGTTTGATCCTTAGGTCGATTGCAGCTTCTAACCCCAATATGCATGCTTCGTATTCTGCAATGTTGTTGGTGCAGTCGAAACATAGTCTTGCAGTGAAGGGTAAGTGCCGGTCATCGGGAGATGTCAATACTGCCCCTATGCCATGTCCTAGTGCATTTGAGGCACCGTCGAACATGAGTTTCCATACCAAACCCGGTTCGGGTCCCTCGTCGGGTCCTGGTATTTCATAGTCTCTTACTAGCATAATATCCTCATCGGGGAAGTCGAACTTCATAGATTGGTATTCCTCGAGGGGTTGGTGAGCAAGATGTTCTGCCAATACACTCCCTTTTATTGCTTTTTGAGTTACATACTGTATGTCGTATTCGGACAACAACATTTGCCACCTTGCAATTCTACCCGTGAGTGCCTGTTTTTCGAACACGTATTTTAAAGGATCCATTCTCGATATTAGCCATGTGGAATGATTCAGCATATATTGCCTTAGACGTTTGGAGGCCCATGCTAGGGCACAACATGTCTTCTCCAATGGTGAATACCGCGATTCGCAATCCGTGAATTTCTTACTGAGGTAGTAGATATCGTGTTCTTTCCTGCCTGTTTCATCTTGTTGCCCCAGTACACACCCCATAGATCTTTCGAGTACTGTGAGGTACATGATCAGCGGTCTTCCGGGTACGGGAGGTAAAAGTATCGGTGGTTCTTGTAAGTAGTTCTTTATAGTTTCAAAGGCTACTTGACAATTGTCGTTCCACTTGATAGGTTGATCCTTCCTGAGTAGTTTGAATATAGGCTCGCATGTAGCTGTTAGATGTGAAATGAACCTTGAGATGTAATTCAATCGGCCCAGGAAACCTCGTACCTCTTTTTCAGTCTTCGGAACGGGCATCGCTTGTATGGCTTTTACTTTGTCAGGATCAACCTCTATACCTCGTTGGCTTACAATGAATCCCAACAGCTTTCCCGACCTTACACCAAACGTACACTTGTTCGGGTTTAACCTTAGCTTGTACTTCTTTAAGCGCTCGAACAACTTATGTAGATTTGTGATATGCTCTTCTTCTGTGCCAGATTTGGCAATCATATCATCTACATATACTTCGATCTCTTTGTGAATCATATCATGGAATAATGTGACCATGGCTCTTTGATATGTTGCCCCTGCATTTCTCAATCCAAAAGGCATCACTTTGTAGCAGAAGGTGCCCCAAGATGTCATGAAGGTGGTCTTTTCCATATCCTCAGGGGCCATCTTGATTTGATTATATCCGGAGAACCCATCCATAAAGGAGAACACCGAAGCTTGTGCTGTATTATCCACCAAGATATCTATATGTGGTAGTAGGAAATCATCTTTTGGACTTGCTTTATTTAGATCCCTGTAATCTACACACATGCGCACTTTCCCGTCTTTCTTAGGAACTGGCACTATGTTTGCAATCCATGGTGGGTAGTCAACCACAGCAAGAAACCCGGCATCGAACTGTTTGAGCACCTCTTCCCTAATCTTACTATCCATATCTGGTCGAACCCTTCTGCGCTTTTTCCTGACCGGCGCACATCTTTCTTTGAGAGGTAACCTGTGTACCACGATGTCCGTATCCAACCCCGGCATGTCACGGTATGACCAAGCAAAAATCTCTGCATACTCGTGGAGGAGCTTGATTAGCGTTGCTTTTACGTCCTTACCTAGCGTTGCCCCAATCTTAATGTTCTTGGGTTCTTCATCCGTTCCCAAGTTTATGATTTCAATGGCCTCTTGTGGAGGGAGCATGCTCTTGGATTCCTTATCCATTTACCTTGACAACTCTTCCGGAAGTTCATCGTCTTCCTCATCCTCTTCTTCGGCCTGATTAGCGAGAGCCTCGAGTTTGTATAGAGTCTCAGCAGTATTATTATCGGTGGTGTCAGAAGGTGATCTGCACATGTTTTATGTTTTGCTTTCTTTTAGTATGCAGATATGAACGTGCTCTCTTTTTTTTTTGTGCAAGAAATTTATTTGTCATTTTCGGAAAGGAAAAGAAATAAATGCGGGAACAGACAATGTTTTCAATACCAAAATGCAAAGACAATTTTATTAATAAACTTCGAACTCGAAAACAAATGGGGCCCTTACAAACTAACTCTATGCTTGGGGCGAGGCATGAGCATTATTGTTTTTCTTTATTTTTTTAAAAAAGAAATAAAACACACAAAAGCAAATTACTTTGAAATGACAACTATCTCCGGTATCTCCAGGCTTGTCCAATTCTGAAGCTGTTCTCCGGGCCTGATTTCTCGAATGAAGTTGGACGTCCCTTCTCGAGAATCCTTGTTGGACACCATAGACACATGTTCATGCCCGCCAGTCACAAAAGTTTGCATTATTGGGGGAAATGGTTGTTCCTCCTTCTTAATGCTTGTGACCTTGGTGGGTTGGTATCCTAACCCTGAGCGGTCTTTCTTTTCCAAAACCTCTGGTAGCTTGCCCCAGCCTTTAGCATCTGCGTCTTGTAGATCCTTCCATGATGTTACCGCCCTTCTTATCTTCTCCACCGGTAGTGTGATAGCGGTTGCAATTTCTAGAGCTTGAAATGCGGTACCCAATGCTTCGTCTCCAACCTCAATATATCTGTATGAGTTTAGATTGCTGACAAATATATCCTCTTCTCCATTGATGGTCACTATGGAGTTCCCGTTCACAAACTTTAGTTTCTGATGGAGGGTGGAGGTGACTGCCCCAGCTGCGTGGATCCAAGGGCGTCCTAGTAGGCAGGTATAAGCTGGCTCAATTTCCATCACTTGGAAATTGATGCAGAAGGTATGAGGACCAATTACAACAGGCAGATCCACTTCTCCAAACACCGGACTCTGTGATCCATCGTAAGCTTTTACCACCAGACGACTTGGTCTAACTACCAGTCCTTCTAAGGATATCTTGTCAAGTGTTGCTTTTGGCATCACGTTTAGAGATGACCCTGTGTCAATCAAAACTCTAGCCAGATGAGCCTTCCCACATTGCATGGAGATATGCAAGGCTTTGTTGTGTGACTTTCCTTGTAGGGGTAGCTCATTGTCACTGAAACCCAGGCATGCCCCAGCAGTTAGATTGGCCACCATCCCATCAAATTGATTGACTGTAATGTCCTTAGTTACATGGGCAGCGTTTAGGATTTTCATCAAGGCATCTCGATGCTTCTCGGAGTGTATCAATAGTGATAAGAGCGATATCTTAGATGGTGTCTGTTGCAACTGATCCACCACCCTATAATCACTCTTCTTAATCAGGGCGAGAAACTCCTCAGCATCTTTATTAGAAGTTTCTTTATCCTTAGGTTCAGCCTCGTCACTTGGTCTCGTAACAACTTGTTCTCCAGATTGTGTCAAGTTTTCGCTAGACGTTGGTTGTGCTTGCGCAGTTTTGAATATGCGCCCACTACGGGTCATGCCCCCAGATCCAACGATGCTTGATACTGCAGTACTAGTATCAGTCTCATATTCCCATGGTACCGCTTTCATCTTGTCCAAAGGATATGGTCCTCTGATTGGGATGATCTTGGTACGCTCTTGCGTAGGTATCATCACTGGTGGTCTAGAGCATGGGATAATTAATGGTTTCCTTGCCCCTTGTGCAGGTATTATTAAAGGCTCGTTTCTTTCCACCATCGCCACATATTCCTCTTCAGGGTGTTCCTCCAGTTGGATCAATCCTTGATCCATGAGCCTTTGCAAGGTGTCTTTGAAAGCTTCTTTATGTTCTAGGATAAACCCCTTTATAAGAAGATACCTCTTAAGTGCATCTATGGGGGAGTTCCGTTGTTGAACCAACTCTTGCTCATTGACAACTTCTATTGCATTGACTGCGCCATCATGGTGTGGCATCGGATTTGTTTTCACATTGGGTTTGTCAAAGGCGATTGCCCCTGACTCAATCAGATCTTGAACTATGTGTCTAAAAGCCCAACATTTCTCCAAGGTATGTCCGGGAGAATTGGCATGATATTCACATCTCTCATTCGGCTTGTAGTTTGGTGTGATTTTCCCTGGAGGAATAGGCGCCAGCGGTTTGACTTCCACTAAGGACTCATTTATTAAGTACTTCAGTATCTCCTTTTTGGAAGTGGGTAGCGGGTCGAACCTCCTTTGGGGCCCTTGAAACCTATTTTGTTGTGGTGGGAGTGGCATAGTAGGCCTAACTTCCTGATGCACCACCGCATTGGTTTCTCCTTCCTTTTTCTTTGAGAAGTTGGGGGTAGGCCTCTTTGCCTGTTAAGATCCAGATGATGCCCCTTGTATCTTCCCATTTTTGATTCCGTTCTCAATCCTTTCACCGATGACTACTAAGTCTGAAAACCCTGACGACACACTTCCAACCATCTTATCGTAGTATGGCCCTTGCAGTGTAGTCATAAACATATCCACCAGTTCTTTCTCCAACAAGGGAGGTTGTACTCGGGAAGCCATTTCCCTCCATCTCTGGGCATATTCTTTGAATGATTCCTCCTTCTTTTGTGACAAATTTTGGAGTTGCATCTGATTGGGTGCCATGTCCAAATTGTACTTGTATTGTTTCAGGAATGTATTAGCAAGGTCAGTCCAGCTTCGGATGTGAGACTTCTCTAATTGCATATACCAGTCTACAGATGCTCCGCTTAGGCTGTCCTGGAAGAAGTGTATCATCAGCTTCTGATCATGAGCATAAGCAGCCATTTTCCGCACATACATGCGCAAGTGATTCCTCGGACATGTGAGCCCCTTGTATTTTTCAAAGTTAGGAACTTTGAACTTGTGTGGAATAGTCAGATCTGGGACTAAACTCATCTCGAAGGTATCCACATCGAAGGCATCATATCCCTCCACAGCCTTTAACCTTTCCTCCAGCGCCTTGATTTGTCCGCTATCTTTAGAGTCATCCCCAGAGTTAGGGGGAGTCAGCTTGGGTTGAGGGACCTGATTTGTATCCTCATTGTCCCCATATTGCAAGTCCAAGTAGTCTTCATCCCTAAGGGGGTTACTGACAGGAATGCAAACTGTGCGAGACGTCCCTTCTTTCTGAGCAGTAGGAATAAACCCTTCTCGAGAAGCCTCTCCCTCTTCATGGGTCGTAGTGACCCTTTTAGATGCGTGAGCATTGGTTTTGTGAGGGTCATGGCCTCGAACATACCCTAACAATGGGTTGCCATCCTGGGGTATCTCCTCATACTGATCCTGAACCTCCTTAGCCTTGTCTTGCTTATCTTTGAGGTCTTTCATGAAGCTCAACATTTGGGTCATTCCTCCCTTGAGGTCTTCAACAGTACCTTTCAGCTGGGTCATTTCCTCACGAAGGGCGGCTTGGTTCTGTTCCAATTGTTCCATTGCCTTTTTCTTTTGAGATCTTGTCTGAATCAGCGGTTGAGTTGCAATGGTGTGACTGGAGATGAAGATAGTTTTTTCTTATGTTTTTGAAGAAATAAATATGATGTGCATGATATGCATGCTATGCTTATGCTATGTTCATGTCTTATCCACATTATTATAGTAAATATACATTCTTTTTTTATTCTTTTTCTTCTTTTTTCTTTTTTTTTTTTTGCATATATTTATTTGGTGAATATTGTAGGAACAATAAGTAAATGCGAAAATAAACACACTTTATTAATTGAAAGAAATACCACTTTATTGTTGGTTTACAAATAAAGGAAGGGAAACTGAAATTAGAAAAACCCAAAGTAATTTAAATTAAAAGTACTTGAAATAAAAGCAACAAGGAAATAACATAAAGCTAAGAACGCCTTTGGATGTCTTCTTGGAACTTGTCCACCATATCTCTACAAAGCTCCATGAACTCTATGACCACTTCGGGAAGAATGATAGGAGATGATTCTGCTTTTGCCAAACTCTTTGGAATATCTTGAATTAAATCATTACACAAGAAGACTAGCTTATCATAGTCATCGCAATATTTCTCATAGTCTTCAAGCATCTTAGGAACCATGCTCACATGCTCACTTGCCGTAGAAACAATTGTGTAGAGTCTTTTCCAATAGTCTCTTTCGTTCAGGGCTGCCTCATGCACTTCTTTCTCTCTTGCGAACACTTCCCTAAGTGATACCATGGCTTGGTATGCTCTATTATACTCCTCGGTGCGCTGTAAAAATGCTTCTTCCATGGTTAATCTTCTTGTGCGTTCTTCTTGTCCAGCATTGCGAGCCTCTTGAAGATCAAACTTTAAATCCCTTATTTCCACTTCTTGGTCCTTAGTTCTATCCGTTAATTCAAAGACCACAGCTTCTAGATTTTTCTCGGATTCCGCTTTGTCATGGGATGCCTTTTCATAACGCCTCCTCCATATTGCAATCTCTACATCCGCTTGTGCCAACCTTTCATTATGTGATTCTAGATTAAAATTAGCACTTAGAACTCCCTCGGTTGCACGCTTTCTTTTACCTCTTTGCCTATCATTTTCTTCTTTCATCGCTTGGAGTTCTTGATTTTTCTCTTTAAGGTCAAAGCGTAGTTGGCTCCTTTCATTAGTAAGTTGATGCAAATCAAGTTCTAATTTCTCTTTCTCCTTTCGGGACGCCTCTAGGGCAGCCCTGATTCCTTCTATCTCTTCGATGGATAAAGGAACAGGATCAGGAGAATCAGGCTTGTAGGCGGGATCCACAACAAAAGAAAGCAAGACTTTCTTAACTCTTTCTTGAACCCACGCGGTATAAGATGCTTTTGCAATTACATTCTTTGGCCCAAAGTCTCTCCTTTGAACATTGCTCCAAGCTTGAATTACTTTTTTCCATGTTCTTGGTTCACCTTTCCCATTGTCATGCAAAATTAATTCTTTTATACGTTGCTCGGAAGGTTCCTTATCCATGGAATGACCCAATTGACGTAGTGCTAAAGTAGGATTATAATTAATACAACCAAGAGTTCCTATTAATGGCACATTGTTGAATTCTCCGCATTTGTAAATAACCTTATCTGAATTCAGCTTTCTTGCATACCATAGAATAGAGTCCGCTTTAAGAGCCCTTAATTTTTGAGACCAATCGTTCCTAGTCAATTCTTTGATAAAGCAACTAGCTTTGTAGAGATGGGAAGTCAACCAAGAATAGAGTAAATGAACGCAACAAACTAGCACTCCTCTCTTTCTTTCATACCTCATATGAATAGCATAGTAAATGTTAGCGAGGATAGTCGGAGTGGGATCTTTGTCAAAAAGCCTAAAAGAAGTGAAAGCATGAATAACGGTAGGATCAATATAGTCAATATTCTTTGGCAATAAAACAACACCGAAAACCAAGAGAGCTAACACATGTCCACAAATGTCCCATTGTTTCCTTTGAGCAAACATTAGCGCTTTATTTTCTAAATAAGATCTTTTGATCCCATGCACCTCTCCCTCAGTTTTATAATTAGCTTTTAATTCTGCAGCGGACATTCCCAAAGCCTTTTCTAAATCTGAAAAGTCAACTTCCTTACCCACACCAGTATAGAATTCTTTTTTTATCCTCGAGAAACCCAACATAGCATCCATTTCTTCTAAGGTAGGAGCTAACTGAAAATCTTGGAAAGTAAAACATCTCAAAGGCGGATCATAGAATTGTACCAAAGCGGTGATAGCTTCCTCTTGTACTTTTACCCTTAGCAAATCCAATATATTCCCATAGCGGATCTCAAACCTATCCAAAGCACTTGATGGTAATTTCTCTTTGATTATCTTCAATTTCTTGATATCTGGAGTAGAAACGGTAAAGTGGACAATTGCTTTCTTCGTACTCATCCTTCCTACACATTCACCAACAAAATACATCTTACCAAATATATATATATATATATATATATATATATATATATATGTATTATTTTTTTGTGGATAAGACATGATGAGAATGCAAATGATAGATGATGCATGCAAACATAAAAAAAAAATAATACAAACATATAAAACACAACCAAACAAAAAAACAATCAACATGATATTTCAAAGAACCCAGGTTCATAGGTTCGACGTAGGGGGCTCTTGGGAGCCAACCTTTTTATGGGGGTTCTAGAAGGTCTCATGGGGTCGTTCGTAGCCTCCGAGACTTTTTCGTCTCTTCGGATTTTGGAACAACTCATTTTATCCATGAGGTTCGAATTTTTGGGGTAGGTTCCCGGAGAGATCAGCTAAGTATCCAGTCCAGCCCTCCACAAAGTCAAGCTTCGTTTCGGACCTTTCCAAATACCTAACCCACTCTGAGTGGAGTTATCAGTGAGATTCGTAAGGCGATTCATGTCCCCTTTTGGTCTCAAAGTTAACTCCCACACTTAAGGTTTAACCGACATGAAAATAGAGCAAAATATATAATAATAAAGGAAAATATTTTCAGGCAGATAAAAAAATAAAATAAATAAACAAATAAATAATATAATGTTATTAAAAGATAAACCTCCCCCAAACCCTAAATGTGGCAAATTTGCCAACCCTAAAATGCGCCACAAACCCTAAACCACAAACCACGAGCCATAAACCTAAACCCACTCAAGCCTTAGGAGCATAATAATTAACCTAATAGTGTTGTCCCCAGCAGAGTCGCCAGCTGTAGCAACCTGCCTACAATTTTACTTAGAGAGTCGCCACCTATTCTACCAAGGCGAATATGAAACCTTACGCAGAGCGAGATTCGGGGTAAGTTATTATAATCAGGCTGAGGGAAGGTGTTAGGCACCCCCAGCCCTTTCCTAAAGGCTAATAATTCAAAGATCAGGGTTTCATGGCAGGGTTCATAAAGAAATATGGCAAACAGAATTATAATGACATGATTAGAATTTTGAAGAGGGGGACTCGCCTTGTTGCCAAGTGCCTACGTACCTCCTTAGGGAGGATCAGAGTCTACGTAGTTCGGGGAAGGTTGTACGCCTTTAGAGTTGAATTTTTTTATTGATGGTTTTTTAGAGGCTTTTTGAATGGCCTATCGTAGTTTGATGATTTTTTAGTTTTAAATGGATTTAAGAATTATTTTAGGGTTTGGGCGTACAACCCTGATTTGGCACAATTAACCGCAATGATCAATAGGTTCGATCACCATAGTTAAAAGATTAGGGGTTTTGCACCATTATCAATTCAAATCGATTGATTCGATTATCACTAATAACGAATTAATGTGTTTTATTATTTTTTATGAATTTTATTTTGTATTGTTACTCCTCATAACCGATTAATACGATTACAAATAATAACAAATTAAATTTAGAAGGGGGGAGGATTAATCATCACAATCAATAAGATAATTGCAACCATTTAATCGAATATAGTTTGAATTTTATTTTAATTAAATAGTGTTTTAATAAAAAAAATCATTGTTAACCATAGCGATCAATCGATTTAATCGGCACGAATAACAAATTGAAAATTTTTAATATAATTATTATATATTTATTTTATATAAAAAAAAAAATAATTATAATATAATTAATATATATTAAAAATTAGTATTTTCATTAAAATAAAACAAAATAATTAAAATTTATTTTAGTTTTATTAAGGTTTTTATTCAGTGTGATAACCTTGAGGGCTTATGTTATAGGGACTCAACCTGGGGCGTTAGATTTAAAGAGCTTGAAGATCTAATGGTTTGATCTGGAGGCGTATGGTGTACCCTGAGGCGATAGATATATAGGATCCGGAATTGGATTTTTCAGAAAAATAAACGTGGGAGTGAGGGCTCGAACCTGCGACCCTCAGACCCCCACCAACGCTTCAATGCCACCCCAACCAGATGAGTCACGCGTTTGAATAACGCCATCAATAAAACATATATGAAACAATGACCCTCAACAGAAATTGCGCGCGGACTTTTAAACAGACCAATGGCGTTAGGACACGTTATCGTCTTCCCCAAGAAGACACAAAAAAGCTGTATATATTAGCTGCGTTTTAGCTACGATTCTCTTCCTGGTTACCAGACTAGGAAAATAGCGAATACACCATTATTGTATATAAATCTTTCGCGACCTATCCGCCCCACTCGTATGAATCACGCGAACTCAACCCTATGGTTAATTTGCTCTAATTTTATCCCTAATTAAAATCCCCAATATGGAACCCTAAAACTCAAAATAATCTCTAATGGCGGAACACGATTAATACATGAAAACTCCACAAAATAAACCCAGAAACGATCATAGCATCATACACAAGCAGAATATAACATTAAAAACATGTAAGAATGCATGAATTTCTCTAATCGATCCAAGCTTCAGAGTCACTTACTTTGACAAATTGGAGAGTATTCTGGGGTTGTTGATGTAGAGCGATTATCCAGACACGTTCCAAATCCTCTGGGGAAGCTTTTAGAACCTTCAAATCTCCCTGTAAACCTCCAATCCTCATAATCCGAATCCAAGTTTTGAGTGGCTTTTTGTGTTCTTGAGCTTGTGCCTCTTTTCTGATTTTTGCGTCCCCTAATCTTGTGCTTTAGCTTCTGTACTTATAGTAGAGAGAATTAGGTTTAGAAAAGAACCAAGAAAAGCCTTTGAATCCAATCTTCCTTCTTTGAGAATTTTGATTTGTTTCTTGCATAAAAAGTTTCCTTTCTTGCCAAAATTATGTATCAATCTTTTCCCATTTGATTTGTCACGAAATTATATCATATTTTGCCATTAATACTGATTGGATTTGGCTTATATCAATATTTTACCATAATATTTGATTTTATACTTAATTAAATCATAAAAATGAAATAAAAAAATATATTAAATCAATTAATATGCTAAATTTCGTGCCCTTTTGTTTTTGGACAAGCTAAAGGCTTGTGGATCAAGTTTGCATCAAAAAACCATAGGCCCCTTTGCAAAATTTCTCAATTTGAACCCTCATTTTTCATATTTGGCCCACCAAAATCACCTAACTTTGATCAAGCATATCTCACTCAATTTTTAAGCTATGAGGGAGATCTAATACTTTTTAGAAACCTCAAGAGGTCCTCTACAAGCCACTTTGGAACATATTTTTCATTTGAGGCTTTTATCTTGATCATATTCTCTTTGGGAAAAAACTGCTTTTGAAGGATGCCTGAAAGTAACCTGTAATCTTTTGCCTTGTATCTCTCAAATGAAGCATTTCTAGCCTTGGCTTGTGAGACACAAAGTTGTAGAGAATCCAATTTCCTTCAAAATAGGCTTTGAGTGGGGCATTTTTGATTTTCCATGTGAAAGTTATGCCCAGTCAAAGTTGGATTGACTTTCTCCTGAAGAAACCCTAATTTGAACCTTTTTGTATTTGTTCATCTCCAAGTTTCTATTAATGGAATCATGATCAATTCTTGATCAAATGATGATTATGCACCCTACACTTGATGTTTGCCTAATGATCATGGTTTGAATCATGCTTTGATTGTAATTGACCCTCCAGTTTGAATCAGTTAACTGTGAATTATCTTGATCATTTGAGTGAGCAAGGTTTTGGATCAGTTTGAATCAGTTTGTAATTGACACATTTTACAACTTAGCATCACAGCACAAAGAGTAACCAACTTAGGAATTCTCCGGTTTAAGATCTAGAACACAACAACATAAGAACACACAACTTAAACACGACATCAACGCAACCAACCTACCAACATCATTTTTACTCACGTATGAACAACTGCACTACACCATGCATTTGTTGCGCACTCTGATTACTTGTAAAGTATCAATTCTACCAAGTTTACTCCAACTTTTAATCACCAAAACCGACATAATAAATATTTTCGACTTAAATCTTCGAAAGTTCTGTTCCAACAGGTATTCTACGTTCTCGTAGTTACCGAATACTTCAAACTTAGATCCGTAAGACAACACCTCGAAACTTTCAACATAAACATACATATTCGTGTTCATTCATCAATGCACGAATACAAAGATGATAAATGCAAATCATAGAGACCGACTCACGACTCTATGCAAATTCAATGCGGTACTGACTCAATCATCTCAAGTTCACTCAGTAACTTATTGGAACCATCGTTCGTTACTTAATGTAACTCCCCGTCGAGCATACGATGTTCAGCCATTGCTCACACCCCACACGGGCACACAAAGTTTATGGATTGCTCACACCTCACATAGGCACACAATCCGATTGCTCACACCCCACATAGGCACACGATGTTACGACGAATTCTCATTAGAATCACACAACACAAGAATGTACATCATGATGCTTCACATGCAAAATGACTCAAGACACTCTTGAAATGCATACATATTCACAATATATATTCATGCATTCATCTCATACTATCATATACAATCCACATACATTCACATACATTCACATCAGTTACGCCAAACTGCAACGAACTCCTTCACAGTTAACATGCATTTACCTTTAATTTAGACAATGCATTTATTTTCCAAAAGGCCACAATTCACAATGGATTCCACAATCTAGGATTCACTCCATAAGGCTACCCACAACACATCGTACAGTAACACACACAATTCTTTAAAAACGACCATTAACAAATCAAATAATACACAAGCGATAGGCTTGACTTCAACCAATTCAACGTACATACTATACTAGTTGTCATGACACATCTATCTATCAATTATGATTATGTCTACTATCAACAATAAATTAAGGGTGATCAGTTCCTCAATTTGCCAATAGACAGCCGGTAACCATAACAGTGGCATAAATAATCATTACCTAACGACAATAGCGTACTTCAACTTGTGCCCAAAGTCCGTAAGCATAAGGTTCCGCCAATTCTCTAAGGCCTATCAATGTCTTCTTAGTTTCCTCAATTCCAACCTCGCCAATGATACAAAAACATTCAAAATCCAATACACATTCTTATACACGCTCGTATCACCACACAATTATCAATTAAACATCCTTCTAACCTCAGATTTGCAACTACATCAAGTACAATCCGATTCGGTTCGCTCCAATTGCATCTTTCATCCAAGTTAAGAATTTCAACAATGCTAACCAACCAATCATCTTTCTTTTATTCTCAGAACCTTTATAATCCACCTAATTTCACACTTGGCCTCATTCAATTCATAACTCACCATTATTATCGCGATCTCTCTTGAATTCGTTCTCCTCTCAACATTACCATCTCATAACATCGTCACTATAATCATTCTCATTCAACATAAATTGCATCTCTATGCATTTTTCGATACTGTCGCATCCCTACAAATGCTAATGTTTCATCAATATTTTACATTCTCCTTCACCTTTTCAATTTTTAGCAAGAATCACCCAACTTCAAACACAATTATTTCTTCCAATACAGACCTCCCAAGCACAAAATTATATTCGAAAATTAAGGTAAATTCGTGTAGATTCCATAACATCAAGAATCGCTCAAATCCGAGTTACGAGTAAAAAGTTATCATCCTTGCAATGAGACTGGTTCATAATTCCCGTATGCAGAATTTTCCAAAAAGTAAGCATCAGACCCAAATATTAAAACTCACTTTTCTCCCTCTTCACAAACTTCCTAAAGACAAATCTTATATGCAAACTGTAGGGAATTTTGTAAGCTTTCCAAAAAGTCCAGAATCGCTTCAATCTGAATCACAAGTAAAAAGTTATGCCCCTTTTACTGACAGCTGCTCCATAATTGCAAAAACCAGAATTTGAGATTGATGAACATAACTTCCATCTCTGTCGCTTGCTTCCAAGATCTACCAACATCCTTTATTTTCGTCCAACTACGAAAATCACCCGACTATAATCCAACTATACTCAAGACAAACCATCTATAGAATTAATCCATCAACTATCATTTCCATTGGAATAATTCCTCATTCTCAATCAATTCACCGTCCATAATCTACGCACATCTCAAACTCGACTGATATGAATTCATGAGTCCATACTCTCGCCGATTCACAACAACATCGCTTCGATAATGTTTACACTCTTACCATTATCATCACCTTGAACCAACTTCTACATACTGACAACACGTCCGAGAGACAAATCTTTCAATTATTTCTTCCATTCGTTCAACTCTGACACTAACATCCCGTGCAGTACCAACAAATAAGTCTAGTTCTAAGAACAAGTGTAACCACAACTTACCCTCTTTCCAACATTATCCTGTCACAATTAATAACAAATTTCATCTCGTTAGCTTTTCGACGCTTCAAACGTAACTCAAATTGGATGTCCAGAACTCCAGTTATGAATTTTTGAAGTTTCATAACGATTCAGCAATTTTTCTGCGTTTTGCTTACGGATATTCCGCTCCAAAACTCATCCTCTCCAAATCAATCACATTCTTAACATCCCCTTATTATATCTCTTCGCTTCCAAACTTCATATAACTTGAACAATACATTTCATCGCCGAAGTTCGATTTCTGAAACATCACGACAGCAACCCTCTTTGCAAACTTGCAACTGAATCTCTTTCGAGAAGCAAGGCTTCTCCCCCACTTTGCTCAAACCAACTCCTACAACAAAACAAACAAGTACCGACAGTGATTCACTCACATGTCGCGTACCAAGGGATAATACGCCGACAGTATTCAACTGTCGCGCAACTCAACTGACTCGACACTTGGCCGGACGGACCGACCTGCTCTGATACCACTATTGTAACACCCTTCTAATTTCCCCGCATAAATTATAAAGCAATCAGAGTTTAATATGAATAAAAGGGCGTCACAATTCATTTAAAATAAAATTCTACATTCATGGTCATTCTCTACCGAGAAACAATATTTGATTGGAATAAAACTCATGTTTATCACGGCGGAAATTAAACAAACTTTGGATAAATCTTAAAACCACATAAAATACTATTCATAAGGTCACATGCCTTAGTTTCAAAAGAAATAATTATCCAAACAATCAAAATGAAATAATAGAGCATAAACAACTCTCAATCAAGCGTTCCCCAGTTTTACAAGTCTCAGAGCATGACACCGACACCTATTCATTAAAACTAAAAACATGACTTTACAAGCCATCCTCACCTATCGCTTAAGCCGCTACTTCAATCTGAAATCATCAAAGTAAGGGTGAGACTACATCATAAATTAAATAGCATTATAAATTTTCAGATATAGAATTCATAAGCAATTCTGCACCCTACTTAGCATATTCAGATTTACCAATTCATACCAATCACAAGCACAAGTCAAAAGTATGCACCAATAACACAACACAATCATAACACTGGATTTCATCCTGACATGTCACAATTTATACACACATCCACCAATCACAATCATTAATCAACACACAATATTATAACATTGGAACACTTCAATTCATGTTATAATGATTCATACACCTAATGCAATTCAACTATATGCATGTGGTACCAATCATGGGATAACCCATCTCACCGATCCACCACCATAAAGATTCGGCTAATTCTCTCACTAATTCCACACAATGGGAATTAGCTACCGCTGTCCCACCACCATAAGGAATACAACCCACAACATGATTATGAAATGCATGCATCACATATAGCATGCTAATCACCAACATTAATCAACCGGATGTCATAATCATCAACCAACACAACAATCAATTGCCACACACAGTTATGCTGTTTCCCAACCATAACAAACACATATTTAATTCACCACGCAGTGCAAACAACAATAGCACCTCTCACAAACGTGTACCAAGTACAACAAATCAACCCAACCGCAACAGGGCATTTACATCATCATTCATCAAAACACATGATAACAGCATTTACCATGAACAACATCCATTTGCATAACAAGCAAAAGCAATCACATTATAACAACACACATCATTGCACATATTCAATTATGCAAACAACAAATCATTGCACCTCACCAACTATGCAAAACAAGAATAAATCACATTTGGAGAAAACGATACTTTTCAAAATAAAATCAAGTTATTGTTGTTTTCTTTATTTCATATGGTAGAGTATTCAATTTAAGGAACAACGTCCAAAACGGCGTCTAAAACGGACTTACGGTTTGAAAGTTAGGAGCTTTTAAAGTTAAGTGAAATTCAAGAAAATCTGTGGAACCCGGTTCCTCCCCATCTGGGAACCGGTTCCTGCTGAACAAAATCACCTCGTTTCGGGTTTTTACTATGTGAACCCGGTTCCTCCCACCTGGGAACCGGTTCTTGACGCTGCTGTAGCAGAAAACTCCAATTTTATGACTTTTCTTCATTCCTACTTTCACTATCAACACCAAATACGAATCCACACATTATAGTGAACAATTTTCATCAGTTTTCATGATTCTAACTAGGGGTGGCAATGAAATCCATTAGAGTAAAATCCATCCAATCCATCCATTATAAAAAAGAATAGTTAATGGATTGAATCCAATCCATCCATTTAAAGTTATGGATGGATCCAATCCATCCAACAAAGTTTAAAAATCCATTGGATTATCTAATATTTTATTTTAAAACTAATTGATAGTTTTAATAGTTAAATAATAAATATGTATTTTTTTCAAAAAAAAAGTTAAATAATTTTTTAAAAAATGTATAAATCTCTCTCAAATATATATATATATATATATATATATATATATATATATATATATATATATATATATATATATATATATATAAAACATCTCAGTTAAAATTAAAACAGTAACAAATATATTCACTACTTTTTGTTTTGTTGGATTCCCTATAAGAAGATGAATGAGCAACAAAACCAAATCTTATTTTGAAGAGAAATGAGTTATATCATATGATGTTGGTTCAGTATTTTAATATAATATAATAACATCACAATTTATTTTAAAAAAAATATCATAATTTGTATATAATTACCGTGTATATATATGTTGAATTTTGTTACTTTTACAAAATATCTTTGATCTTAGCCACCTTATCATGTGTTTTGCAAAATATAAAATCTGAAGATATCAAGTTTTTTTTTTTTATAATTTCATGCAATAGAATTTTAAATTTAAAATATTTAAATAAATACCAAAACACAAATCAGTGTAATTACTTAAAACATGGACCCCGATAAACTCAACTACAAGCAGATATTTTTAAGTTTCTTATAACAAATCTCTTTTTATTTGCAAACGAAATAAAAATATATTTAATAAAAAGCAACATTATCAAAATATTTTAATTTAATCAGTACAGTACAATTTAAAGTTTAAGTATTAAATATGCCAGACGCTTTAAACTATGAGCAGTGGCCAGTGGGTCAGAAAAACAAATTATCAATCCATGTTTTAGAGATTAAAGAAGATGCAATGTAAAATTAATAAAAAGTGTATTGAAAGATTAATTTAAAAAAAAATATGCAGTTAAGGAAAAACTATTTTAAAAAAAAATTAAAAAAAAAAAACAGATTTTCTAAAATTTATAAAATAATTAAAATATTTTAATTAGTTTAGTGGATGGATGGATATCCATCCATTAAAAAGATGTTAATGGATGGATTGGATTGGATTTTATCCTTAATGGATGGATTGGATTGGATTTTTTAAAAGTTATGTTAGTGGATTGTTAATGGATTAATGGATTGTTTTAATCCATCCATTAACAATCCAATCCATATCCATCCAATCCATCCATTTTGCCACCCCTAATTTTAACACAACAACAATGCAATATAACCATCATACATCAATTATAACAAACCAATTGCATCATATTCATCAACTTTGTTTTGTGTTTCCAAAAGTTGTTGAACTATTTTTTTTTGTTTTAAAATAAAGTTGATTTTATTTATGAGGCAAATAAAGTTGTATTGAGATTTATTTCCGTTGCTATTAATTATAATTTAAAAAAATTACTCTGATGATTTTATAAATTGTATGTTGGGGTTTAAGGTGTTATTGTGAACACGAGTTCCATTAAAATTGCTCACAACTAAGTATTTCATGAACATACTAAACACATTGATTATACAAACATTTGAAATGATCCTAAACCTCCTTAGCAATATCATGTCTTACTAGATGTACACCTATTGACTGGAAAAAATATATTGATCCAAGTAAATGATCTTCGAATTACTAATATCTCATATTTCCAACGCTTTTGTATATCATGTTTCATCCTTTTTATTTATGGACTTAACAAAAGTTTCATAAACATAACTCCAGATCCTTTTTCCTTTCTATTTAGTTTTTATTACATTGCTCAAATAATTATAATTTTGTCCATTGAACAGAACACTAATATATTGAAGAAAATCATATTTCTCCATTTTCATTATTAATCTTCTAATACTTAAAACACAAACAAAGAGAACAAAATAACTACTATCAATTTTTTTTAAAGAGAAACATATCATAACACAAAAATCAATGAGATCGTTCAATTGAATGAGTAAAAAAATAAATTGTAAAAATAAAATTAAAGGATAATTCATTGTTTCAAATGTCCCGTTGAGTCAACCAAAATCTAATACCATGTTAACGATAAAGGTTACAAAATAGGAAAAGAAGCGAAAGACTAGAGTTTCAAAACTGAATGATATATATATATATATATATATATATATATATATATATATATATATATATATATATTTCAAGTGTGAGTAGTATGAGGAAGTCCCACATTAGTTAAGAATGTGGAGACTTGAACATTTATAAGTGGGAGACTCACACACATATCACCTTAAGGTTTTGGGTGAGTATGTGGTGTGTCTCTGACAAAGTGTGTTATTCTAAAAGGAAAGTCCCTAAGTGAAAATTCTCTCTCGTGTTGACTCCCAAATGGTTCTAACAAATGGTATCAGAGTCCGGTTTATAGTGAGTGGTCTAACTTACTTGTATAGAAAGTACTTCCCACATGGTAGTGGGTAAGAGGTGTAGCACCCCAAATCTACCCCGAAATAAGCAGGAAAATCAGAGTGCAAAAATCTTAAAAACAATTCAAGCATCATGATTCGAGGCGTCACATTTAATCGACTAATAACACATTCGCATATCATGTTCATCAACATACATACATAACACATATAAAGGAGGGCAATAACCAATGCATTAATTATCAATGCCAAAAAGTAATCACATCGCAGCGGAAATCGAATATCAACATAATCTAAGTCATAACATCATGGCCAACATGGCGCAATATATCCAACAAGTCTCAGCATAACATAATGATGAAAGCCAACAAAAGGTAAACAACAAGAAGCAAGACATAAGCAAGTAATCCGACATCCCCCCCGAGTGCTACGTATCAGAGCATCGACACACAGACTCGAGCTATAAGGTACACGACTGCTCCACGTCATCACCTGCACATTACCAACGGAGGGTAACATTCAAACAGAAGGGGTGAGATATCATTCACGATAAAGAAACGTATGATAATATTCAAAGCATAGTAAGGATCATACATATATCACCACTTCTCATCACATAACATGTTATATAGTTCAATTCGCTAAACATCTAGCAATACATTAAGATTGTCAAGTAACAAGTATAACATCATATTTCATTCACAAGTATAATACGAATACATCAAACAAGAATCTCATCGCTACGTCTCAACAACGTCTCATCACCACATCATATAAACACATATTGAGCATAACATCACATGCCATTTCAATGCAAGTTGACTTATGCAAATGCATGTGGTACCAATTTGGAGTAAAACTCCCACCGTCTCAATTTTGCCATTGGGCACACCGTCACTATTTGCCAATAAGGCCACCGTCGCTTTTGCCAAAAGGCCACCGTCGCTTATGCAAATGAATGGGACACAATGAATGCAACATCCACACCAACACAATACATACAACATGGACAATACGTCACAACATCACTCAAAATCACCATCAAACATCATCAATATAATGTCGAACTTCAACAACAACAAAATCACCAACATTCATAAGAATGCATCACGTCATTATCACGTCATTAGGTTGCATCATCATAGAACAACAATTCATCTCACAACAACAATTACATCATACAACAATCCAATTCAAGAAAAGATTCACAAGATTTTCCAAAGATATTCAAAGCGTATACAATGGAAAGACATCAATTAGAGCTTCCCAAAGTTTCAAACGACATACGAAAAGGAGTTACGAATCAAAATTTACACATATTTGAATTTTCCCAAATCTGCCTTCAGTTCGCGGCGCCATTCATGTTCGCGGCGCGATGACAGAAATTTTCCCAAATCTGCCTACAGTTCGCGGCGCCATCCATGTTCACGGCGCGATGGCAGAAGTTCTGCTGTTCGCGGGGTGAACTGAACAAAAAATCATAATCTCAATTCAGCTAACAGCTACGGGTTCCAATAAAAAATCACCCAAAATCTCATTCCAGACCAGATCCAGCACATATTAGTGATACCTAACATGTTACTACTCATGGTCAATCATTATAACATCATTCAACACAACAATTCACAAAAACCCAATTGATTTCACTCAAAACCTAACATTTATCAAGAAAATGATTCAATACATATAACCCTTAAATTCCACCATGAACTATCATCATACATCCCTTTAGAATGAAAGAACCCCACCCTTACCTTCGGTTTTGGATTGAAGCCAACTCTATCTTCAACCTTGAGATTCTCCTCTTCTCTCCTCTCTTATCTTCTTTCACCAAAAACCTCAAATGAGCTTCTAACTTCTATTTCTCTAAAACCCTTGTTTTGTGAAACTCATTCTAACTTCCTAATTGCTATTTGGCTCTAATTAACACTCCCCAGTTACTAATGCCAACTTAGGCCCAATAACTCTTCTAACTCATGTTATTTACTATAAAAACTCAATGGAGAACACAAAGAGCACATAAGCAAATAATTAACACATAATAATTAAACAAATCATGTAGAACAGAATTAAATAAAATACTTAAATGAAAAATGAGCGTTACAAGAGGTGTTCCTTTGAAAAGTGTCAATAGAGGTACAAGTGTATGTAGAAAAAAGTGCTTCTACTTAAGGTAGAACATTGTGGATAGACTCGCACTTGAGGGAGATTGTTAAAAATGAATCACAAATGTGAGTATTGTGAGAAAGTCTCACATTAGTTAGGAATGTGAAGACTCAAACATTTATAAGTAAGAGAACTCACACACCTATATCACCTTATAGTTTTGAGTGAGTATGTGATGTGTCTCTCACAAAATGTGTTGCTAAAAAAGGAAAGTCCCTAAATAAAAATGTTACATCGTTTTTTTTCTCAATAAGTTATGGTATATATAATCACAAAGTAACGACTACAAAGGATAGGACATTACCTCTTTACACAAGATAGAGGTAGAATGTTCCAATAGTGAAAATTACAATCCACATAAAAAGCATTAACTGACCTAAACGTTGACCCCTCGAATTGCTCCAACATAAAATAACAATAAATAGACTAAATTATTCTTAATTTAATTATAACTTAAAAACTCATTATACATTATCTAAAATTATTAAATGTGTATTAAACACATAAAATAATAAAATAATAATATCAAGTTTCTTATATAATGTGTGCACGAGACACATGAAGAAATAAATATATCATTTCACTATCTTATCATATTCTTATCCAATTTATTATCATATTATGTCTTTATTATTACACGCACCAAACAAATTATGAAAATTATGAATGTATGTGAGTTATTTAAAAAAATTAATAAAAAAACACAACTCATAAAATATGGTATTGGTTGTCATTACTAGTATTACTTGTGTTTCCAAACCATCTCCTTAAATTAAATAACTACTTTTTTGTGTCCTTCTTTTTTGTGTCCTTCAAAGTACATGTGTATATGTCTGAAATTTAGGGGTGTGCATGGATCAATAACCAAACCAAATTGAACCATATATATGGTTTGGTTTGGATCTTAAAACTATTTTACTAAAACCGGTTTAATTTTTTAAAACCGGTTTACATATGGTTTGGTTTGGTTCTAAACCGGTTTTTCACAAAAACCAGTTTTAACAAAAAAACCGGTTTTAAACCGGTTCTCTCAAAACCAGTTTTATTTTCTTTTAAAAAACCAGTTTTAAAACCAGTTTTTAAAAATAACCAGTTTAAAAACCAATTTTTAAAAATAACCAGTTTAAAAATCAATTTTTAAAAATAACCAATTTAAAAACCAGTTTTTAAAAATAACCAGTTTAAAAATCAGTTTTTAAAATCTTGTTTTCTCAATATCTTGGTGAGTTTTTCCGGTAGGCCTCACATGTGACAAATAGGAAACAATAAATCAAGAGAATTGATAAAGAATTTACTAAGATGATCAAAATAATACAACTAAACAAACACATCAATACTGCTAAAAACAAAAGCCTTTGATGAAGAATTGGTTTTTCTTAAAACCAACTACATCAATTTTTTTTTGCTTCAACCAATTTTGAAATTTTTTTGCTTGTGATGAACACACGTACTGTGCAGACATATTTTATGCTAATTTACTATTTATTTGTTTTCTAATAATTTAGTCTATGTGAATATGTTTCTTTCTATTAAGTAAGTTGGATGTTGTATATATAATTTAAATTTTGGTTTTGTTCTTATCATATTTTTGAATTTTTTCATTTTGCATGATGATCCATGTGTTTGACGAAATTTAATGTCAATTACTTCATACAGGTCTGCAAGTAAATTTAAGCACCACAACAAAAATTATTCTAATATTTAAAATCCTCTTTTAAATTACTAAATAAATCTTAATTAATATTTAAAGTGTTTTGAAATAAAATCTTAAATTAAAAGAATAATATTTATTAATTAGTAATGAGTAAGGTGTATTTAATGTTGGGATCCAAAAAATTAACAATGTGATTTTGTTAATCAAAATGTAACAGCAGGGACATTAAGAGAAAATTTTTTTGACGTTTAAGTAAATTGGATTAGGAATAGAAACCAAATTTGAATAAATGGGTATCCAATATTATTGGTTTTTCTTTAAATGGATTGGATCAGTTAATGACTAAAATGGTTTGGGTTTTTTAAATTTGGAAACCAAATTTATGGTTATGGATCACATGAACCGGTTTAAATGCACACCCCTACTGAAATTAAGGACGTGCATTCCGGTGTCAAAGCAAAATCTTGCCCAATGCATGAACTTAGGAATTTCATACTTAACTTCACTTGGGCAGAGAAGTTGCCGACAGTTTCAAGTTATATAAAAAAAAATGGCACTAGATGACAATTTGTCAACACTCTTAAAAAATAAACAACGGTTGTTATCAATTTTTGCTAACTATTTTGAGGCAGGTTTCTTTGAAATTTCATAAGACCAACTTAATTAAATTTGCAAGTTGTAAAGAAAAATAGATAAATGTTTTAAGGCTCAAAGATTCACCTTTTCATTACATAATTTTCATGTTGTTTAACATTGCTCTAAAAATACAAATAAAATATGAAGTTATGGTTGGAATATTAAGTAGAAAATTTCCAAAGTCTTTGCTATTAGGGATTCATTTATAAAGATGTTGAATTAAATATGATCATGCAAGTAAGTATGTTTGATCAACTTGATATTCCTAATATAACTAAAAAGTCAAAGCATGCAAAGTAGAAAGTCAATTTTATGGTAAAGATTCCCTCTCCATGTTGCTGATTGTTGACTAAAATATGAACTACTACCAATTATCATTCCTAATCTTAAAGGGCCCTCACTAAACCCAATTTCTATTGGGTAATTATTTTGTGAATGTTTTTCAATCCATTTTTTAATATGTTCAAATCAATAAAAATATAGAAAATTTCTTTACCCACCTCCCTATGGGGGTCACCCCTAGCGAAAAATCAAAACTGCCCCTGCTTCGGAGATTCATCTCCGAAGTTTTTTTTTTTTGAATTTTTTTTAACTTCGGAAATGCATCTCCGAAGTTTTTTTTTTTTTGAATTTTTTTTAACTTCGGAAATGCATCTCCGAAAACACCAAAAAAGTGGTGTTTTCGGAGATGCGTCTTCGAAGTTAAAAAAATTTAAAAACGTGAATATTTTCGGAAGTTCATTTCCGAAAATATTCCTGCATATACAAATTTTCCTCCTTCACTATTTCATCATTTTTCTCCAAAACATCTCAAAACCCTCTCCAAAACCCAATCAATCTCCATCCATTTTTCGCCCTAAAATCAAGTTTCAAACCGTTGATCACGTTAAAGGGAGCATAGAAAGCTACAATTTCAGGTAAACATCACTCATTTTATCCCCTATTTCACTACATTGATTGATAAATTTTATGCTGAAACTGATATGGTTCAGAAGTTCATTTCCGAAATATATTACCTAATAAATTTCGGAAATGAACTTCCGAAATATGCCCTGGCAGTTAAAAAAAAACAGTTTTGGCCAATTTTGCTAATTTATTCATTTGTTAGGTATGGTGCATCCGGACAACATTGTGCAAGACGATGGAGTATTAGTTCCGGAAATTGTCAACGTTAATAACGATCCGGTTATTGACGTTACTCCTATGATCAATGCGGTCGATGTTCGGCAACATTTTACAAATGATCGGAGCTTCGGTAGTCGCGAACAATTGATTGATTGGGTTCGGAAGGAAGCTAACAAACATGGATTTGGAATTGTTATTTTAAGGTCGGACAACGGAAATAGTAGGCGGAAAGCTTTCGTTGTTTTGAATTGCGAACGGGGTGGTAGTTATGTACAATCAAACCGGGTGCTAAAACACGAGGACACGGGATCGAGAAAGTGCGGGTGTCCGTTTAAGTTGCGTGCTACTCAGAGGGTTGATGATTTGTGGCGGTTAACCGTAATTTGTGGAATTCATAATCATGCCTTGGATGTCAAGTTACACGGACATCCAATGGCGTGTCGTTTGTCCCGCGAAGAGAGGAATGTGATATCGGACCTAACGATAGTCAAAGTGGCGCCTCGCAACATACTTGCCGATTTGAAGCGTAAGAATCCGGATAGCGTTTCAAATATCAAGAAAGTTTACAATGAACGGCACAATCTCAAAGTATTGAATATGGGCCCTCGGTCGGAAATGCAACAACTTTTGAAACTACTAGGCGATAACAAATATGTTTCAAGCTTCCGAACCGGATAAAGTTACAGTGCGTGATATTTTTTGGACTCATCCCGAAAGTATCGAATTATTCAACACATTTCCAACCGTTCTAGTCATGGATTCGACGTACAAGACAAACAAATATAGGCTTCCGCTTCTAGAGATAGTCGGTGTGACCTCGACGGACAAGACTTATTCGGTGGGGTTTGCTTTTTTGGAGTGTGAAAAAGAAGACAACTTTACGTGGGCCTTGGGAATTTGCAAGTCTTTGTTAGTTGATCAAGAGGTTATGCCAAACGTCATTGTCACCGATCGGGACAATGCTTTGATGAATGCGGTCGATACCGTCTTCCCGACATCTACCGCTTTACATTGCCGGTATCACATAACTTGCAACGTGAGAAGCAAGTTGAAACCCGCGGTTGGGACAAAAGATAGGCCGGATGAAAATGGTAAAGTTATCAAAGCCGGTGTTGTGGTTGATAGGATAATGGCGGCATGGAGGGAAATTTTGGATGCATACTCCGAAGAGGTGTATACCGAGAAATTGGTACACTTTAGGTCTTTGTGTGGTTCCATTAAGACTTTTTGTCATTACGTCGAATCCACCATTCTTGACAAAGTTAGAGAAAAAGTCGTGTGCGCTTGGACAAATCGGGTTAGACATCTTGGTTGCACCACGACTAACCGAGTTGAATCCGCACATGCGGTCTTCAAGAGGTGGTTGGGTGATAGCAAGGGAGATTTGTGTCGGGGATGGGACACCGTCAACCAAATGCTCCAAAATCAACACAATGAAATTCAAACATCGTTCGGTCGGAGCAAGACGGTTATGGAACACCGGTATAAGGGCCAAATTCTATTCTCCCAATTGATTTACAACATATCTCGAACGGGTTTGAATTTTTTGTTTCATGAAGCTAAGCGGTCGGAGACCACGGGGACGGATAGTTCATTATGTGGGTGCACCATTAGAAAGACATACGGCCTTCCATGTGCTTGTATACTTGCAAAAAAGAAAAAGTTGAATTCACCCATACGCATGGATGAGGTAGCCGACCATTGGAAGAAACTTCGTTTTGATGATTTTGACCCGCCGAAAGAAAATTACTCCAAAATCACCATCTCCAACGAGTTGGAAGTGATAATGGAGAAGTTTGCTAAAGCGGACGACACAACAAAAATACATATAAAAGAACAATTGCGAAAGATCGCATTTCCGGAGACCACCGATTTGAAACCGCCATCTCAACCGGTTAAGACGAAAGGTGCACCGAAAAAGTCCAAAATTACACAAGATGACACGTCAACAAAACGATCTCCTTCCTACTTTGAACATGTTGATGCATCGTTCCTGGAAATTCATGAGACACCTAAGTCCAAGTGTAGTGGTAACAAAGGTGCCCGTATTTCGAAGCCACCTCGCACACCGCCGATAAAAAAATACCCATTGTCTACATTGATGAGATGCCACTTTTTATGCACAAATATATCGATAACATCGTTGATGTTGGAGGCGACGACAATTGTGGATATCGGGCCGTTGCGGGGTTTGCTCGGTAAAGGGGAAAATGATCACACTTTAGTCCGACGGGAACTTATTGCGGAGTTGACTTCGTATCGGGACATCTACGGCCGACTATATGAAAATCAAGAAAAGTTTGCGAAAATTCATGATTCACTTGTTCCATCACTTACCGGTATCGCTCCGGTCTCGAAGTGGATGTCATTCCCCGATATGGGTCATCTAATAGCAAGTGCATATGATATTGTATGCGTCGATTTGACGAGGTTTGGATTAAGTGAGACTTTCTTTCCACTTCATAGTCGACCGCCATTGGACTCGTCGGGCCGGATCATATGCATCGGGTATCTACGATCGCGGCACTTCGTCCAAGTGTTTTTGAAACCGGGGTGTCCTATATCGGCTACTTGTTGTCAATGGATCGCACAACCTTCAAATGAGGCGGAGACTTGGCCTAATCCTTTCGTTTCAAGAATGGCGGAGTTTGAAGAAATGATGAGCCAAGAGCGCGAGCAAAATAGAAAGCGGTCGAAGAACGTGCCTATTTTGGACTTAGGATCCACCAATTGGTTCGGTGAATTTTAGTTCGTTCCTATTCATTTTTTGTTTGTAATGACCATTTTTGTATGTATTGTTGTTTATCATGTAAAATCGGACAGATTCAATACATATATAATATAAGTATGTTTTATGTCATCTTTGTCTAATTTATGTTTAATGTCAATTCCATTTGTTCAATTTACACAACACACTAAGCAATCAAAAAAATGTAAAATTTATGTCTGTTTCTGCATAATTCGGAAATAAACTTCCGAAATATACATGTCTGCCTCCAATTTTCGGAAGTTCATTTCCGAAAGGTCCCCTGAGGCAGGATAAGGTTTGTTGGGCCATCAATGCTCCAATAAGTCTATAAATACTACACACTCTTCTTCATCCTCTTCACACCACAAAACACAAATGACATAAACCTACCCCCACCTAGCATTCGTCTACTTTGAAACCGGCTACCCGATGTCGTTCCAATTTTGCTTCTCGCGTGACACGCCGTTTGCGGAGTTGATACCGTCGCTTAACACGCTTTTGCACTATCCCGAGAATCGAAAGGTTGTCAAGCTCGAGTACCGCTCGCCATCGCTTAACGACGAGGGAGGCATTAAGTTCACACCTTTTGAGATCAAGAACGACGAAGATTTAGCGGTTTTGTGGACAACGTTCGACCGATTTTCTTCGAAAGGGCCGATCGAGTTGGACGCGAAACTTCAAAGATCGGCGGACGACGTTATCAAAATGTTGACTCATCTCCACCTACCCGTGTTCAACAATATGTAACTTTAATTTTCAGTAATATTATCGTTGTAATCTTCACCCGATTAAATAAAGCGAATCGTTGTTGTTTTTCATTTTTCTTCTGTCCAGACATAAATTCGGAGGTTCATTTCCGAATTCCCTCAAGGGGGGTGCGTTCGGAGATGAACTTCCGAAAATACCACATTTTCTGAAAAGTAACTTTATTTCGGAGATGCATCTCCGAAATCAATATTTTATATTAAAAAAACACGTTTTCGGAGATACATTTTCGAAAACACCTTTTTTTACAAAAAAAAGTACCTTTTCGGAAATGAACTTCCGAAACAAGGGGTAGTGTGGTAAATTCACCAAGGGTGGGCAAGAAGGTTACGAGGTGGGTGAAGAAATTTTCAAAATATATAAGTGAAAACATCTTTTCAAAAATATTTTTTAACTTAAAATATATTATCAGAAGAATTCTTTCAACATATGGTAAAGATATTAAACGTAGATGTATTAGTATCTTAACTATTTGGTTTTGGTAGAATTTTTGGGTTACTAATGAAATATTATATGTGTTGGGGCCATATTTAATTAGGTTAAATTATAGTAATCTAATTAATGAAGGATAGAAAAACACTTAGAAATGGGGAGTTTGAATAAGTGTGACTTTAAAAACTCTTAAGATAAAAACAATGAACACATTATTTTTATCCTGGTTCGTTGTAAACGAAACTACTCCAGTCCACCCCCTTAGAGTGATTTACCTCAACCGAGGATTTAATCCACTAATCAATCTTGATTACAATGGTTATCCACTTAGAAACGCTCTAAGTCTTCTAGAGTATACTGATCACAACTTGATCACTCTAGGAAATCACCACTTAGAAACTTCTAAGTCTTCTAGAGTCTACTGATCTCACTGATCACTCTAGGAACCTTTTACAATCAATGTAAAATAAATGTTTACAAGAGTATGAATTGCTTCTTAGTAAGCTATAATCACAACTGTGATATTTCTCTTAAGTTCTAAGCTTAACACTCATTAAATATTACAATAGTTTGTGAGGTTGAAGATGAAGTCCGTAAGATTTGAATTCAGCAGCGTTTTAGTATTTTTGCAAGAGTTGTTCTTTTTGCTTCTGATCAGAACTTCATATTTATAGGCGTTTTGAGAAGATGACCGTGGAATTGCATTTAATGCGTTGCGTGACTGGACAGCTTTGCATTTAATATTTTCACTGTTTTGTCAACTACCTCGAGCCATGCTTTTCCTACTTTTACTAACTTTTCCTTTTGTAGCTTCTAACGTTCCTTTTGTCAGTCAGAGATTAGACTTAATAGCCTGTCATCTAGTACCAACTTCTGATCTCAGATTTGTGAATACAACGTTTGGATAATCAGAGTCATTCAGCTTGGTGCAGAGCATCTTCTTGTCTTCTGACTTTGAAGTGCTTGAGCGTGATACCATAAGAACTTCAGTGCTTCTGCTTCTGATCTCATGTTCTTCTGATGCTTCATAGAACATGTTCTGATTCTGCTTGATCATCTTCGGATGTCTTGCGAGAGCATGTTCTGATGTTGCAATCCTGAACCTTCTGATTCAGTGCTTCTTAGCGCTGAATTGTGCATACTCTTTATATATTTCCTGAAATGGAAAATGCAAAGGATTAGAGTACCACATTGTCTTATACAAAATTCATATACATTGTTATCATCAAAACAAGAATATTGATCAGAACAAATCTTGTTCTAACAATTAATATTAAATTTGTGGTTAAAAATATAAATGTCATGAAAGGTAAGATTTTTGTATTGTGTAGATACTATAAATCAATATATAATTTGAAGAGAAGTTATATTGAAAACTAAAATAATTCTAAGATTATTTATATGGCTTATGGTCCCAGTTTATAGAGTAATCGAAATACACAGTTTATCGTGATCCTCACTTCATCCTCACCAGAAGAGATTCATAGAATCCTAAAAAACTCTAAACTGTAAGATCACATACCCACAAACCTTAAACGATTTTAATGACAAACTTATGTATGCTTCCGCTTTCATTCTCTAATTGAATGTTGGTATGAGTTTAAAGGATGTGAGTCGATGGCGTATTTGACTCATAAGAATTAATTTATAATTTTGTTCTTAATTTATATATCGATGGAAATTATAAGATTGTAAACAGATCCAACAAATAGTATAAGAATCATCAATTGATTTTGTGATTTTTTGAAATAAAAATTTTAAAATTGCGATTTTTTTTAATGATGTGAATCGTGACATTTGGTTTTATTTGATGATGTGCTTCCTAAAAAAATTATTTTGACTCATGCATATATAAGCAAACTCAGCATGTAATTTACATGAACTGTTACATACATTGGGATTTTATGTTTGGCTGTGGTAAGAACTACTTTACATTTTTTACTTTTTAAATAAATAAAAAGTAATAATATTTAGACACCATATTAATTCTTCAATATTAATTCAGTATCTTAAATAAATTAGTTCTACTAGGTATCTTGAGATGGGTTATGTCATAATTTTAACATATTGATGATTAAGTTTAAAAAAATTTATGTGAGTATATTTATAGTGTTTAAATTTATTCTATTTCCAGACACAATTGCTTCAATATCTGCTAATTTGAATTGGGTTTCGGTCCTTAATGAGTCAAATTTCAAGGACTGGAAAGAGAAAATGAAAAATTGTTCTTGGCTGCATGGATCTTGACCTTGCATTAAGAACAGAGCAACCAACTTCACTTATAGAATCTAATACTTTTAAATAAAGGAAATATTATGAGAAGTGGGGTCGCTCAAATCAAATGAGGCTCATGATAATTAAGCACGACATCCTAGAGTTCTTTAGGGGTATTATATCGAAAGATATAACAAATGGAAAAAAATTCTTGCTGAGATTGAAAATGCTTCAAAAAAAGCGATAAGGAGGAAACAAGTACTCTTCTTTAGAACTTGATTTCAATGAAGTATCAAGGCTGAGAAAGTCAGAAACTCAAGGGGTTACCAAGTGCTAAAACCTAGAATAAAAACACAAAATTGCAAGCGCCAAACCTGTCAGATAAGCTCTAGAATCCACCGGATAAAGAAAATACTTAATTACACCCAAACGTGTTTAAATACCAAAACAAGAAAAGAAACTCTAACAGACATTTAATCCAAAACAGAAATAAAAATACAAAAAAGAAACTACAATGGACTTTTAATCCAAAAATAAAGAAATAAAATAGAGAATTGCATAAAATATTAAAATACGGTTTTTGAGTCTGAAACAAACTCGGATGGCTTAAAAAGCCTTCATACACCAGTCCCCTCCACCTCAAAAGAACTCGGCCTCGAGTTATCTTCTTGATAAAGAGCATCATCAGTTTGATATTCATGAATGTGTAACATTGAAAGTATTGGATATATTCACGAAATCTGGGAGAGCTACCACATAAGCATTATCGTTGATCTTCTGGTAACTTTGAACAGCCCATACTTGCGTGGCTGCAGCTTGTTGTAAGTACCAACTGGATACCTCTTCTTACATAGAAACATCATCACATCGTCTTCCATATTGAAAGTTTTAACTTTTCGGCGTTTATCGCGCATATGAGGAAAATTGATTGATAGCTCATTTGCGCTCAATTCCTTGCAATCTTCTAGGATCCCTAACATTTCTTCTATAATTGTTGTTTCCTCCATTACAAAAATCATCAACCATTCACTCACAACTTGACAAGAAAATTCAGTTTCTTTAACAACCTCATCAAACTCCTTTTTACTTTGTGTCATCACCAAGAAACTAGACATCTTTCCTCCTAGATTCTTATCAATGTGAAAAACAAGATTCATATAAATTTTATGTGTGCCCCATATAAACATCATCATGTTATCCTGTCATCCATAAGTGATATCATTATCAAACTGCCAAAGCCTACCAAGTAAAATATAAGAAACATCCATATCAAGAACATCACAAAATACCTCTTCACTGTAATGCTTTACGATGGAGATATGAACTCTAGAGGCTGGTGTTACTCGAACTTAAGAGCCCTTGTTTACCCAATTAAGTGTGTATGGCTTCTCATGAGGTTTTGTGGACAAATTGAAATAATCTATCAATTTTTGTGACACTAGATTCTCCATGCTTCCAGTGACCATAATCAGAATACATGCCTTCTTCTTGATATAACAATGTGTTTTAAACAAATTCTTGCGCTACCCTTCATCTTTGGATGCTAGTAAAATTCTCTACAACATAAAATTTTCCCTTTCATTAGATTCTTACTTTGTAAACTTAACTCCTGCATATTCATCATTCTCAACAGCATGTCATACTCGTTCCTCTTCCTCTCACCTTTCTTTCACAACAGTAACGACTCTCCTTGTTGGACAAACATTTGATATATGACCTCTTCCGCTATAACGATAACATGTGTCTCCAGTGGGTTTAACATATGGGTTATTTTGCTTCTAGACTAGTGTTTTACCCTGTTGGTCACCTCTAGGAGTGCTAGTCCCCTTATTCTGAAGGTTAGAATCTCTGGTCGTTGCACTATTTTCCTTGTCGCCTACTGATTCAAAGTTATTCTCGGCGAATACCTAAAAGGTGAGAAATACTAGACTGAATTCCTTAGCCACTGTCTATATAGTATGTAAATCAATCTTCTCCTACAAGAATCATTTTAAGCCACTGATGTATCGATTCACTTTCCAGCTCTGATTCTCCAAATTCATTTTGCTCAAAGAAACACATGAGCTCACTTGTGTATTTTTTTATAGTTATCATTTCATAAACACACTCAATATACATCTTATAAAGAATTTGCTAATAATCCTCCGGTAAAAACCGCTTCAGCATTAGTTGTTTCATTCTCCGCCAAAATCTGACTGATCCTTTTCTTTGCCTCTTTATCTGAACAACAAATTTATCCTACCAGAAAACAACAATACTCTTCATCTTGATCACCACCATCTTAACTTGCTTGTTCTCAAGGACACCTATAACGTTGAAGAACCTGTCAACTTCGATCTTCCAATACAAAAATTTCTCCACTCATATCGCTTCATAGAATAATGGAATATCAATCTTCACTTGATAATTATGGTTATGTCGATTCCCATGATCAACCATCTCTTCCTCGTAGGGTTTTTCCTCTTCAAAACTCGAATTTTCAACAATAACAACATGATGATTATTGACACACCGCATAACCCTACCATGTTCTCCTCCCCTGTTTCTTCGTTGATTCCCGTTATTGTTAGTGTTATTCACCTGATTTTCTAAATTTTCCATCTGTTTAGAAGTTAGAATCACGATAATTTCCTCAAGATCTTCTTTGGTCACCAGTTGATCTCCCATGGTTGATCAAGCTAGAAAAAGAAATAGGAGAAACCTACTCTGATGCCACCTAATGCGGTCGGAAACCCTAAGGATTAGAAAGCATTAAATCTAGAATAAAAACATAGGATTGCAAGTACAAAACATGTTAGATAAGACCTGGAATCCACTAGATAAATAAAATATTTAGTTTTATTAAGACGCAAGTTAACATTGACAACCACACCCAAATGTGTTTAAATACAAAAAAGAAACTATAACGGGCTTTAATCTATAAAAAAATACAAAAAAGAAACAATAATGGACTTTTAATAAAAAAAGAAATAAAATAGAAAATTTCAGAAAATATTAAAATACAATTTTCGAGTCTGAAACAAACTCGGATGGCTTAAAAAGCATTCATCCGTCAAAGGAAAAGGAAATATAAGGAAATACATTATGGGCATGTCAAACATTGTTTCAAAACTTAAGGCACTAAAGATTGAGTTGCCTGAATACTTGCTCATTAATTTAGTACTACTTTATCTTCCTTTATAATTCAACCAGTTTAAGATATCTTATAATTGTCAAAAAGAGAAATGGTCTCTTAATGAGCTCATTTTATTTTGTGTGCAAAAAGAGGAAATGATGAAGCAAGATTAGATAGAAAGTGCTTATTTTGTTGGCACCTCTAAGGACAAGGGAAAAAGAATTAAAATTAATGAGCCCGAGAATGAAGATGCAAATGTTCCAGCACAAAAGAAACAGAAACATAATGATAATTGTTTCTTTTGCAAAATATCTGAACGTGTGAAGAAGAAATGTCTCAAATATCATGCTTGGCGTGCAAGGAAAGGGTTTCTTGAACTACCAGAAGCCAACCGATGTTGAAAGATACATCTATGTTGGAGATTGCAATACGGTGGAGGTGGAAGCTATATGACATTTTAGATTATTTTTGTGTAGTGGATTCTTTTTTGAAAACACTTTTGTGGTACCATCATTTAGACGAAATTTAATTTTAGTTTCTTATTTGGAAAAATCAGGATATTTATGTTCATTTAGAAACAATATGTTCAATTTTTTTTTTAATTCACATATTGTTGGAATCGGTTCACTTATGAGTCGTGATAATATATATTTGCTTGACATAATAGCTACCTATGGCGAATTCTTAAATGAGGAATCACATGGTACTAAGGGTAAAATTAATAATAACGATTTATGAGCATTATGGCACAAGCGCCAGGGCCACATCTATAAAATAGAGTTGAGCAACTAGTGTATGGTGAAACTTTAGATTCCATTGACTTAACAAACTTTGATGTTTGTGTTGAATGCATTAAAGGAAAGCAGACAAAAACAAAGAAATTCGATGCAAATAGAGCTATGAATATCTTAGAATTCATACATACGTACATTTGTGGACCATTTGCCACACCTTCATGGAATGATCAACAATACTTTATATCATTCATGGACGATTATTCTAGATATGCATACATATTTCTTATACATGAAAAATCTCAATCGTTGGATCTTTTTCAAATAATTTAAGACCAAATTTGAGAATAAACTCAACAAAGCAATTAAAAATGTCAAATATGATCGTGGTGGTGAATATTATGGAAGATATGATGGTTCAGGGGAATAACATTTGAGGCCTTTTGCCAAATACTTAGAGGAATATGGAATCGTCCAACAGTACTCCATGTTAGAGTCACCTAACATGAACGTTGTGGCTAAAAGACAAAATCAGACTCTTAAGGATATGGTAAGAAGTATTATTTGTAACTCTACCTTGCCAGAGTCACTTGGGGGAGACACATTAAATATTACATCTTACATTCTAAATAGAGTTCCAACAAAGGAAGTTGCATAAACACCTTATGAACATTAGACTAGATGAAAACCTAGTCTGGAACATTTGCACGTATGGGGATGTCTAGCTGAGGCAAGGCCTTACTGGCCAAATAAAAATAAATTGGACTCCCGAACAGTGAGCAATTACTTTATTGGTTATTCTGAAAGATCCAGGGGCTACAAATTTTACGATCCCAAAGTAAACTCAATTTTTGAGACAGAACATCCACATTCTTTGAGGATATTTAGTTTGGGAGAAGAATACAATTAGAGACTTTATTTTAGAGGAAGAATCAGTAAAAATTCTTGAACCGATTCATATAGTTGCTTTTGATTAAGCAAGTAAGGAACCTCCGCAAGACATTGTTCAATGTCCTTCTACTCAAGATGACTTGGTAATTTATGATGAACAAACTCAAAATCCTCAAGAATAAGTGTTACAAGAACTAATACCTTTGCGAAGATCCACTAGAGAAAGGAGAAATGCTATTTTGAATGATTATATAGTCTATCTCCAAGAACATGATTAAAATAATGGTATGATGGAAGATTATCCAATCAACTTCCACTAAGGCATGCATGATTCCAACTCAGAAAAGTGGATTGAAGCAATTAAGGAGGAGTATAAGTCCATTCAAGAGAATAAAGTTTGGGAAACTGTTCCGTTACCGGAAGGTGTGAAACCCATTGGTTGCAAATGGATTTTTAAGACCAAACAGGATTCTAACAGTAACGTGGAGAGGTATAAGACTCGTCTTATGGTTAAGGGTTATACTTAAAAGGAAGGGATTGACTTTAAATTGACTTTCTTTCCAGTTTCATTGAAAGATTCTTGTAGGATAACCAAGGCTCTTATTGCATATTATTATTTAGAACTTCATTAATTGGATGTCAAGATAACATTCCTTAATGGTTATGTTGATGGAATGATCTATATGGTGCTACCAAAAAAACATTGCACCGGGAGACTCAAAGAATGTGGTTTGCAAACTAATAAAATCTATTTATGGACTAAAGCAGGCGTCTCGTCAATGGTACCATGAGTTTCAAGAAGTAATTCTCTCATTTGGTTTTGAGGTGAATTTTGTTGAAGATTGTGCGAGTCACATATTTAGTGGGAGCAAGTACATATTCTTGATCATGTATGTTGATGACATACTGCTTGCCGCCAATGAATAAGCATGATGCACAAAACCAAGAAATTTATATCAAGAAATTTTGAAATGAAAGATCTTGGTGACGCCTCCTTTAAATTAGGAATTCAGATACATCGAGAGCGATCTCGAGGTATTCTAGGATTATACAAAGGAGATATATTGAAAAGGTAATTAAAAGGTTTGGCATGCAGGAGTGTAAACCAAGGGATACTCCAATTGCCAAGGGAGACAAATTGAGTCTCAGTTAGTGTCCCAAAAAGTTTATATGCTAAGGGAGACAAACTGTAAGGAGTATGATGTATGCGCAATATGTACAAGTCTGAATATTGCTTCATAATTGGGGTGTTAGGCATATATTTTAGCAATCTAGGAATGGATCATTGGAAAACAGCCAAAAAGGTTATGAGGTATTTAAAGAGAACAAAAGATTATATGCTCACGTATAGGAGGTTAGACCAATTAGAGATCACTTGATACTCTGACTCAGAATCTACTAGTTGCCAACATAGTAAAATATCCACTTCAGGCTATATCTACTTGTTGGTTGGTGGTGCAGTTTCTAGACGCATTGCCAAGCCAACTCTTACGGCTTCATCCATCATGGTAGCAGGAGACATCCAACCATGGGATTTGGTTGAGGAACCTTATCACTAGGCTCCGAATTATGGAAGGAATTGAAAGACAACTTAAGTTATACTGTGACGATAAATCAGCCGTACATCATATATTCCAACAATAATAGGAGCTCAACCAAGTCAAAACATATTGACGTCAAGTTCCTAGTTGTTAAGGAAATGGTACAAAGTATACAATTTCCATAGAACACTTAAGGACAAATTCCATGGTAGCGTATCCTCTTACAAAAGGTCTTCATCTCAAGGTCTTTTATGAGCACACTGCTCACATGGGTGTTTTACGTTTATATGAATCTTTAGTTTAGTGGAAGTTAGTCATTTATGAATTTTGTGTTCTATGTTTGGTAATATGTATACTATGATTTTGGACATTTTCCAATTAAGAAAGTTTGATATTCAGCTATTTAGACTTTGTACAATAAGGTTATTGATTGATCTCATTAAAGTAAAGTAGGACCAGTTGAAAATCAACATGTACATACTAACTTTATGTGATTTTTATGCTACACATCCCATGATGAATCTATGTCATTTAGTTATGTCACTATTAATGATCATTGATGAGTTTAGTTATGATTGATATAATGAAAATCACTTTGATTTTGTCTACTGTCATGATTAATGGACAAATTAATTTGGATATGCTTAGAAAATATAATGACAAATTTTGAGTTCATAAAGTCTAATAAGTATGTAAAGTTACATGTATGACCCGTGGGAGATTGTTAGAATTTTTTGTCACAAATGTAATATTACATGTGTTAGGGTCATTATTAAATTAACCAAAACTAAAATGATCTAATAATATTAAGTGTGTGGTTAAAAGTATAAATGTCAAAAAAATCTAAGATTATTGTGTATATACCATAAATCAATATAATTCTAAGAGGAGTCAAATTAGAATATTAAAAACTAAGAAAAAACCCTAAGATTATGGATTATGGTCTCAATGAAAAACTTATGTGCGTTTTCGCTTTCATTCTTTGATTAAATTGTGATATGAAATTAAATGATATGAGTTTATGACATATTTGACTCGTATAAAATAGATTTAAGATCATATTTCTAATTAGTACCAAAAAAATACTATTTTTTGCGAGTGGTTAATCTTTCAAATGGATTTAAGTTATCTTGAAGGAATATCTCTCCTTAAATGTTGATCCCTTGTTAATGGTGTATATGAAAGATTATTTAGTTGAAAAATATAAATTATCTTAAATACTTTCAGTTATTTTGAGAAAACCGAAACTACACCTTTGAGTTACTTTTATATATATATATATATATATATATATATATATATATATATATATATATATATATATATATATATATATATATATATATATATATATATATATATATATATATATATAAAAGGCATATCAAGTGAGAGCATTGTATTAACATTTTTTCTTGATGAATTCAATGGTTGATATTTGTTCCTCTCATCTCTCATTCTAAAATGCTCTTATTTGATATGCTCCAATAAGAGGCATATCACTTGATTGATATATATATATATATATATATATATATATATATATATATATATATATATATATATATATATATATATATATATATATATATATATCAAGTGAGAGTATTTTATAATGAGAGATGAGAGAAACAAATATAACAAATATTTTTATAATTTCCTTTGTTATATTAAGAGTCTTCCTACTGCATTTTCATACTTAATAAAAAAACAAACAGTAAATATTTCTTCAATATGACTGTTTTATTAGCCTAACAGTAATAATATTAATTTATAACTAATCATCGGTCATTCATGGTAAGCTTTTGGCACAAAATATGCTCGAAGGGGAAGCTGCCTTCCGCCCTTAATTACTTTCCGGCCAGCTTCCAAAACAAATCTTTTTCTGGACTATTCTAATTACTATAATGTCTCCAAACTATGGTCTCTTTTTTTTTTTTTAAATTTAAAATAGTGGTGGTTAAAGAAATTATTTTTAATTAATATAATACTAATAATTATTGTATACCTATTCTCAAATGAGTTTAAACTTTGTCTCTCAAAATTAATAAGTTATCAAAGTGTTTGATATATGACTCATTCACGTGAAAGAATATTTTATAAAAAATGTTAATTCAAAAGATCAATCTTACTATCACTAGTGCAAAAAGAACAAAATAATTTTAAAATTTACACCTGATATACTAAAAACGGGTGTAAATGAGAAATTCGGTGGCAATTTTGTAAATAAAATGTTATTTGAAATATTATCAAGTGACAATATACACCCTATTTTCTAAAAACGGGTTTAAATTAAAAATGTTATTATAATAAAATTTCAATTACTCCCTTTAAATTAAAAAACGGGTGTAAATTTATATAAACTAAAAAAATTTATTTAATTTTATGATTCAAAATATTTAATCTATATGACATATTAAATAATAAATAATTTAAACATTATTAACAAATTAATAAATTATTGGACCCATACTAATGATCTAAATTTATTTGATGAAAAAATAATCTAAACATGTTAATGGCATAGTAATAAATAAATAAATAATTCATATTCATTGCATTTCATCCAGATTCATCGCACAAAGTTATAAACTCAGATTCATCGCATTTCACCGATCATCATCATCCTTCAGGAAAATCCCTAAATCACAAAAAAAAACCCTTCTTTCATCTATCGTCATGTTTATTGCAGTCGCGAAAATCCTAAGGCTTAGAGATTCATCAACAATCGCCCATTCCTTTGTGTAGCACTGTGAGTAATTTGACTTTATCCTTTAGGAAAACCCCTAAATCGCAAAAACCCCTTCATCTATCGTCATGTTTATTACAGTCGCAACAATCTTGAGGTTTAGCGATTCATCAACAATCGTCCCTTCCCTTGTATGCTTAGTGAGTAATTTTATTCTCTCCTCCATCTCAACCCTAAATTTTTGTTATTATTGTATTTCACCTGTGTATGTGTCGTAAAGGCCAATTTCTATGGTCATTCTATTGTTTGTGGATTTTTGTTTTTTGTGTTTGATTATATGAACGAATTTGTGATTAGTAACAATTTTCTTTTAGAAAGAAGCTGCGAGAAAGGATATGGGTTCTACATTTTTTGATGCAAACTTGTATCCACAAGGTTCTACGGGTGGTGTTCCAGAGCCCCTTCACCCTAAACCTGGTATGTTAAAGTATTTGATAAGATATAGATGCTTGAACCACTCAGTTTAACTGCTTTTCATTTGTATTAGGACTTTGTTCGGCTTCCTTGGAAAAACCAGTCTAGCCAGAACATTCAATGCCTGCTAGTGTTTCTATTCAATCTGCTAACAGTGGTATTTTTTTCTGTTTTTGAACGCCAACTGTTTGTGAAAAGCATTTTGTTGCCTTATGAGCATGTCATTGCTGTCAAATTGAACTCTGTTGATTTTCAGGCTTAACTTATCCGGTGGGAAAGAAATTGAGAAAGGTAGAAGGTTTGTACTTCGTGCCCCAGTATAAGACGGAGAGTGAGAATGATGATGAGGATGACAAAGCGTTGGTGGTATCCAGCACTGGAAAACACTTCACTTGTGATGACCTTTATGTAAGGTGCTTATTTCGTAAACCATGGCTTTAATCTCATATTTCAAATCATGATAAAATCGACTTTGAACCCGTATATCTCTTTTAATTTAACAATGTTAACTTCATGTTTCCCGTTGAATTTTTTGATTTGATAGCAATGTTTTTGTCATTTACTTTGTGTTTCAGTGACAGTGATGATTCCTATGTTGACCTTGATTTTGAAGTGCAACCTTATCTGATGAATAAAGTTGGGGAGGTAGAAGGTGCCTTGATTGAGTTGGCACACGAACATCATTCAAGGGTTACCGTGAGTGGTTCTATTTTGATCCCAATGCACCTGTTACCAATTTGACTTGTCAGTTACTTATTGAATAGCTAGTCATTCTTGATTGACGTATAACTTGTAGTAAATTACATCATGATTTGTTTTATGCTTATAGCATACTTGTTTCTGATCTTCTGGATTCACAGGATGAAGTCAGGAATAAGATATCAGCTTTGAAGACAGCTCTACTGAATGAAAGTCAGAACTCTCTTTCTTCCCTTCTTCGAGTTGAGAAATACAAAGAAACCAGGCAGGAGTTGGATAAAAAGTTTGACACTCAATATCAACGCCAAATGTAAGACTGCATTCTTTCGTCATGTCCCCTTTATCTTTTCTTTTCAAGGCAACATGATTCCTTCATTCTACAATATATTTATTGTCAGATTTAAGAAGTAAGCATTGACTATGAATTGTAGGCTCCTCTAGAATTGTCTACATTCTTAATATGCTTTATAAGAGGTCAAATAATGGGTTATTTAGTATGACGGTGCTTTAGCAGCAACACATATTTAAGATAGAGATTAGTTATTCATTATTTATTGATAATCTAGAATGTGTATCATCTAGAAACACATATGAGACACGAGACAGCAAGCATAAGAATCATTCATCCAATGCCTCATGTGACATGCAGTCATGCATATAGGTTAAAAAGGAAAAGAAAATTAAAAAAGTTATTGAATTATTTTAGTATTTTAAATGTAAGACTCTTTTTAAGGTCGTCATATTTTATTTTCACTTTATCGTTTACTTAAACTAGAAGTTAAAATTGTTCTTAAGAAAACATATACGTATACTATTGCTTATTCTAGTGTAAATTATATAACCTTGTTTTTATTAGTACTCTTTAAAAATAGATAATTGTTTTTGCAACTTTATTGTTTATTTAAAGTATTCATTGGTTAGAAAAAAGAAAAGGAGAAAAGGAGACAAAAAATAATGAAAAGGAGAAAAAATCCAATGTATTGCCTAATGGTAATCTAGAATCTGTAGGTGAAACCGTGGGTATCGTATATTCGTGACTTTCCATTTTAGTTTGTTACTGAGAAACCAATGATCTGTAGTATAGAATTGATTGATTTTAGTGACATATTGGTGATGTAGGGAACCAATGCATTTTGTAGTGGTGGTGACCAGGCCTAGAGGACTCAAGATGGTTATTCCGATAGTGAAAATACCAGTCGCCTTTATGTGTTAGACTTGCAGGTATATATCAATGCATTCCTGATGTTTCTTTTTAGGTGAATGGAAGTGATCTTTACTCGAGTTATCTCTTTTAGGGCTTTCTGTGGAATTATTTTCAATGGACCAATGTTGTTTGAGTAAATCATCATTTTCGCCCTCCAAATTCTAAGTGTCCATTAATTTAGTCTTTCAAATTTACGAAATGGCAGTTTATTCCGTAAACATTAGTCGGATCTTGACTTTGAGTCGGATCCATGGCCAACAATCTCTGACAGTGCTAAAGATTTGGTAAAACTGATGTTGGATAGAGACCCTAAGAATAGAATCTCTGCTCATAATGTCTTATGTGAGTTCCTTTGATACTGATTTCATAACGTCTTATGTAAGTTATTTGGTTTGGTTCACTCTGTTTGATCTTGTTTCATTACTTTGGCTCATTTTATGAAGTGATATAGGGGTGATATCTGAAGAGTGGTTCAATGAGATGAGGAACAATGCATTAAGTACAAACTTTGAATAATTGAGCTCATTTTGAATTTTCTTTTGGGTTATTTGTATCTCCCATGTAAGAAGTTTGAATAATTGAGCTCATTTTGAAGTTGTAGTTTATGTTTATTTTTCATTATGTTGATTCTTGTTTTGATTTTTGAAATTTCAGACCTACATTTAGGAGAATTATCAGAAATGGTTCAACAGAAATGTTCTCAGGGTTACTTTACATTTATTCCTTATTGAACTGCTTAATTTGTTTGTGGTATGGAACTCCTTTGATATCACATGATAATATTTTGGTTACAACGGTTAATTCGATTGGAACGGTTACTTTGGCTTCTCGTTCATATAAATACAATCTATGTAATCATGATATAAATCAATTTGCGGAGCAGATATGCTCTAGACGTATGAATTTGAGAGGTTTGCCTTTTTTTTTTGTAAATTAAAAGAACTAAGCTAGTAATTTATTGTAGTCATGTCTTAATAACATGTATGTATGCTATGTATGCCACGGACATGCCGTCAATGAAACCTCATGGCTGGCAGGATGAATCTATGAAGTAAGTATTCTTTTAGAAAAACATTTCCAAGCATACAAGGTTCTTCCTTTTTTCTCTGCTGAATGGTTCTGCATATATATAACATGGTTTGGTTTCCTGCAGGTCTGCATTTGGAAGAGCAAGAAGAGGCACCATTGGAATGATATGCATGGACTTCACAGAATCAGATACAGACATATCATTCGTAAGCTCTGGGAGGCCAAGCAGTGCTTATTCATCCTCTATTTACGATTGCATGGACTCCGCTCAAACTTCACAAGTTTCTACTAGTTCAAATTGTATTGTAAATAATGGTTTATGAATATATGCCAAATGTCACACTAAGGGATCACCTTTCTGGTACATTTGAATTTCTCGTTTTCTATCTTCCCGATATTGTATGTTAACTTCTTATGATTTAGTAACATCGTATGTTGTTCTACACAGTTACATCAAAAGAACCTCTGACTTTTATCACGAGATTGAAAATCGCGCTAGGGTCAGCTAAAGGTCTCATGTATCTACACAATGAAGTTGATCCTCCCATATTTCATCGGGATGTCAAGGCCAGCAACATATTATTGAACTCAAAGCTCGCTGCAAAAGTGGCAGATTTTGGACTTTCATGGCTTGCCCCAGTTCCAGATATGGAAGGCATTGTTCCTGGTCATGTATCTACAGTGGTAAAAGGGACACCGGTAAGATTTTCATAGTTGGATTTTGGTTTAACTTATTTGAACTTATGTATTGACTGACATAAACTCTTGTGAGACTATTTGACGGGAGCATACGGAAGAAGCTTATGATATGTATATAAGCTGTTTTTAGCTTATTTTTCTAAGCTCTCTACGATAACTTATGAAAACAACTTATAATTTATTTGAAAACAGTTTGATATTTATCTTTTCTTAATCTTTTTCCCACCCCTTGATTTTAAATATGCAGGGTTACCTTGATCCGAAGTACTTCTTAACTCACAAGTTGACCGACAAGAGTGATGTTTACAGTCTCGGTGTTGTGTTTCTTGAACTTTTGACCCGAATGCATCCTATCTCACATGGCAAAAATATTGTTAGAGAGGTATTTGCTTGACTTCGTTTATATCCGGAGCATTATCAAAATAACTGAATGCTTGATGCAAATGCTTATGAATACCTTTTTTCAGGTTATTCTTTCATACCAAGCTGGCGTAATATTTTCAATCATCGACGAGCGAATGGGGTCAGTAACAATACTGATGTGGGATGTTGATGCAATTATGTGCATTTCTTGGAGCAGTTGTCCCGAATTGGCTTAATAGTAACTTAAAATTCTTTGCTGTGTTATCCTTCCGGCGTGTTTAGAATTTCTTCTACCGTCATTCACTCTCAGCCAGTTGACATTTTTTTTGTGCTCCAGTCATGTTTCATTGTGATTCAACCAGCTGCAGCTTCTCTGGTGATGGTGAAACTCATTCATCCCTGCAAGTCCTTATACATGCTAGCTGTTATAAACTTGTTATTAAGTGAATTATTTCAATTGGTACCATTAAGAAGTTTGACTAACATTGTGTTTTGTTTCTGTTTGAGATCATTTCTATAGAGAATATTGAACAATAATCATTGTTATTAAGTGAATTATTTCAATTGGTACCGGTTTCTATCACTAACCTTTAGATGTGGCATGGTTTGTATGATGCAAATGGTTGAAAATCAAAAGGTTGAGGAGGAAAATCTACAAGATCAAATACAAATGGTTGAAGAGGATAAGGACATAGAAATGTTGCCAAAATGAAAGCCAAAGAAGAAGAAGAAAACTTATATATGAAGAAAGTGTTATGACTTAGTTAAAATATAATTTTTATGTGTATGATTTTATAGTAGTTGAAATATTATTACTGTACATGATTTTCTATACTTTTTGGTTAATATTAAAAATATTTTGACTTAGTTAAAATATGATTTTTATGTGTATGATTTTATAGTATTTGCAATATTATGACTGAAAATGAAATATAACTAAATAGTGTATATGAAACAGGGTGTAAATAGATATAATTGTTCATTCATAAATGGTGTATTTACACCAAATTTTTATTAAAATAGGGTGTAATTAAGAACATATCTACACCTGATTTTTATTAAAATAGGGTGTAATTAAAATGCAATTATGTCCAATTACACCTGATTTTTATTAAAATAGGGTGTAATTAAAATGTAATTATGCCCAATTACACCCGATTTTTATTAAAATAGGGTGTAATTAAAACGTAATTACGCCCAATTACACCTGATTTTTATTAAAACAGGGTGTAATTAAAACGTAATTACGCTCAATTACACCCAATTTTTATTAAAACAGGGTGTAATTAAAAACGTAATTACGCCCAATTACACCTGATTTTTATTAAAAGAGAGTGTAATTAAAAACGTAATTACGCTCAATTACACCCGATTTTTATTAAAATAGGGTGTAATTAAAAATGTAATTACGCCCAATTACACCCGATTTTTGTTAAAATAGGGTATAACGTAGAACGTATTTACACCCGATATTTTTAAAATAGGGAGTAATTACGAACGTATTTACACCCGTTTTAAAAACGGGTGTAAATTCGTTAGACATTTCTCACCCTGTGGATATACACCCGATTTTTATTAAAAATAATGGGTGTAAATTTAATAAAAAACGGGTGTAAATTAACATTTTTGTACTAGTGTATTTATTCATAGGAGTTTATTTAAAGTTCGAACACAATTTAAATAAATTTAAATCAACATAAAAATTATTTTTATTTATCAGAATTCAAATCTTAAACATTGATAAAAGCGCACTCTTAAAATCTAAATCTTAACCTAAGATAAACTCTAAGTTAATTAACATTCGATGAGTGCAAGAAATAACAATCTTGATTCATATATACATGAAGAAATTGAATAATTGCAAAAGCACCACAAGAAAGTTCTCATCATTCCAAACTATCCATCCTCTCCCAACACATATCCCAAAGAAAAACATGTAGATACATCTAGTTGCTCACGTTTTTTCTCTTGAATATAACATTGTCCAAATCCGTGTTAATAATAATAATGCTCTTAGATTTGGAAGGCCAACCATACATATCTATATATCTAAATTCATCCCTTTGTCCTCTAATGTGAAATCGTCATAACTTACCAAATCAACATCATTCCTCCCTCATATTTAACCATCAAATAATATACATTAACTTTACCACAACGAGTATTTACTTAGAAAAAGAAAGTTTCATCCCTTGAAGAAAATAAATGCAAAAAGTCCACACCATTACTTGTACTATTTTCCAAAGTGTTTTGTTTTACTATGCCATTGACCTCGAGTGGTTAATAAACTCCAAAACCCGAAGTATAAAAATGTTAATAGTCCAGCTTCAGATAATTTACGACTTGAGTATCTGTTTATAAGTAGGGGTAATGGTGACCTTATGAGATTGATTTTTTACGGTGAGTTAGACTCAACTACATTTTTTAACACCATTTATTTCTATACTGCAGATGTTCGGTCCAAAACGTCAGAGTGTGTTAGCTATCTATTAAAAATTTCACTTCAGAGAATAACTTATAAGTGGGACAATCCTTTCCGTCGAAACGAAAGCTTAAAACTAAAAAACACAGTCTTGATAACTTTTTGTCCAAGTGTGTAACTTCTAATCAACTAACTTACCATCTTTTTGGTAATGTAGGGCCACAAAATCCTTTTATATATGCAACTCTGTAGCCATACTCTTAACATGAAACAACTAACCTCTTATCCTCTGCCCTCCCCTGCATTTTAAACAGAGTATTCCTCTTGTTTAATCTTCACTACAACAATGCCATCATCCTCTATTCTCTTCACTTTTCTTGCACTATCACTCACAATTCTTTGTTCTAATGCTCAAGGTCCACCTTCACCTGGCTACTACCCTAGTTCCAAAATCAGTCCAATTACCTTTAGTCAAGGCTTTAGAAACCTTTGGGGGCCTCAACATCAAAGATTGGACCAAAACTCATTAACAATATGGCTCGACTCTAACTCAGGTATGTCAATAAGTCTTCTGTACTGCGGCTCTGAGGTATTGTCTGCTTTGAACTTTATCTGACACTATTGTTAACATAGGTAGTGGATTCAAGTCACTTCACTCCTATAAATCCGGATACTTTGGTGCTTCAATCAAGCTTCAACCTGGATACACCGCCGGAGTTATTACTTCTCTATATGTAAGCTAGACTTACTCCATAACTTCGCCTAACGTCTCTGACTAATAACTTCGAAAACGGATGTAACTGTTATTATGACTAATAACTTTTTACTTTCAAATTTGCAGCTATCAAATAATCAAGATCATCCAGGAAACCATGATGAAATTGACATTGAGTTTCTTGGCACAACACCAGGTAAGCCATATGTGTTGCAAACAAATGTATATATGAGAGGAAGTGGAGATGGGAACATTATAGGAAGAGAGATGCAGTTTCATCTTTGGTTTGACCCAACTCAAAATTTTCACCACTATGCTATTTTATGGAAACCCAATGAAATAATGTAAGTATTATTCTTCATTCATTTTCATCAACATTAGTAATTATTTGTCATGTTTATGTCTCTGTCACAATATTTCAGTTGAAAATACCATTTTGTTTCACAATTATATATATGATATAAAAATTCTATGCTCACGGTGTTTTAAATAATAAGTAAATTTTTGTAATATAAAATTAAATAGTATATTTTTCAACTAATAAATAAATTATATATTCTTAAGTAAAAGGTTTAAATGTAATGATGACTGAATTAATTTGTGCATAGTTGAAACTGTTAATGTTTCTTTATCAATATGTCTGAGGTGTTGAAAAAGTTGTTTATGACAAACAAAAGTAGAAAGACAGAGAAAGAAATAAAAAAGAAAGTAAAATAAATAGAGAGAAAGTGAGAGGTGTAATTGAAAAGAAAAGAAGATATAAGAAAAGGAAAAAATGACAAGAAAGAATAAAGAAAACTTTAAAAAAATTCCAAAATTATTGAGAAAAAATTATTTGTTCTAAAATAACTGTCAATTTTAATTTTTTAATTTTCAATTATACCATCAAATTAATATTCTATACTTATTTATTATTATTTTATTTATTATTATTTTATTTATTAATAATTATAATACACATATAATTAATAAAGATAATTAACTCTCTTTTATTTATTACATTTTTTTAATTTAGGTGAAAGTCTAATCCTTATTGTGAGACAGAGAAAATATAATTTAATTGTTATATTTAAATATTTTAAAAATAAATTTAAATTTCTAATTGAGTTATAAACCAAAAAAATATTTTTTACTATTAAGATTTTAAATAACGGTTACAGTCGTGTTGCAATCGCGAAAGACTTTTAAGATTTTGATCGGTATATATGTTACAATATTGATTGCGGTCGATGTGTGAATTATTCATATTTTATTCTTTATCTCAAAAAAAGAGAATAAAAATATCAGTAGTCACAGTTGTTTTCGCGATAACAAACCGATTTTTAAAACCTTCCTTAGTATATCATCTAATTCTTCTTAACTATATTCATTTCTCCAAGTAGTGATGATATAATTTTCCACTTGCACTAAGCATTAATAAAATTTATTATAATCTTGCTTATAGATCTAGTTTTGGTTGGTTACTAACTAGTTTGTCTTATATTGGCAAAAACAACCCATGCAGATTTTTAGTGGATGATGTTCCCATAAGAAGATATCCTAGGAAAATTGATGCCACCTACCCTTCAAGACCAATGTATCTGTACGGATCAATTTGGGATGCATCTTCTTGGGCAACAGAAGGTGGAAAATACAAAGCAGATTATAAATTCCAACCCTTTGTTGGAAGGTACACAAACTTCAAATTACAAGGTTGTACCATTGAAAGCCCTACCTCATGTCAATCACCATCTGTCTCTGGTGGGTATGGTAGCCTTAGCCCTCAACAATATAGGGCAATGCAATGGGTCCAAAACAGTTACATGATCTACAATTATTGTCACGACCCTAGAAGAAACCACAATCTTATCCCCGAATGTTAAGGATGTTGAAATTCATATCTCTACTAGTCAGGACGACTCTGCATTTATATGGTTAGATATCAGTATTTATTTGATGTCTAGTATATGCAGAATCTCCTGACTTAATATTTTTCAATACACACTCTCACTAATTGAAATTTATGAAGTTCATTATTTAATGGATTTTACATGAATTTCATTATGTAGAAAGAAGTGTGTTATAAAAAATGTGTGTTAAAAGTATAGTGTGGAAGTTTGTTATAAAAGGGTGGTTTTTTGTGATGGACCCGCTTGCTAAGAGTAATTTGTAAGAGCGGTTGAACATCCAAACTATCTTATGATTGGAATGTTTTTGTTGTTTTTGTATGTTGGTGTGGTGCTATAGTTTGATTCCAATATATGTATTGAAATAAATTGATTTGGATGATATCCTAATCTTAAATGTATATACGTGTACGTGTGTGAAAAGAAAGAAAGGACATGATGTACTATATGAAAATCCTTTTGATATGAATTTGGACTTTTGTAGCTTACATTGGACCCATTTATATATGAAGAACCTTTTGATATAAAATTTTGTTGTCTTATTATCATAACAATTATTATTGTTTCCTCTCTAATCTTCATTTATAATTTTTAATTGGAAAATGTTGATAATTAAGGATTAAATGTGTGTTTGATTTTATGGTAGGTGGAGTAAATTAATTATGGTTAAAACTATAGTAATTCATTTAATGTTTGAATAATGAACATGGTATAACAATGACACAAGTGGTAGATGGTTTACTCTTTTAGAAATTTGGTCAAAGTTTCCAATATTGATAGGTGTTTATGGAAGAAAAAAAAAATCATATATAGTGATAGTCTTGAACTCTTTAAGCGAATCAATCTTATAAATCTCAATAACATTATCAGTAGGGGTGATAATTAAACCTATTTTCATTATAAACTCAGAAAAAATACACATATAACATAACATATAAGATAAACACTCAATTTTATACAAGCACGAGCTTGGTATATTTTTCCACAAAAATAGATTGGTAATGCATGGATATCCACTAAAATAAATTGGTAATGTACGGATATATATATATATATATATATATATATATATATATATATATATATATATATATATATATATATATATATATATATATATATATATATATATGTTCATTTTAAAAAATATATAAAAGTTAAACCATTAGGTATTTAATATAAGTGTATGATTATTTCAATAATAATTTTAAAAAAAAAACTTTTTAATATTTTTAAAAATTTAAAATGATATAATGATTATTTTTTTTTATTAAAATTGCAAATAATTGATACTAGTATGAGTACTTACATAACCATGAGAAATAAGTGCACATGTTAACTTTTATGCCCAAACTCAGGTACGATAATTTTTTATAACCGTAGATATGAGTAGAAGTGTCATAGTAATCTGTCCAAACTCTTATTATTATCATTCCTACTAATGAGATTAATATTCGCAATTGGATTGTATGGAGTATAATCTTTCTTAAAAGTTAAATTATGTAAAAGTATAATAATAAATAGATAAAACTCGCATAAATAATCACGTGGATATACATTTTGAAGCACTTTCATGGAAGAGTCTTTGACATCATAATAATTTATGAAACTTAAAACATCATAAATATTTAATTCTGTTAGTGCGTGAGGCAATTTTAGTAAGAGGAGAGAAAAAAAGAAAATAAGGAAATAAGGATTTATATTCACTTGAATTGTAATTATGTGTACAAATAATGATACAAACTCTGACTATTTATATATGCAACTCTCATTGGGCTTAAGCTTACACAACTTGGATTATATTTGATATTATTATATTAGATTATATTTGGTATTTTATCTAATATCTCAATAATATATCAATCTCAACAATATCTCAACATACCCCCTATAATCCAAGTTCTTGATCATATGCTAATCGTAGTCGATCAGAACTATTCCTAATTTCTTTATCAAATTCAGGAATCTGTCGATCTTCAATCCTTTGGTGAAAATGTCGGTCAATTGTACTTCGCTTGAGCAATGCCTTACTTCAAATTCACCCTGATTTACCTTTTCCCTCAAGAGGTTTCTTCACTTTGACCTCCATTTCTTCAAGTACCGATTTGATCCAAATTACTTGACATGCAACATAGGATACTGCTATATATTCAGCTTCACACGATGATAATGTCACCATAGGTTGTTTCTTCAAACACCATGAAATTAAGGAACCAAATACTTGAAAGAAATATTCAATTGTGCTTCTTTGATCTTCCTTATCTCCACACCAATCATCATCTGAGTAGCAAGTAATAATAGCTTCTTTTCTCTTAGAGTGTCGTCGAAATAGGATTCCATAATTTATTGATCATTTAAAGTATCTTAGGATTCATCTTCCAGCCTTCATGTGTGACACCCTTGGTTAACTCATGTATTTACTCACTAATTCGACTGCAAAACCTATATCAGGTCGACTGTTGCACATATACCTTAAAGATCTAACTATTTGTTTAAATAAAGTTACATCGACTTTGTCTTCCTCTCAATGCTTCTCCAACTTCAAATTCCGTTCGATAGGTGAAGATGTTGGAGTCGAATCATCCATCCTGAATCTCTTGAGTATCTCTTTGACATACTTACTTTGATGTAGCACCATATCTTCCTTCGAAATTTGAAATTACATGCATAAGAAATAAGACAACTTTCCCAGATCCGACATTTCAAATTCTCTCATCATCAACTCTTTGAACTTCGACGAATTCTCCAAGTTATTTCCAGTTACTAGTAAGTCATCGATATATAAGTAGATGGTTGTTATATCTTGTGACATAGCCTGAACATAGACACCATACATAGATTTGCATTTTACGAATCCTAATTCGACTAAGTATGAGTTGATCTTCTTGTTCCATTCCCTTGGAGCCTGCTTGAGACCATAGAGCGCTTTGTACAACTTATATACTTTACTCGTTTTCTTATGAATCACAAACCCTGGAGGTTGTGTGACAGAAACCTCTTCATATAAAGGACCATTCAGAAATGCTGATTTCACACCTAAATGAAATGTCGACCAACCTTGGTTGCATGCCAAGGCTGCCACTAGTCGAATAGTCTCCAATCTTGCTACTAGAGAAAATAATTTAGAGTAGTCGAGTCCTGCTCTTTGAAAAAAACCTCAAGCTACTAATCTTGCTATCAACCCATCAGCATTGTATTTCAACTTGAACACTATCTTTACTTTGATAACTTTTGTATGTACTGGCAATTCGACTAATTCCCATATGTTGTTTTTTCGATTGCCTATGACTCTTCGACCATAGCAGACTTCCATTTTTTAATCTTTAAAGTCTCACTATAGTTGATTAGTTTAGCACCTGCAGGTAAAGAAAAATGAACTAATTCTCCATTTGGTGCGACTTCATCATCACCATCCATTTCATAGTCTCGAAGTCTTACTAGAAGAATTCGAGTTCTTTGAGGTATCTGGCTTGTGCTAGCCAAATCCTCTTCAACTTCGACATTGTCGGGAATGTCAGCAGTTGATTCGACTTCAACATCAACTTCATCTGTTTCTTCGTTGGAACCATATCTCATCAATGGTTTGTTGATTGCATCACCATAATTTGAATCCCAGGAAGAATTTTCATCAATCACAATATCTCGACTTAACACAATCTTCTCATTAATTGGATTGAATAGCCTGTATGCACCAGTCTTGTGATATCTACCAAAACCATAGGTTCACTCTTGTCGTCAAGCTTCTGTTTACCGTGAAAATTGCTAAACAACCTATGGTCTCTAAAAAATGGTTAACTTTAGGATCAACTAGTGAATCCTAGGACATATGCTATTGTTAAGATTATATTTTTTAGGATGTTGAACGCTTCAACAATATTCATAATTGTTAGAACAAGATTTGTTCTGATCAATATTCTTGTTTTGATAATAACAATATATATGAATTTTGTATAAGACAATGTGGTACTCTAATCCTTTGCATTTTCCATTTCAGGAAATATATAAAGAGTATGCACAATTCAACGCTCAGAAGCACTGACTCAGAAGGTTATGGATGGCTACATCAGAACATGCTCTAGCAAGACATCATAAGATGGTCAAGCAGAATCAGAACATGGACTATGAAGCATCAGAAGAACATGAAGTCAGAAGCAGAAGCACTGATGTTCTTATGGTATCACGCTCAAGCACTTCAAGGTCAGAAGACAAGAAGATGCTCTGCACCAAGCTGATTGACTCTGATATTCAAACGTTGTATTCACAAATCTGAGATCAGAAGCAAGTACTAGATGACAGGCTATTAAGTCTAATCTCTGACTGACAAAAGGAACGTTAGAAGCTACAAACGGCAAAGTCAGTAAAAACAGCAAAAGCATGGCTCGAGGTAGTTGACAAAAGTGTGAAACATTAAATGCAAAGTTGTACTTGAAACATTAAAATTCAAGACAAGAAATGAGTGATGATCAAAAGAAACAATTCAAGAATCATCACAAGTCAAGGACTATTCTGCTGAATGCTATTTCTCATGCTGAATATGAGAAAATAACAAACAGAGAAACTGCTCATGACATCTTTGAATCCTTGAAGATGTCTCATGAAGGCAATGCCCAAGTTAAGGAGACCAAAGCTCTTGCTTTAATCCAGAAGTATGAAGCTTTCAAGATGGAGGAAGATGAAAACATTGAAGCAATGTTCTCAAGATTCCAGACTCTGACTGCTGGATTAAGAGTACTTGACAAGGGATACACAAAGGCTTATCATGTCAAGAAGATCATCAGAAGCTTGCCCAGAAGATGGGGCCCAATGGTGACTGCATTCAAGACTGCAAAGAATCTGAATGAAGTCTCTCTTGAAGAGCTGATCAGCGCACTGAGGAGTCATGAAATAGAGCTGGATGCTAATGAACCTCAGAAGAAAGGTAAGTCTATTGCTTTAAAATCTTTGAATAAAAAATGCACTAACGCTTTTCAGGCGGAAGAAGAAGATTCTGAAGAGTCAGAATCAGAGGAAGAAGAAGATGAACTCTCTTTGATCTCCAGAAGAGTAAATCAACTCTGGAAGAGAAAATAGAGGAAGTTCAAGAACTTCAGAAGTTCCAAAAGGCCTGAAAAAGGAGAATCTTCTGGACTCAGAAGATCTGACAAAAAGAAGGTCACGTGCTTCGAATGCAAGGAGCCAGGACATTACAAGAATGAGTGTCCAAAGCTTCAGAGGGAAAAGCCCAAGAAGAAGTTTCAAAAGAAGAAAGGCCTTATGGCAACTTGGGATGATTCAGATTCATCAGAATCAGAATCAGACTCTGAAGATGAGCAGGCAAACATTGCGCTCATGGCCACTATTGATGATGGATCAGAATCTACATCAGAATCAGACTCAGACTCTGAAGAGGTATTTTCTGAACTTACTAGAGATGAGCTAGTTTCCAGCCTAACTGAAATTCTAGAAATCAAGGCTAAGCTTAGTATCAAATACAAAAAGCTGAGAAAGCTCTTTGCATCTGAAACTAAGAAGCTTGAATTAGAAAATTCTGAACTCAAAGAAAAAGTTTTAAAACTATCCAAAGATGCTGAGTCATCTTCTAGTTCATAAAAGTCTATTCCAAGCATGAAAAATATTCTTAAGGAATATGACTTGAGTTTCAGGAAGTTCTTATCTAGAGGTATTGGAAGAAGTCAACTTGCCTCTATGATATATACAGTTAGTGGAAACAAGAGAGTTGGCATAGGCTATGAGGGTGAAACCCCATACAAACTTGAACCTGTTGATGATATGAAAATCACATACAAACCTTTGTATGATCAATTCAAGTATGGCCACTCCCATGATATTAGGCTCACATCACATGCTAAGATTTTTCACATTACACACACTAAGAAGCATGTGACACATACTAGAAAATATCATGTTACTCAGAATAGGGAATATCATGTTGTACCTCCTGTTAATTTTCATGCTAAACCCAAGTTCAATCAGATGTTGAGGAGAACTAATAAGAATGGACCCAACAAAATGTGGGTACCTAAGGAGAAGATAATTTCTGTTGCAGATATCCTTGGCAGGAAAGAAGACAAAGCAAAACATGTCATGGTACCTGGACTCTGGGTGCTCGCGGAACATGACGGGAAAAAGGTCTATGTTCCAAGACCTGGTGCTTAAATCTGCTGGAGAAGTTAAGTTTGGAGAAAATTAGAAGGGCAAGATCATTGGCTCTGGAACCATAAGCATTGGTAACTCTCCTTCCATAACTAATGTTCTGCTAGTAGATGGATTAGCTCATAACTTATTGTCCATAAGTCATTTAAGTGACAATGGTTATGACATAATCTTCAATCAAAAGTCTTGTAAAGTTGTAAGTCAGAAGGATGGCTCAATCCTATTTACAGGCAAGAGAAAGAACAACATTTAAAAGATTGATCTTCAAGATCTTAAGAATCAGAAGGTAACTTGTCTTATGTCTGTTAGTGAAGAGCAATGGGCCTGGCACAGAAGATTAGGTCATGCTAGTTTGAGAAAGACTTCCCAGATTAACAAACTTAATCTGGTCAGAGGACTCCCTAATCTGAAATATAAATCAGATGCTCTTTGCAAAGCATGTCAGAAAGGGAAGTTTTCCAAACCTGCATTCAAGTCTAAGAATGTTGTCTCTTCCTCTAGGCCGCTAGAACTTCTGCACATTGATCTATTTGGCCCAGTCAAAACAGCATCTGTCAGAGGGAAGAAATATGGATTAGTCATCGTAGACGACTATAGCAGATGGACATGGGTAAAGTTCTTTAAACACAAGGATGAGTCTCATACAGTGTTCTTTGACTTCTGCACTCAGATCCAATATGAGAAAGAGTGTAAAATCATAAAGGTCAGAAGTGATCATGGTGGCGAATTTGAGAACAGATTCTTTGAGATGTATTTCAAAGAAAATGGTATTGCCTATGATTTCTCTTGTCCTAGAACTCCACAGCAAAATGGAGTTGTAGAGCGAAAGAATAGGACTCTACAAGAGAATATATCAGAGCATTTTACGAATGAATATCAGAACATTCTTCTTCTTGCTTCTGATCATGAAGCTTCACAGCACTAAGCTTGCTTCAATTCTCCAAGAGCATGCTTCTCTATAGAATTGCTTTTTCCCATGTATTTGCTTCTCATGTTGAGCTTTTTCAGAATATCTTCAATCCTGCAAAAAATCTCAAAGACATAGAACTTGCAAATAATGTTAGGAAATGTTGAGACTTAATCCCAGTAACTGATATAGTAAACCAAATCAATTATCATGTTTCTCCCCCTTTTTGTCATAACATTAAAAAGCATTAAAAGATTCAGATGATAAAAGACACATATTGTGAAGAAGATAATGATTTCATTGATCAACAAAATACATCAGAAGTACAAAAGACATAGAAGCAGATGCAGAAAACAGATGCATAAAAAACAAGAAAACAACTAAGACCAAGACAGACTACGACGGGCCAAGCTTATAAGCTAAGAGTGCTAGAAGGTTTTTAATCTCAATAGTGTCTTCTGTCTGCGTCTTCATGAATGATCTGAACTCATTATGAGTATCCTCATGCTTGTCCAGACGAGAAGCTAGATCAGCTTGATTATGTTGAAGAGCCTTCATGGTGTTTATCAAAATAGAAGGTCCAGCAGAAGAAGCATCAAAGCTATTGTCCATAAGTGGAGGATTCTCAGCATGTGCATCGACCATGAGAACATCAGCTTGATTTTCCTTAGCAGGAGATTTCTCAGCAGGATGATTCTCAACATCTTGATTCTGAGCATCAGCTTCTGATTCAGAAGCATCTTCAGCATACACAGGAGTAAGGATAACAACATCTGGATTCTCAAGAGCCAGAAGAATGTCAGCCAGATTCTGAGGAGGTGTTGGAGCAACTGGTTCTGATGGGTATTCAATGCTTGGATATACCATATCTGGTGCTTTATTAGAGGGATTCTCCCTAAGCCAATTGAATATGGACTGAAAGTCTCTAGTCAGAACATTGTAGTAAGGCTTCCACACAACCAAAGCAAGAGGATGCACTTCTTCAAGCTCATCAACCAATTCTTTCTCTTCAAGAGATTTCCAGCTCCTGATGGGAAAGAAATAGCTGTCTTCAAAATTCGTTAGAAAACCAAAAGGACCAGGAGCTTCTACTTCACATGCTTTCTGAAGCTTCAAAAGGTCAGAATTTAGCTCCCTTCTGAAAGCTCTCCAGAGACTCCTAGTAGCAACATAATCCATCCTGGCATTATGTGCAACCTTCAAGGCATCTAATCCTTCCTGTACCTTTAGCTTTAAGAATTCAAAACTTACACCAACAGAAAGTTCAACTTGAACACTATCTTTACTTTGATAACTTTTGTATGTACTGGAAATTCGACTAATTCCTATATGTTGTTTTTTCGATTGCCTATGACTCTTCGAACATAGAAGACTTCCATTTTTTAATCTTTAAAGTCTCACTATAGTTGATTAGTTTAGCACCTGCAAGTAAAGAAAAATGAACTAATTCTCCATCTGGTGCGACTTTATCATCACCATCCATTTCATAGTCTCGAAGACAATGATGACGATCATTATGGAAATTCTCTTGGAGACCAAGTGATGGTCAGAAGTCCAGGAGTCAATGGATGTTAAATCTCGTGGAGACAACTGAGTAGTCCATTGCAGTTAGTCACGAGCAGTTGGCTCGTGCAAGGTCAATCACAGCAGGTAGTTATGTAGGATAATAGATTGATGAACGTTATATCCAGATGGGATCACTGAACAATTCGGTTATCTAGGGGTTAGTCACTCGTGTGTAGCTTGTGCAGAGTTAGTCACAGCAGTTGGCTGTGCAGGGTTGTTAGTCACGACAGAGGATCATGTAGTTGTAATCAAGTTTGGTTATAGTGGATTAAGACCTCTAGACAGAGGCAAATCACCTGAGGAAGGTGGAATGGAGGTATCCTTATTTATAAGGTGAACCAGGATAAAAATGAACTTGTCTTTTACTTTCTGTACTCTTCATTTTAACTTAGAACATTCAAGCAAAATTCTTCAGAACTGTACTGAGACCAGTCAGAAGTTCTGATGACGCACAGAAGTTAAATTGAAAATCTCATTGGTTATGTAGTTCTACTTTCAACATGCTTCCACAACATTAAAATCATATCCAATAGATGAAATAACCAAAGAAAGAAAAGACGTTAAAAAGAAAGGGAAATCAAAAAGAATGAAATAACACAATTCAACCCCCCCCTTTCTTGTGTTTTTCTCCACCTTTAAATGTCTCAGGTTGGGTTAGGTCGGTTCCCATATATGTTTATTAATAGGTCATATATTGGATCCTCTACAATTTTGGGAGTTATAATATAGTTCTCTCTCCTTTTTTTGCTTAAAACGTGGTACACCAGGTAGAAATCCCAGTGAGAAGCAAATAATAGAAATTACAAGAATTATATTTTTGGTTTTGACAACCATTTATGGTTATTAAAGAGATTTAGGAAACACTTTAATTACTTTGGATTTATATGATTCTTGTTAGATAATATGAAATGAGCCTTTTGTTAAAGTTGAGATAATTGTTGTAGTTTAGTTTATTTATGTTTCACTGTATATTCGTTTTGTAACCCTTATTTTCATAAATTATGGTGTTCACAATATTGAAATCTTATTCACCCTTCTCCTTTAACTAATTACTTTTTCTATTATTAACATGGTATCTAGAGCTTGTTTCTATCCTCTTTGAACTATTGATCACTTATGTTATTGAGTTATCAAACGTCTGAGAATGTGTTTGTTTTAATTTTTAATGATTGTCTCTATTGAAAAAAATATTTCAATTGAAGCGCTAAATCGTTCTTGGCATGTCATCTCCTACGTTGTGTATTTGAAGAAAAAAATGTATCATATACGACTTTGGTTGATTCCCTCATCTTTGATTATGTAATTAGTCATGTATATATACCATTTGTTTGCCTCTCTCTTTCTTCGTTGATTATCGTATTGGTCATGTACAACTCTAATCCCCTATCTCTCTCTTGTGATTTTTTTATATATTTGATTTGATTTGATTTCACTCGAATTTGATTGATGAATTTGATTTGGTTGAAATTGTCTTAGTTCGATTTGAATTGATTCAGTTTTTTTGTTTGTGTTGGAATAGACTGGTTCAATTTAATCTGATTTAGTTTGGTTAGTTTAGTTTTGTTCTTTTGTTTGATTGATCCCTCCCTATTGGCTCTTCTATTTGATTACTCCTCTCTCTATTGGTTCTTCAGTTTGGTTGCTTATCTTTCTGCATGGTGTGGTTTGGTTAATCTCTTAAGCTTCTCCTCCTCTATGTGTGTTTGTTCCCCTATATGACAAATTATTTCTTTAGTTATTACTTCTCTTTTAGTTGGTTATGATATTACTTGATTTTTGTTGCTCCCTTATTTATAGGGTTAATTTGTAACAATGTTAAAATTTAGAGTCTCGTCAAGTCAGCTCAGTTGGTAGTTTTGCAGAGACAATCACTACTAGAAAATTCGCTTTTAGTGGCCGAATTAGAGACCGAGAAAGCTTAAAAATCGGTCACTAAAACGTTTTGTAGCCGATTTAGAGACCATTACTTTTGGGTTGAAAATGTGCTATAAACTCAAAAGAAAGAAATAATTTATGTTCAAAGCCATTAAATCTTCAATTGAACTGAAATATGAATATTACGCTAGTTATGAAAAAGGAATTTTCTGGTAGCAAGGAATCTTGTTTGAGAAATTTAATTCTTTCTGAGTATGGGATGTTTTCAACAATCATACTCGGTCTATCGTTGAATTTTTCAATATTGCTCAGTAGGAACTCTTTAGTGTAAAGAATAGTGAAATTCTCATTTCATAAGGTCATGCATAAATGTTTTGGAATCATTCAAAAGAAAATATCTTAGTTCAGAAAACTATAACAGTGAAATATTTACTATGTGAATAGATCTTTAAGCAATCAAAGATATTGACACTATTCAGCTAGATTCACAAGTCAGAATCAGAGAAGATGTGATCCAAAGAAAAGACAGCGGAATCAGAACTGGAATCAAGACACAAGATTTTCTGATCCCTTCTCTCGAGCTCATTGGCTGAATCAAAATGATGTTTAAATTCTAAGCATAATGATTTTTATTAATGAAGCTTTCTTACCTTTGAAATATCCATAATATCTATCTCTCAATTACTGTATGATATTTTGGAAACTAAAGAGTTCACTTCATACAATAAATGTTTTAATCCTCATTTTTTTAATGTCTTATGTTTATTCATCCATGAACAAAAACGTATTGGGCAACAATTTTTTAGAACAATGATTTTTGGCATGCTTAATCTAATTCCTTTTCCTAGCCCTGTCATCTCATCATGAGCCTCTCATAAATCGTAATTCAATTAATGACTTCTCCTTCAATCATTATTTTCATTATGAATCTCTGTGCTAATTCATTCTTAAAATAGAACCGTCTCATATCTCCCTGTTTCTTCCCCTCCATTTATACCACTTGGCTCTTAAATGTTCCCTTCATCTCAACTCAAATGCTCTTGTTCTCTATCCTCTTTTTGAATTCATAATGTTTGTAAGAACTTTCCTAGGTGATGAACAACTGCTTTTTGTCATCAATGAACAAATAATCAAGTTCGAAGATTTGAGAGTCAAAGGTTACAACCTCGCAAAGTAGGTAATTACTAAAGAATGCCTGAACTACTTTTCCATGCTCAAGGGTTCAATCTATCCTGACCTCGTGAAAGAATCTTGGGTGATTACTTTTGTTCCTTTCAAAGGAAATGAAATTTGATCCTCGATGTTCGGAAATTCTGTAAGGATCACCAGGACAACAATTGCTGATGCAATTGAATGTCAGGATGTTGGTGCCTCTGTGAATGACTATTTGTTTAACTATGATTTTGATGCAAATCTCATTCATCGATTTTTGCACTCAATTGATTTTTTCCCTGAGTCATCTTCTTCAAAGATCCTTCAGCCTATTTTTAGAGTTTGGATTTAATTTCTCCTATCAAATATTTTTCCTAGGGAAACTGAAACAAAAGATATCAAAAAGGAAGACAAGCAGTTTGTGTTCTTTCTTTCTTATAATACCTGCATCAACCTTCCCAAGATTATCTTTGAGTATCTCAAAGAGACTATCACTTCTTCAAGGAACCACATAACTTTTCTCATCCCAAATATACTAGTGCTATCTGAGATTATCATCAAAGCAGGGATAGTTAGAAGGATCATAAATGAAGGGCACGAAGAAGTATTGAGTGTTGAAAAATGTGATATGTTTGTGTATGTTGAACAATCATTGTTAAGATGTATGCTATATTATGATATTTTTGTAACCACCCCCACTCAATTAATGAAATTTTGTTTTCATATTGATTGGTGTGTTTATCTGATTTAAATACTGCTGAAAAACATCATTGATTATTCTCATGAACCAATCAAAACATTTGACACTAAGCCTGTGACGTATTAGTGCAACTTCATACGATAAATTCCTTTGTCAAATATGAACTTGTCATTAATGTTGACTAAAGAAGAAGAACATGAGTGATAAACATAAAAGCAAAAATATATCTCCTTATGCTTTCACCAGTGGTGTTCTAAAGCGAAAAGAAAATTTGATGCGGTAGAACAAGAAAATTTGTAGGATGCTTAAAAGGCTTCTGAGTAGACATACACTACAGAAATTGTATTGAGGAAAGATAAAGTTGTATAAGATTTGATTTCGCAAAACCATAAATCACTTATGGAGAATCTAAAAAAGAAACTAAAATTTCTAAAGATAAAAGTTTCTGTTAAAGATGATGAATCAAATCCCTCTAAAGTTTCATCAGCTTTTAAACAAATGTGTTATGAAAATCTGATTCTTGGAAATAAGGTTGAATGACAGAACAAGATGCAAATCTATGAAGATACTCATGTTAGGTCTGTGTCTCTAGAAGAAATAACTGGTTGAAAAGAAGCACGTCTTAATCATTCACGTCCATGCAAGAAGAACAAATTCAGTCCTCCAGAAATGATGGTTGAAGATTTGGTTTTTAAGTCATAAAGAACTCGTGTGTCAGAACATTGAGTGTTTAGAGACAGACCAGATAAGAAAGTGCATCTCTTCAGCAGACTGACCACCAAATCATTGTAAGTAACTCTTCTAAAACTCAGAAATTTTAAAAGAATCTTCTCAACATTTATTATTCATGAAAATCAGTCATGTTACTCACTTATTTATTTAGTCAGTGGAACACTTATATTACTCTTGATAATCTTTTTGTTAAACAACTTCCTTGGTAATGAACTTTACTTGCATGTTATATCAAAATTTATGTCTAGAATTAATTTTGTGTCTAATCATCTGTCTTGAAAAAAGTAAAAAATTTATCTTTTCATTTATTTCAATGTCGTTTTAAATCTCTAAACCATATTTTCATACCCCAATTTTTGACCTAAGATACCACCTCATATCATATCATATGCATCATTTGCATCACTAACAAATTGCATAGCTTGTGTTTGCCACTTGTGACTCAGCAGGGTTTAATCAAGAAATCACTCATCAGTACAAGTAACAATCAATTAGGGTTTTGTTCTCCCTCCATCTCAAATGAACCATCTTCATCAACAATCAACATTTGGTCCTCAAAGATTCATTTCAACAAGCTCAAAGGCTTTGAATCAACCAGATTAGGGTTTTGACTGAAGACAGCATACTCCTGACTTTTGCTCAGGATTTGACCTATTGGCTTGGGACATGACCTCAAGAACCCAAATGCATAATCTTGACCTAATCTATTGGCTCAAGACATCTCCCACACAAGGATTGATCAACAGTGAAATTTCAAGTCATCAGACTAGGGGTTTGAACCTATCAGGGACTGAAATCAAGGATCACATTTGGGAAACCTTAAAAAGCTCCAAGGCATCACTCAAAGGATTCAATCATCCTCAAATAATCCCTATGTCAATATCTAATAGAAATTGTACTTCAATTCAAGAGCCACAGTCATCAATTTCACCTGGCCCACAATTAGGGTTTTTAACCTAATTCACCTGAACAACTGACTTTTTAATCAGGACATGGTGCCACAACTCAAACCATGGCTCAAGATCCTCCAATAACTCAATATGATACATTCATTTTGTGAGGATAGCCTAATTCACCTGAAATCTCCAGAAACACGATCCACCTGAAAAAGTCAACTGTACAAGATAACCATTGACTTTTTGGAAATTTTGGTCAACCATGACTTTTGAAGTTTTAAATCATCAATATATGATATTTGAAGTCATTTGATCAAGAAAAATCAAGAAAATCAATCAAGAATCAAAAAGTCAAAAGTTTGACTTTTCATACTTAGAAAATTTTCTAAGTGTTTTTAAGGGTTTTTTCCAAACTTTGGAAGGGAATATCTCAAAATTTCACCTACAAACTGAAAAAAACTTCCAACATGAAAGTTGTAGATTTTGATCCAATGAACAACTTTGTCAATATAATTTTTTTTCCATAAGATTAACCATTTAAGAGATATGGAGCTTCAAAGTTGGTATCTTTTGAAAAATTCACTAAAAAACTTCATTTTCTCCAAAGTTCATGGATCTTTTTCACCCATTTCCTTAAAGACTTTGAAGAAGCTTTCAACTAGGGATTTGAAGTATATAACAAGAGCTTTCCAAAATGTCCAAGAGCATGAAAAAATATGGAGTGGAGCTATGGTTTTGAATTTTGACATTAGTGACCATTATGCTTGAAATTTCAAACCATTTTCACAAAGTTATGAACACTTTATGACCTATAATGCAAGCAATGACCTCGTACAACTCCAAAGGGCAAGTTCCAAGCATTAAAGATTGGATAGGAAATAATCTCCAAACACATGAGATTTTTAACCATGGTTAAAGGTTATAACCTTTTGCATTTAATGCAAAGATGCCATTTTATCTCTTAATGCCAAATCACCATGGAAAGATCAACTTGCAAAGCTTTGTATTCAGAATTCTTGGCCTATAAATAGAGGTTCAAAACACATTCATTCTCACACCAAAACCTTTTAGAGCATTGGTTTTCTCTTCTTTCTTGAATTGCAAGTTTCTTAAGTTTCAAAGAGGTAGAAATTCCAACCTTCAAATCCTTGAAGTTATGGCCAAAGTGATGGTTCTAACAACTTCTAAACATCATTTGGGAAGTGTTTGATCCACTCACACATCACCAAAACACCTAAATCTCAGAATCACTCTTCAACCACCATATGAACACATATTGAACCTCATCATGCCAATTCTCATTCTAGCTCATATCTGTCCAAAGTAACACTTCAAACATCATCAATACACTTCATATGAATGATCCAAACACTCACCATCAATCTGAAACATCAGAATCATCAAATTCGACTCCCACTTGGTCCTACTGCAGATCGTGTGCCACCTCTTGATCCAGGAGTTTTCAGATCATTCCAGGCATTCAAACACCTTCCATAAGGTCCATTGAAGTTGTCCAGATCAAGAAACAACATCTGGAACCTCTCTTTTGCATAATTCGATTTCTGGTTTTTCAAGCTTTTAAGGTAAGTCCTATGAATTTCAAACTCCATCATTCATGCATCATAAATGAAAAATTAATTTGCCATCTTGTTTCTGCACACATATAGATCATTAACCCTCAATCGATTGCATCATAACTTGCACGTACATGATTTCATGATCAATCATAGAATTAGGGTTCTTCGTGTTCATCAGAAAATCAATGATCTTAGAGTGAAAATAAATTAAATTAAATGGTACCATCATGTTCCTTGTGAAAAATTGAGCAAGTTAGGCTATTCACTTGATCAAAATGGTTCAGTTTTAAGAAAATTCAAAATCAAATTGGGGTTGTGTTCTTGGCGCCATATTTCTGAAACTGAATTTAGAAAATTGATTCAAAATATAATCAATTCATTGCAAATGTTAAACAGACCACGCGCGTGGTCCAGTTGGCTAAGTTTTTGAGTGGTAAACCTAAGGGCGTGGGTTCTAGCCCTTGAGAGACCAAAACATTCTTTTTTATAACTATTTTTCATCATTTTTTACACAACTTCATCAATTGTTTTAACCAATCAAAACTCATCATTTTAACTTCATTTTTTGTACACTTCTCATTTAATATGTATATTTTATGAATGTCCAAAAAAATCACAAAAATAATATTTATTGATGCATTTTTATTAGATTTAAAATGACTTATTTCTAAGTGTTTTTAATACTTTAAAAAATAGTTTTTTCATTTGATTTTCAAAACCTAATCACTTGTAAATATTTTGTGATCAAACCCTAAATCACTTAGGTCTTAATTAGGTATCAGCTTTGTCTTTATCTTAATTAATTTGACTTTTGTCAAAATTCAAGTTATTTTCAACAAACGATCAAAGTTTTTCAAACGACAAACCTCGCGTCTTTTAAAAAATCATTCAACCATGTTTTATAAAATAAAACATGGGCATCCCTTAAGGTATAAGTCCCATTACCTTGTATAAAATTAGGTATTTCTTTGTATATACGCCTATATTTTTTATACCTCGATCAATTTGATTTAAACCCTCGAATAACAAATAAAAAATTAGGTTTTCTTCAAAATCTTCCTGGGCCTCCCTCAAGGTATAAGTCCCAACCCCCTTTGTAAATATTTGTTTACATAGCTTTGAATAAACTCATTGGGATTCTTCCCGAGTATAAGTCCCAACTCCCGTGTACATAACCTTATTTGATAAACCGTTCATCCTTAAAGGTATATTTCCTTCATAAACTCCAATGTACACATACACTTTGTCATATATATACTTGTTCATATACTTGTTCATGTTTGTTCATATACTTGTTCATATTTGTTCATATACTTGTTCATGTTATATATACTTGTTCAACTTAGTACAACACTAGGTTCCCCATAGCCTCCTATTGGGCTTCGTGCAAAGAATCTCCCTTAGCTAGGTTAGGACATAGAGTATGGTTTCCTGGTGAAATCGCTCTAAGAGCTCAAACCAACTATACCATGCCTCCTCTTGGGCTTCATACAAACAACTGTGCCTCCCATAGCCTCCTCTTGGGCTTACAATGCAAGGACCCTCGATTGTCCCTCCGATAGCCTCCTCTTGGGCTTACAATGCAAGGACCCTCGAATAGCCTTCTCTTGGGCTTCGTACAAGGACCCACGGGCTTCTTAAAAGCATCCTCATATCCAAATTAAATACCCTAGGAGATTAGACATTTATCATCTCTATGATAGGAGTATCTCTTCTATATCATCACAATCAAACTTTCTTTTTGCCACAAGGCTGGCTAATTAATCAAAAGTTTTTGCCACAAGGCTGGCTCATCAAAAGTTTTTGCCACAAGGCTGGCTCATCAAAACTTTTTGCCACAAGGCTGGCACATCAAAACTTTTTGCCACAAGGCTGGCTCATCAAAACTTTTTGCCACAAGGCTGGCTTATCAAAAGTTTTTTCCATAAGGCTGGCTAATCAAACTTGTTTTTGCCACAAGACTGGTTAAACAAAACATCTTTATCATTCTAAGAACCATAAGTGGCACAGCCCAGGTATTATAATGAAAAGATTCAAACAAAAATCAAACAGATGTATGTGATGAAATAGATTAGATACATCGAGCATTAAGATGACATTTGTCTCTTATCCTTTGCTTCCACTAGCATAAGTGGGAACTACGATTGCTCTGACTTTCTCAACATCACTTTGAGAATACGTAGGCACAAGGTCTCATCCTTGGCGAGCAAACTTCTATCTCCCTCAAACCACTCAAACATTAGCACCCCGTAGACCTCGAGCTACAGATGCTCTGATTCCCTCTAAGGGATATGTATGCAGAAGATTGCGATGATCTTTGCGAGCATAATCAAACAAAAACCTTAGGTCCCACCTATCTCATAACAGAAAATCTCCCAAATAGCATAGAAAGAAATAAATAGACAAAAATAACAAAGAAACCTATAGAGTACTATAGATACGTAGGGTGCTAATACCTTCCCTTCGTATAACCAACCCCTTACCCGGAATCTCTCCCCATTTTTTTGCATTGCTTTTAATTTTATTATTTGCATTGCATATCTTTTAAGGTTTGTGCAACTTTTTTCCTTTTCCTGCTTTGGAAACAATAAAAAGTTTGGTCATGACAAAAACAAAAAATCATTTCTTGAGCCCGAGCCCAAAGAAGGCATCCGGTGTCTCATCCCGATTTTCACGCGACACATATCTCTTCTCTCTCTAAATAAGTTTTCCTTTCTATTTAAAGAATTCATTGGTGCCCCATATTCATTCATCACTACTAAACTATTTCCATCTTAACTCTATTTACCATATCTTAAATGAGCTCAAAGACCTTTCATGGTGATGAAAATCTTCTTGAAATTCTTTGTGAAATTCGCCCAAATGTTCCGTGTTAAAGCCATGATGAACTCTATCTAACTCAGAGCATCATTTTGGAAGTATGCGTCTGTGAATTTTGATGGTTCCTTTGTTTCCACTAACGTTTTTGGTAATACCATCATCACCACTCCTGCAACCATTGTTGTTGCAATTGGCTATGCCCAAATTGGAACTATTCTTGAACTTTATCGGTTCAAATACAATTTTGTTGAAATACTAAGAACCATTCATGAATCGTTTGTTCAACTTGAACCAGCAAACCCCAACAATCTTCTACCCGTTGCTAAAGTGTGGTTTCAACTTGTGTTGTCTAACTTCCGTCCGAGAGGTGTCAACCTGAACTCTCTGACATTTGATGACATGCTTCTTGTGTACTCCCTTCTGCATCACATAAGAGTTAATTTACCCCAAACCATCTTCAACTATTTAAGGGACTCGATCACTATCTCTAGAAATCAACACCAGTCCTTTATTCCTTTTGGAAGAGTTCTATCCCCACTCTTCTATAAAGCTGAAATGGTTAGAGATATTCGTTATAATGGACCTAACAATGCACTTGATGAATAAAGATGTGAATTCCTGGAAGTTTAACTGGATGGTTGTAGTGTCTATTGATTGTGTCTTGTTATTAAGTGTTTTGTATTCTGTGTATTGTATCTATATCTTTTTAATGAAGGAAAATTGTGCCTTTCCTGCCAATTTTTACTCTTATAACTGTTAGATAGAACAATGCATGCAAATACATTCTTTTATCATTTCCATAAATTCTCTTATAAACTGTATTAATTCTTGACAAGAGAGAGTATAATTTTTTTACTACTCTCCTTTACAGACCTGATCCCAGATATTTTAGTTCTACACTTCATCTCTATGTTTTGATGATAACAATACACATATTTATATGTAAACAATTTTGTTTCTATTGTTTTCTTGAGTGAGCAGATCAGAAGCTCTTTGTGATTCAGGACTGTTGTCTAAAGAATCATAAGATATGCTATCATCAGAAAGACTATCTCTTCCACTTCTAAAGAAACATCAGTAGTTCTAAAAGAATACTGAATGTTAATCTGAAAAAGGATCTCATGAGTACTTCTCTATAAGCAGCTGATTCATAAGTCTCAAAGTATCTCAAGATCAGAAAACAAGTTTACATCAAATACAAGTTGTTGCTTCAAAGATCAGATGTCAAGATATGTTCGTCAGATAAGTTGTTGCTTCCAACTCTGATGACATAGTCAAGATCAGCTGATAAAGATCAATTTCAATAATACGAATTAGTTGTCATGACTCAAAGTTCAAATATCAATACGTGTTCCTCAGATAAGTTGTTGCATTAATATTTGAAGACATTGTTCTTTTATAAAAGACTCTGACAATATTGCACATAATGTAATATGTTTCTTTCTGATTCCTCAAACCAGTGATCTTACTTCAGAAAGATTGTTGCTATTATTTCTAAGAGACAAAGTTTTATTCCTATTGGCTCTGATGTTTTCATACTACCATAACAAAGTAATTTCTATACTACTCATCAGATAAATCATCAGTAGAATAAAGACAAGAAATTGATCTCTTCCAAGCTTTGTACTTTAGAATCAGAAGTACATCGTTTGAAGATAAGATCAAGAAACTTTCTCAAGAACATTCTGTACAACGATATGCTTGAACAATTTCACTATTCCCAAGATGTTCGTTCATTCTAAAGTTGTCTTCCATGATAAATCTGCAAGCTACAAGTAAAAGCAAGAAATGAATTGTACTATCCAACATCTACACTTGATATTATCCATTGGAAAGTAACTGTTGGCTTTTAGAAAATACTCTTCTCTCCTCACAACGTCTCTTTCTCTGAAGATTACAAATGAAGATCTAGACTTTAGATGAAAAGGTGCTAGGACTTAATGTCAAGTACTGGTTGCTGTTACAAAAGCCTTAAAGACGCTGGCACATGCTAAAGCTGCAATGCTACAACTCAATGTGAAAAAGCCAAAGCGAAAGCTGTTGCAATATTATGAAAGTTGGAACAAAGGAGGATTGAAATGAACAAAGATGAAGATAAAGAAGATTACTACAAGATGACACCCAACATTTATCATATACATCTTTGTAGAATCATGTAAAAGCAAGGAGATGTTACTCATATCTTTCTCAACACTTTTGTGTTGTATTTGTACTTAAACATTTATGTAATCTGCTTATTACAAGCATTCATGAAAACACAATGTAAATTAATTTTTATTGATTGTTCCTTTAGTGACTATTCTTATTCTGTATACTCAATACTTTGAGAGTTTGTCTTAGTGGAAAATCTTCTTTAGGGGACCAGTTGGGTCAAAAATATTAAAGGACACTCTTAGCCAATTCATGCATTTGCAAATTGCGAACCAAAAGAGTATGGATGCCGCTATAAAGAACCTTGAAACTCAAGTCGGGCAATTGTCAAAGCAACTTGCCGATCAAAACAAAGGTCCTTTTCCGGCTACTACACAAGAAAATCCTCGTGAGCATTGTAAGTCAATTCTAACTCGTAGCGGTAGAAATATTGATATGGGTGTGGGAGATATAGTTGAGGAAGAAATTTTTGAAAGTGAAAAAGATAGGGTGATTGAAGTAGAAAAAAATGTTGAGGGTGATTTAGTTGAAAATGAGAAAGAGAAAGAATTAGTGGAAAAAGAAATTCTTGAGAAAGTAGTAGAAAAAGAGAGAAAAAAATTGAGTGTGAGTGAGAAGGGGAAGATGAAAGATGATTCTATTCAAGAGAAGAAATTACCTTACCCTCCAGGTCCGTCAAAGAAAGAGGATGCGAAGCACTATGCTCGGTTCTTGGACATCTTTAGCAAGTTGCAAATCAATGTTCCTTTTTCCGAGACATTAGAGCAAATGCCGATGTACTCTAAATTTATCAAAGACATCATCACTAAGAAGAGAAGATTCTTGGATCCGGAGGTAGTAACGGTGAGCTATTGTTGTAATGCGTTAATTCAACGCACTACACCGATTAAATCAAATGATCCTGGACGGGTAACCTTGCCGGTGTCTATTGGAAATGTTCACATAGGCAAAGGTTTGGTGGATACCGGTTCTAGCATTAATTTGATCCCATTGTCTATGGTGAGAAGGTTAGGAATTAATAACTTGAAGCCGACTAGAATGGCACTATCATTAGCAGATAAGTCCACAGCTCATCCTCATGGAGTTGCGGAAGACTTGCTTGTCAAGGTTGACAAATTTTGGTTTTCTGTTGATTTTGTCGTCATAGACATGGAAGAAGATCCTGATATACCTTTGATCTTAGGAAGGCCTTTTATGAAGACGGCCCGAATGATGATAGACATTGATGATGGCTTAATGAAATTAAGGTACCAAGATGAAGAATTATGTCTTGATCTCTTTGAAGCCATCAAGCATCCGAGTGATGATGACGATTGCTTTAGAATCGATGCTACAGAAAAAGCTATAATGAAAGTGGAGAATCAAATGCACTTGTCGAATCCCCTTGAGAAAACTTTAATGGAAGCTCTCGAAGTTCTCACCAAAGATCAAGAGAAAGAAATTGAAGATTGCTTGAAAAAGAGGCTTGTGATGAGATGAATCCATTTGAAACTCAAATTGAAGAGTTGAAAGATGAGCCTAAAGTTGAAGAGCAAAAGGTGGAGTTGAATGTGTTACCGTCTCACTTGAAATACGTGTTTCTCGGTGACAATTCAACTAAGCCGGTTATCATTAATAGTGGTTTGTCTAGCAAGGAAGAGCATCGATTGAAGGAAATTTTGATAAAGAATCAAGAAGCAATAGGATGGGTTTTATCCGACTTGAAGGGTATTAGTCTGGCCTATTGTATGCATAAGATTATGTTAGAAGATGATTTTAGGCTCGTGGCACAACCTCAAAGGCGATTGAATCCAACCATGAAAGAAGTTGTTAGAAAAGAGGTTGGGAAGTTATTAGAGGCGGGGATGATTTATCCCATCTCCGATAGCGAATGGGTGAGTCCGGTGCATGTAGTTCCTAAGAAGGGTGGATTGACGGTTGTGAGAAATGAGAAGAACGAGTTGATTCCTTCGAGAACGGTGACCGGGTGGCGTATGTGTATTGATTATCGAAGGTTGAACCAAGCAACAAGAAAAGACCACTTTCCATTACCTTTTATGGATCAAATGTTAGAGAGGTTAGCCGGAAGAAACTTCTATTGTTTCCTGGATGGTTATTCAGGATACAATCAAATCTCAGTGAATCCGGCGAACCACGAGAAAACTGCTTTTACATGTCCCTTTGGCGTTTTTGCTTACCGAAGAATGCCATTTGGACTATGTAATTCTCCTGCAACATTTCAAAGGTGCATGCAAGCTATCTTCTCAGATTTGATCGAGAAAAGCATCGAGGTGTTCATGGATGATTTTTCTGTGTACGGGTCGTCATTTGACTTGTGCTTGAAAAACCTTGATGTGGTGATGGAAAGATGTATTGAAACAAATTTGGTTCTCAACTGGGAGAAGTGCACTTTCATGGTAACGGATGGGATAGTTCTTGGCCACAAGGTTTCTTCAAAAGGGCTTGAGGTCGATCCGGCAAAAATCGAAGTTATTGAAAAGCTTCCCCCTCCGGTGAATGTGAAAGGCATAAGGAGCTTTTTGGGACATGCTGGGTTCTATAGAAGATTCATCAAGGATTTCTCCAAAGTAGCAAAGCCTTTGAGTAATTTGCTCAACAAAGGTATGGAATTTAATTTTGATGAATCATGTTTAACTGCTTTCCTAGAAATCAAAGAAAAATTGACCACCACACCCATAATTGTCGCTCCTAATTGGTCGCTTGAGTTTGAACTCATGTGCGATGCTAGTGACTATGCGGTTGGTGCGGTCTTAGGCCAAAGGAAGAACAAAAATTTCCATGCTATACATTATGCGAGCAAAGTTTTAAATTAGGCACAGGTTAACTATGCCACTACTGAAAAAGAGTTGCTCGCAATTGTATTTGCATTGGAAAAGTTTCGTTCTTACCTTATTGGTTCTAAAGTGGTGTGTTATACCGATCATGCCGCAATCAAATATCTTCTCACCAAGCCTGATTCAAAACAGAGGCTTATTCGGTGGATTCTTTTGCTTCAAGAATTTGATCTTGAAGTGAGAGATAAGAAAGGTACTGAAAATTTGATTGCGGATCATTTGTCTCGGTTAGTGAATACCGAGGTTACTAAACATGAAAAAGAAGTGAGGGAAGAATTCCCGGATGAGAAACTGTACATGGTACAAGAAGTTAGACCCTGGTTCGCGGATATGGCTAACCACAAAGCATCCGGCTGGATACCGGAGGATCTAACTTGGAATCAAAGAAAAAAGTTTTTGAACGATGCTAATTTTTATGTTTGGGATGAGCCTCACTTGTTTAAGTTGAGTAGTGACAATCTTTTGAGAAGATGTGTCGCGGATGAGGAAACAAAAAGCATTTTGTGGCATTGCCACAATTCGCCGTATGGTGGTCATTTTAATGGTTTGCGTACGGCCACAAAAGTCCTTCAATCGGGATTTTGGTGGCCTACTTTGTTCAAAGATGCTTACCACCATGTTGCCTCATGCGACAGTTGTCAATGAACTGGTGGAATAGGGAAAAGAGAGGAAATGCCCCTCCAAAGTATTTTAGAAGTAGAAGTATTTGATTGTTGGGGCGTTGACTTTGTTGGACCATTCCCTTCCTCAATGTCTAATGAATACATCTTGGTAGCTGTGGATTACGTGTCTAAGTGGGTTGAAGCGATTGCTTCACCCAAAGCGGATGGTAAGACCGTGATCAAATTTTTGAAGAGAAATATATTTTTGCGGTTTGGCACGCCAAGAGTGTTAATTAGTGATGGCGGATCTCATTTCTGTAATGCCCCGCTTGAGAAAGTGTTGGAGCAATATGGAGTAAAGCACAAGGTAGCTACTCCATATCATCCACAAACTAATGGGCAAGTTGAGAGGACCAATAGAGAGATAAAGAGAATTCTTGAAAAAACTGTGTCTAGCTCTAGGAAGGATTGGTCGATGAAACTGGATGAAACCTTGTGGGCGTATCGGACTGCTTTTAAAGCACCGATCGGTCTTACACCATTCCAAATGGTGTATGGTAAAAGTTGCCACCTTCCCATAGAATTAGAACATAAGGCATATTGGGCCTTGAAACTTTTGAATTTTGACCACAAGTTGTGTGGTGACCAAAGAAAAATCTAACTTCATGAGTTGGAAGAAATGAGATTGCATGCCTACAAGTCTAATTCTATCTACAAAGAAAAGACCAAATTCTATCATGATAGTAAGATTAGAATGAAAGATTTTAAGGTAGGACAATTGGTGTTACTCTTCAATTCTCGGTTAAGACTTTTTCCGGGAAAGTTGAAGTCGAAATGGTCTGGACCGTTTTTGGTCAAGGAAGTTAGAAGCCAAGGGGCTATTGTGATAGAGGACCAAAAATCAAAGCAAGAATGGGTAGTTAACGGTCAAAGGTTAAAGGTTTATCGAGGAAGCAATTTTAATCGTGAAACTTGTGTTTTATCGTTTGGTGATCCTTGATTGCCTTTGACCGTCGAGCTGACCGACGTTAAACAAAGCGCTTATTGGGAGGCACCCCAATTTGTAAATATTCAGCTTGTTTGATGTGTTTTTTATCGATTATGTTTTTTGCGTTCTGGTCGAGCCAAAATCAACCTACCGGTAAAGTTACACTTGCTGGTAGAAGAAAATTTTTTCTGTGTTTTGTCACAGGCGCTAAGCGCGCTCCTAGCCCGTTTAGCGCGCTTTGAAGATTTTTGAACCCTTAGTTCCAGAGAGTTGCGCGCTTAGCGCGCTTAACACCCCGCTTAGCGCGGTTTGGTTTTCAAAAAACAAAAAAATATTTGAATTAGTGGGCCCTTTGTCTGACCCAGCCCAGAACGAGAGTGAGGAGGAGAAGTTAGGGTTATGAGTGCCCTTGCCTCATTTTTACCATTTTTCTTCTCAAATCTTTCTCCTCTCTTCCTTTGCTTGTCTTTTGCAATTGCTTTTGGCTTCACTCAAGGTTATCTCCTTCTATTGCTCAAGGTAAGCATCTTCATCTTCTCCATCCTTACTTTATCTTCCTATTATATAGTTTTCAAATTTAATTTAGGAATAAATCCATGTGGTTAGGGTTTTGTGTGTTGAAAACATAGTATAGAACATGTTTCCTGTGCATTATTGTGTGTTTAAACTGAATTTGGGTGCTGATGAAGTAAGGAGAAAACCCTGGTTCGCAGGGAATTTTTTATGCAAATCGCAGAGCCCGCTTAGCGCGGTAGGCGCGCTTAGCGTGGTCTGAGAGTTTCAGAAAAATTCCCTCTTCTGTCTGCTTTTGTTTGGTGCAGGGGGAGTGATCCTTTGCAGTTGATACTTAATTTGGCTGTTTATTTTTTTTATTATTTTTGTGTTAACATGTTGGTTTTGTGGTGCCGTTTTCTTAATTGTTTCAGATGGGACCAAAGTTCTTAGGCTCTAAGAAGCGAAAGACCGGAACCGAAGGTGGCAGTTCTTCTCAGGCACCTAGGGCTATTCGTTTGATCAGAACCGTTTTAAGGGTCATGTCCAAGAGGCAAGGTACAAGAAACTAGAGGTTAGGACATGGTGGCCTGAGCGGATTGTGAGAATTAATCCTGAGGGAACCTATGGGTGGTGTTATCACACTCTTGAGGAATATGGTTGGCTTAAACTTTGTGAGCCTGCGCCTAAGTTTCACTTGGAGATTGTTAGAGAGTTTTATGCTAATGCTGTGCCAAGTGAGGAATTTCCTGTGGAAGGTGTTCCTTATGAGTTCAAAACTTGGGTGCATGGAAAAGAGATCGATTTTTCTCGTCAGGCCATCCGTGAATTTTAGGAACTCCATTGCCTTTTGAGGATGGTGAGCTTTGCGGTTATCATGTGCAGTTGGCACGGGTTAATTTTGATTTTGAGCAGCTTAGGGAGGTTTTGTGCATGAGTGGGCATTCTTATGATCTTAATCCTTCAGGGCAGCCCCAGAAGTTCTCTAGAAAAGTGTTGACTATTAATGCTCAGATTCTCATGTCGGTGGTCCTTCATAATTTGAGGCCTAGGAGTCACACTTCTTCTTTGCCTGCTGAGTCTGCTGCTTTGGTTGCTCGTATGATAGAGCATGAGCCGATTGATATTACTCGCATTATTGCGAATGAGCTGAAGAGGGTTGCTTTGAGTGGAACTCGGCATGGTGATCGTGCTCCCTGCAAGTTGATCTTTCCTGGTCTGATCATGAATCTGTGCAAGAAGGCTAGAGTGCAGATTCCTTCTGAGGGTCTTATGTCAATTGATACTTTTATTGACGATATTTTTATTGAGCGTTACTGTTTATCCAGGTTGACTGTTGTTCCTGTTGCTGCTGCTCGCCCTGCTTGCCGCAGTAGTGATCCTGATATAGAGGAGAACTTGGCATTTCATATGGCGCATCAGAGAGCTTTCATGTTTTTGCATGACTCTATGTATCAGTTGAGGTTGCAGATGATGGAGCCCAATGTGGCTCATCCGTGGAGTTCTCGCCAAGACTTGGTTGATTATGCTAATTGGCCTGAGGTCAGTCCTTTTCCTGAGGAGGAGGAAGTTGGCGAGGATGAGAATGAGAATGTGGAAGAAAATCTCCAGGATGATGATGAGTAGTCTTATGGTTGATGCTTAGTATTATTATTAGTAGGTTTAGTGCTAGTTTTTTTTTTTATTTTAACTTAGCTTTGTTATGTTTTGTTCCATCCTCTAAAAGGATGAGGTATTTTGGATCTTAGGCATTACTATGCCTTTTGGATATTTTGACACCTTTTGGTGTTTGTTTTTAATTTATTAAGTTTTTAGTTTAATTGCTTTATATGGCTATATACTTATGCAATTGTGTTTTAAATTTTTGTTGTCCTTGTGAAAGTGCTTCCTTGATGAAGAAAGTTTTTTACAACCAATTGGGGCGGTGATTGTTAGAACAAGATTTGTTCTTATCAATTATCTTAGTTTTGATGATAACAATAATATGAATTTTGCTTAAGATAATATGGTACTCTAATCCAATGCAATTTCCCTTTCAGGAAATATATATAAAGAGTACGCATAATTCAGCGCTCAGAAGATGTGTCTCAAATGGTTCAGCATGCAACATCAGAACATGGTCTGGCAAGACATCAGAAGATGGTCGAAGCAGAATCAGAACATGGGTCTATGGAAGCATCAGAAGAACATGAGATCAGAAGCACTGAAGATCAGAAGATGGTATCACGCTCAGAAGCACTTCAAGGTCAGAAGATCAGAAGATGCTGTGCACCAAGCTGTTTGACTCTGATGATATTCAAACGTCGTATTCACAAACATCAGATCAGAAGGAAGTACACGTGGCAGACTACGCTGACTGACAAAAGGAACGTTAAAGCTACTAAAGGCTACGTCAGTAGACACAGCGTGAACAAGGCTCGAGGTAGTTGACAAAAGCGTATAACATTAAATGCAAAGCTGTACGGAACACGCAAAGCATTAAATGCATTCAACGGTCATCTTCTCAACGCCTATAAATATGAAGTTCTGATGAGAAGCAAGGTTAACGATTTCGCACCAATTCAATTCAAATTAACTTGCTGAAACTCTGTTCAAATCAAAACTCAGAATCTTCATCTTCATCAAAGCTCACTACATTGCTGTTGTAATATCTTAGTGAGATTAAGCTTAAATTGTAAGAGAAATATCACAGTTGTGATTATCGCTTTTTAGAAGCATTTGTAAACTCTTGAATTGATTACATTAAGTTGTAAGGAACTAGAGTGATCAGTTGATCAGTATACTCTAGGAAGTCTTAGCAGTTAGCTGAGCAGGAAGTCTTGGCAGTTGGCTGAGCAGGAAGTCTTGGCAGTTGGCTGAGCAGAAAGTCTTAGGAGTGAACTAAGCCTAGAGTGATCGTGTTGATCAGTAGACTCTAGAAAAGTCTTAGGAGTGAACTAAGCAGTTGTTCCTGGAGTGATCAGGTTGTGATCAGAAGACTCTGGAAGACTTAGTTGCGGCTAAGTGGAGAACCATTGTAATCCGTGCGATTAGTGGATTAAATCCTCAGTTGAGGTAAATCATCTCTGCGGGGGTGGACTGGAGTAGCTTCGTTAACAGTGAACCAGGATAAAAATAATTGTGCATTTTATTTTTATCGCTCAAGTTTTTTAAGTCACACTTATTCAATCCCCCCCTTTCTAAGTGTTTTTCTATCCTTCAATTGGCATCAGAGCGCCGGTTCTAAGGTGCAAGCACTTAACCGTGTTTAGAAAAGATTCAGGAAGAGAAAAACGCTTCATTTAAAAGATGGTTGATGAAAGTGAAAGGACTATACCTACACCTGCATCTACATCTGGCTCTGCTGAGCAATACAACGGTAACAATGGTTATACTAGACCGCCGGTATTTGATGGTGAAAACTTTGAATACTGGAAAGATAAACTGGAGAGTTACTTTCTGGGTCTAGATGGTGATCTATGGGATCTTCTGATGGATGGTTACAAACATCCAGTAAATGCCAGAGGCGTGAAGCTGTCAAGGCAAGAAATGAATGATGATCAAAAGAAGCTTTTCAGGAATCATCATAAATGTAGAACTGTTTTGCTGAATGCTATCTCTCATGCTGAGTATGAGAAGATATCTAACAGGGAAACGGCCTATGACATATATGAGTCCTTGAAAATGACTCATGAAGGAAATGCTCAAGTCAAGGAGACAAAAGCTCTTGCCTTAATCCAGAAGTATGAAGCCTTCAAGATGGAGGATGATGAAGACATTGAAAAGATGTTCTCGAGATTTCAAACTCTGACTGCTGGATTGAGAGTTCTTGACAAGGGATACACCAAGGCTGATCATGTAAAGAAGATCATCAGAAGCTTACCCAGAAGATGGGGTCCGATGGTGACTGCATTCAAGTTTGCGAAGAATCTGAATGAAGTTTCTCTGGAAGAGCTTATCAGTGCCTTGAGAAGCCATGAGATTGAGCTGGACGCAAATGAGCCTCAAAAGAAAGGTAAGTCTATTGCATTAAAATCTAATATCAAGAAATGCACTAACGCTTTTCAGGCTAGAGAAGAAGATCCTGAAGAATCAGAATCTGAAGAAGAAGATGAACTGTCCATGATCTCCAGAAGGCTAAATCAACTCTGGAAGACCAAGCAAAGGAAGTTCAGAGGCTTCAGAAGTTCAAGGAAATTTGAACGTGGAGAATCTTCTGATGAAAGAAGATTTGACAAGAAGAAGGTCATGTGCTATGAATGCAATGAGCCTGGACACTACAAGAATGAATGTCCAAATCTTCAGAAGGAAAGTCCCAAGAAAAAGTTTCATTAGAAGAAAGGTCTTATGGCAACCTGGGATGAGTCAGAAGATGATTCAGAAGATGAGCAAGCCAACTGTGCGCTGATGGCGACAGAAGATGACGGATCAGAATCTACATCAGAATCAGATTCTGAAGAGGTATTTTCTGAACTTACTAGAGATGAGTTAGTTTCCGGTTTAACTGAACTTCTGGAACTCAAGTCTCAGATCAGTCTCAAATACAAAAAGCTGAAAAAGCAATTTGAATTTGAAACAAAGAAGCTTGAGTTGGAGAATTCTGAATTAAAGGAAAAACTTTTAAAATTATCCAATAATGTTGGATCTCCTTCTGATTCAGAAAAATCCACTCCCAGTCTGAACCATATTCTGAAAGAATATGATTTAAGTTTCAGAAAGTTCTTATCTAGAAGTATTGGCAGAAGTCAGCTAGCTTCTATGATATATGCTGTGTCTGGAAACAAAAGAGTTGGCATTGGTTATGAGGGTGAAACCCCATACAAACTTGAACCTGTTGATGAAATGAAAATTACATACAAGCCATTGTATGATCAGTTCAAGTATGGCCACTCACATGATATTAGGCACACTTCACATGCACAAAGTTTTCACATTACACACACTAAGAAGCATGTGACACAACCTAGGAAATATCATGAAACTCACATTAAGAATTATCATGCTGTTCCTCCTATTGCTTACAATGTTAAACCCAAGTTCAATCAGAACTTGAGAAAATCTAACAAGAAAGGACCCAAGAAGATGTGGGTACCTAAGGATAAGATTATTCCTATTGCAGATATCCTTGGCTGCAAGAAGGACAAAGCACAACATGTCATGGTACCTGGACTCTGGATGCTCGCGACACATGACAGGAAGAAGGTCTATGTTCCAAAACCTGGTGCTTAAGCCTGGAGGAGAAGTCAAGTTCGGAGGAGATCAGAAGGGCAAGATAATTGGCTCTGGAACTATAAAATCTGGTAACTCTCCTTCCATCTCTAATGTACTTCTTGTAGAAGGATTAACTCATAACCTTTTATCTATCAGTCAATTAAGTGACAATGGTTATGATATAATCTTTAATCAAGAGTCTTGCAAGGCTGTAAATCAGAAGGATGGCTCAATCCTATTTACAGGCAAGAGGAAGAACAACATTTATAAGACAGATCTGCAAGATCTTATGAGTCAGAAGGTGACTTGTCTTATGTCTGTTTCTGAAGAGCAGTGGGTCTGGCACAGGAGATTAGGTCATGCTAGTTTGAGAAAGATCTCTCAAATTAACAAACTGAATCTTGTCAGAGGACTCCCTAATCTGAAATTCCAATCAGATGCTCTTTGTGAAGCATGTCAGAAGGGCAAGTTCTCCAAACCTGCATTCAAGTCTAAGAATGTTGTTTCTACCTCAAGGCCATTAGAACTCTTGCACATTGATCTGTTTGGACCAGTCAAAACAGCATCTGTCAGAGGAAAGAAATATGGATTAGTCATCGTAGATGATTATAGCCGCTGGACATGGGTAAAATTCTTAAAACACAAGGATGAGACTCATTCAGTGTTCCTTGATTTCTGCATTCAGATTCAATCTGAAAAAGAGTGTAAAATCATAAAGGTCAGAAGTGATCATGGTGGTGAATTTGAGAACAAATCCTTTGAAGAATTCTTCAAAGAAAATGGTATTGCCCATGATTTCTCTTGTCCTAGAACTCCACAGCAAAATGGGGTTGTAGAACGAAAGAATAGGACTCTTCAAGAAATGGCCAGAACCATGATCAATGAAACCAATATGGCTAAGCATTTCTGGGCAGAAGCAATAAACACTGCATGTTATATTCAGAATAGAATCTCTATCAGACCTATTCTAAATAAGACTCCCTATGAATTGTGGAAGAATAGAAAGCCCAACATTTCATATTTCCATCCTTTTGGATGTGTATGCTTTATTCTGAACACTAAAGATCATCTTGGTAAGTTTGATTCCAAAGCTCAAAAGTGTTTCCTTCTTGGATATTCTGAACGCTCAAAAGGCTACAGGGTATACAATACTGAAACATTGGTTGTAGAAGAATCAATCAATATCAGGTTTGATGATAAGCTTGGTTCTGAAAAACCAAAGCAAGTTGATAATTTTGCAGGTTGTGATATTGACATATCAGAAGTTGTTGAGCCAAGAAGCAACGCATCAGAAGCAGAGCTCCTCAGAAGCAAAGAATCTGAAGATCAAGTAACAGCTTCTCTGGAGGATCTAAGTATTTCTGAAGAACCATCTGTCAGAAGATCATCCAGACTCATCTCTGGTCATTCAGAAGATGTCATTCTTGGAAAGAAGGATGATCCAATCAGAACAAGAGCATTCCTTAGGAACAATGCAGACTGTCAATTAGGTCTTGTGTCTTTGATCGAGCCAACTTCTGTTGATCATGCTCTAGAAGATCCAGACTGGATAATTGCTATGCAAGAAGAACTAAATCAGTTTACAAGGAATGATGTTTGGGATCTTGTTCCTAGACCAGATGGATTCAACATAATTGGCACAAAATGGGTCTTCAGAAACAAGCTTAGCGAAAAAGGTGAAGTGGTAAGGAACAAAGCCAGACTGGTGGCTCAGGGTTATAGTCAGCAAGAAGGGATTGACTACACAGAAACCTTTGCACCAGTGGCCAGGTTAGAGTCTATTCGTCTATTAATTTCTTTTGCCACTCAACATAACATCACTCTCTATCAGATGGATGTTAAGAGTGCCTTCTTAAATGGTTATATAGATGAAGAAGTTTATGTCCATCAACCTCCTGGTTTTGAAGACTCTATGTCTCCTAATCATGTTTTTAAACTTAAGAAATCATTGTATGGATTGAAACAGGCTCCCAGAGCTTGGTATGAACGCTTAAGTTCTTTCCTTCTAGATAATGGTTTCACTAGAGGAAAAGTGGACACTACTCTCTTCTGTAAAACCTTTGAAAAGGACATTTTAATTTGTCAAATATATGTAGATGATATTATTTTTGGAACATCTAATGCTACACTTGGAAAGGAGTTTGCTAAGTCTATGCAGGCTGAGTTTGAAATGAGCATGATGGGAGAACTCAAGTATTTCCTTGGAATACAAATAAATCAAACATCAGAAGGAACGTATGTTCACCAAACCAAGTATGTGAAGGAACTTCTGAAGAAGTTCAATCTTCTAGACTGCAAAGAAGCCAAAACTCCTATGCATCCAACATGCATCCTAGGTAAGGATGAGGTAAGTAAGAAGGTAGATCAGAAGCTGTACAGAGGTATGATTGGATCTCTGCTATATCTGACTGCTTCTAGACCTGACATTTTGTTCAGTGTTTGTTTGTGTGCTAGATTCCAATCGGATCCTAGAGAATCTCATTTAACTGCTGTTAAGAGGATTCTAAGGTATCTGAAAGGTACTACTAATGTTGGTTTAGTTTACAGAAAATCTAAAGAATACAACTTAGTAGGATTCTGCGATGCTGATTATGCTGGAGACAGAATTGAAAGAAAAAGTACTTCAGGAAGTTGCCAATTTCTTGGAAGTCACTTAATCTCCTGGTACAGCAAGAAGCAAGCAACCATTGCTCTATCAACCACAGAAGCAGAATATGTCGCAGCTGCTGGTTGTAGTACACAGATGCTCTGGATGAAAAGTCAGTTAGAAGATTATCAGATATTTGAGAGTAACATTCCTATATTCTGTGATAATACTTCTGCTATATGTTTATCTAAGAATCCCATTCTTCATTCAAAAGCTAAACATATTGAGATAAAACATCATTTCATAAGGGACTATGTTCAGAAGGGTGTTATATCTTTAAACTTTGTTGATACAGACCATCAATGGGCTGATATCTTTACAAAACCCCTGGCTGAAGATAGGTTTAAGTTCATTCTGAAGAACATCAGTATGGATTTATGCCCAGAATGAGAAGATGAGAACTTCTCATGTATGAGTATCTTCTGAAATGAATGTGGAACATTTTTTTTATCAGAAGTTCTGATTGAATTCATTTAGAAATTATGATTCGGTTATTACTAACGTTTCATTGTCTAAGTTGATTCAGAACATCTTGGAAAGCAAAACAGCTGTTACGCTTTATCTCGGGAAGGTAAATCTGTCGTTACTATTCATGGATAAGCGCGCGTGCAGTTGAAGGGACGCCGACCATAGGTAACTGTGCCAGTCACTTCATTCGTCTTTATTATCTCTCCTCTCGTCACGTAACATTAAATGCTTTTCATCATTCGTTTCATTTTATTTTCCTTTAAATTCTCTTCAAAATGGTTTTCGGTTTCCTATCTCTTTGTTTTCCTCTTTAAAATTTTTTTTCTCTCTCTCGTTTTTCTTTTCTTCTCTCAAAACCTAGCATTCACCTCAAGCCTGTTGAAGCTCCATGACTCAAAGGCGACAGATCTCTGTGCATCTCGGGATGGCTCTTCTAATACCGCTCAAGTCAGACTCTTCTTTGATGTTGTTATCAACTTTCATCCAAAGACAGAAAACTTTCTTGAGTTGTGGGAAGATATACTCAACTTCTATGTTGAGTTTCTTGACCGATTTGTGTATTTTTTAATTTTTGTAGTCATTTCCTCTTTGGAAAGTCTACTTTGTAGTTTTCTTTTCCTTGCTGCTTCTGCTTGTTTTGTATTTGCTAGGAATGTTTTTCATCTTGTTAAACATAGGAACCTTTTGTAATATCTTTTGATTATCAATGAAAAAGTTTCTTTGTGTTTTACATTCCAGTAAATATCTTCTTTTGTCGTTTTATACATCTGAATCTTTTTATATATACTTTTTGATGTTATGACAAAAAGGGGGAGAAAGATAAATGATAAATGATTTGATTAAATCTATCAGTTGCTGGGTAAAGGCTCCCACACACTCACTAACAAGAACTGCAAGTTCTATATAGTTTAAGTGTTTTGCAGGTACAAAGAAGTGAAGTGAATCTTCAAAGCAAACACTAGAAGCAAAACCATTGAAACTGAAGCAAAGCTGAGTGCTGTCAAGCTTCAGAGATCAGAAGCAAGAAAGAAGAATGAATCAGAAGCACTGATAATAGAATTTGAATATCATTGTTTATCCTGTTCTGACAAAATTCTATTTGCCCTGATACACATAATGTTATGGCTCTGATACATTATTTGCTCTGATACATGTTTTTTAGCCTAAAATGCTCTGATACATTTGGCTCTGATACATATCATGTATTTGAATATACATTTTATGTTCTAACTCGTTCATGCTGACTTTTGTCGTTTAGTTTTTTGTTCTGTAACATTTCAGGATGTAGAGATGCTCAGATGATGCTCTGGTACATTCAACAATGTTCTGATACAAATCTAGCATGAAGTGATGTTAGTAGACATTCAAAGTTCTGAAGCTATCCGAGGGAAGCAGAAATCAGAAGATGTGAATGTTCTAAAAGATCCAGAAATTCAAGTTCTGAAGCTGTCCTGAATGGAAGCAGAAGTCAGAAGCTGTGAATGTTCTGAAGATCAAAGAAATTCAAGTTCTGAAGCTGTCCTGAATGGAAGCAGAAGTCAGAAGCTGTGAATGTTCTGAAGATCAAAGAAATTCAAGTTCTGAAGCTGTCCAATGGAAGCAGAAGTCAGAAGCTATGGATTCTCTGAAGGCAGAAGCTCATATGATCGTCTCTACCGAAATAATCAGGGAAGTCTTTTATTAAAGTTCTTCGAGTATTTATTTCAGGGGGAGATTATTTATCTCAGGGGGAGATTGTTAATCTCAGGGGGAGACATATTCATATGCTTATGCTATAGCTGTGTAATTTGTCTTTTGCCGTCTACTCTTTCTGATCGCAAATTCATATCATTTATATATGTTTTTGTCATCATCAAAAAGGGGGAGATTGTTAGAACAAGATTTGTTCTTATCAATTATCTTAGTTTTGATGATAACAATAATATGAATTTTGCTTAAGATAATATGGTACTCTAATCCAATGCAATTTCCCTTTCAGGAAATATATATAAAGAGTACGCATAATTCAGCGCTCAGAAGATGTGTCTCAAATGGTTCAGCATGCAACATCAGAACATGGTCTGGCAAGACATCAGAAGATGGTCGAAGCAGAATCAGAACATGGGTCTATGGAAGCATCAGAAGAACATGAGATCAGAAGCACTGAAGATCAGAAGATGGTATCACGCTCAGAAGCACTTCAAGGTCAGAAGATCAGAAGATGCTGTGCACCAAGCTGTTTGACTCTGATGATATTCAAACGTCGTATTCACAAACATCAGATCAGAAGGAAGTACACGTGGCAGACTACGCTGACTGACAAAAGGAACGTTAAAGCTACTAAAGGCTACGTCAGTAGACACAGCGTGAACAAGGCTCGAGGTAGTTGACAAAAGCGTATAACATTAAATGCAAAGCTGTACGGAACACGCAAAGCATTAAATGCATTCAACGGTCATCTTCTCAACGCCTATAAATATGAAGTTCTGATGAGAAGCAAGGTTAACGATTTCGCACCAATTCAATTCAAATTAACTTGCTGAAACTCTGTTCAAATCAAAACTCAGAATCTTCATCTTCATCAAAGCTCACTACATTGCTGTTGTAATATCTTAGTGAGATTAAGCTTAAATTGTAAGAGAAATATCACAGTTGTGATTATCGCTTTTTAGAAGCATTTGTAAACTCTTGAATTGATTACATTAAGTTGTAAGGAACTAGAGTGATCAGTTGATCAGTATACTCTAGGAAGTCTTAGCAGTTAGCTGAGCAGGAAGTCTTGGCAGTTGGCTGAGCAGGAAGTCTTGGCAGTTGGCTGAGCAGAAAGTCTTAGGAGTGAACTAAGCCTAGAGTGATCGTGTTGATCAGTAGACTCTAGAAAAGTCTTAGGAGTGAACTAAGCAGTTGTTCCTGGAGTGATCAGGTTGTGATCAGAAGACTCTGGAAGACTTAGTTGCGGCTAAGTGGAGAACCATTGTAATCCGTGCGATTAGTGGATTAAATCCTCAGTTGAGGTAAATCATCTCTGCGGGGGTGGACTGGAGTAGCTTCGTTAACAGTGAACCAGGATAAAAATAATTGTGCATTTTATTTTTATCGCTCAAGTTTTTTAAGTCACACTTATTCAATCCCCCCCTTTCTAAGTGTTTTTCTATCCTTCAGTGATGATATAATGTGAAATTAGTACGTGCAAGGTACATTTTTACCGTTTCTTTAATATACCATGAATTAGATGCTTTTAATTGTACACATTAGATGTCACATTTTCTTTAACGAAAATAGTTCAATAATGAATCATTGTAGTACTAAAATTAGTGTGAGGAGCCTTTCCATTGTGTATATATATATATATATATATATATATATATATATATATATATATATATATATATATATATATTATTTTGTGGATACCAACAATGTGCGTTTAACTCGTGTTTATTATGTTTAATCTTGCGTTTTTTATTTAATTGTGTAAAGCATGAAAGTGATCAAAGCATTTTGTTTCGCATTACGAGTATAACTTCTCTACCAAATATAACCTAACCGGTGAGTGTGTGAGTATTTGATAACCACTTTGAGCCGTTTTGCCAAGATTCAATCGGTATCATTTCCTTGTTTATAATTACCGATTTTTGATCTGAATCTTGATGACTTTATTTTAACCTTGAAGAGTACCATGAAACGTGGTTAGGATTGATTCCTTTTCGCCTTAGAATAGGGAGCATTCGTGATTATATGGTGGTAATATTCAAGTTGGGGAGAATAAAAAATTTGGTTGTATTGATGTGGAGAAGAAAATAAATTATTGCTCAGGAGAGAAAAAGAAAAAGAAAAAAGAAAAAGAAAAAGAAAAAGAAAAAGAAAAAGAGCCATGTATATAGCTAGTTTCCTTTAATTGAAAAAGGATGAACTCTTGAGCAATAAAATTGTGTGATTGGTTGATAAGGATTTGTGGATGAAATTATGATTTGAATGCTCTCTTAGGTATTGACCCTTTCGTTTCAATGGCTTTGAGAAATGACACTTCCTTGTTAACCAAGCCAAGCTACAACCCTAAAGTCTTTGTGATTCTTGCTTTTACGCTTTTTATATAAATGTTGTGTAGATGAATGCATAATTAATTCTGGATGTTGGCGACATTGTTGTGTGAGTGTTAGGATCCTCAATTTTGCCTCTTACTGGAGAAGTGTGTAGGTTGTGATTCAATCTTGAACTTATTTTGCTTTAGGAACTATTTACATCAAATGTGTATTTAGTATTAGTATCTCAATCATGGTGTTATTTTAGCAAGGGTACGATGTTACTTGTGTGCTTATGGAATTTGAACCACCCATTTGTTCTTGTCCAAGCTTGTGATCTCATGGTTGTTTTTTGTTTGTTGTTTTTGTGTTTGTTTTTGTTTGAGGACAAACAAAGGTTTAAGTTGGGGAGAGTTGTTAGTTACCAAATTGTGTTAATATCTTGGGTAATTTTTGGTAATTTTCAAGTCTTTTTGTGATTAATAATAGTATTTTATTATCATTTTATATATTTATATTCTTATATTTATATTATTGTCAAATAGTGCTTATCTTTGCAATTGGTGTTGGATTTTATAGTTTTTGCTAGATAAATGGAAGCTTGGGCCATGGAAAATGAATAGAAGATATTTCAAGACCAAAAACCAATGATTGCTGGAACAAGGTACCGCGCTAAGCGGGGTATGGGCGCGCTAAGCGCGGTTTTGAAGAAAAGAAGGAAGTTCTGGCAGAAACTTCCGCGCTAAGCCCGGTATGGAGCCCGCTTAGCGCGCTTGGGCGGTTTATCCATTTTGGGATAGCGCGCTTAGCCGGCTGCACCGCGCTAAGCGCGGTCTGCGTAATTCAGTTTGGTTTTTCTAGGGGCCAGAAGTGTTATTTTGGTGTGACATAATCCTAAGACCTAAAAGAGCATATTCTACTGTAGCAAGTGAAGAATTGGAGATTCGAAGCTTTGATCGTCGATTAATCGCCGTAGATGCTTGTTGATCTTCATCCTTTCCTTCTTGAGCAAGCTACCATTTTCATGGATAGCTAACTCTCTTTTGTATCAAGATAAGATGTAATCTTCCTAGCCTTTTGTATGTATGTCTTGTGAATATATTGTGTATGAACAAGTGATGATCAATATAGATGGTTTAGTTTGTTTATTAAAGCTTTTCTATGATATAAGTGTTTGAGACATCAATGTTTGTATCTAGACCTACCTTTATCATCTATCAAACTATAAGTTGCAGACATGGATTTAGCGTTTGATGTTTACTTAGTATCGGTTTTAAAACGTTATTTGTATTGTTTAAACGGTGGAGAAATCGTCGGTTAAACAATACGGTAAATCTTGCTATATCGTTGCGGACACGGACGATATAGACGTCGATACATAATTATATTGATCGTTAACAAGTTCATATACATATATTTATAGGAAGACATGCAAATTTAGGTCGATGAAATCGAATCTTGATACATTTTCTTTAACTTAGAACTTTCATTAATTTACTCTTTGCTACTAAAGTGATTGAATGAACTTTTGCAAACTCATAACTAAAGTAACATTAACTCAAGACAAAATAAGCTATAGAACGGCGGTGATATCGCAATAATCTCTATGGATACGATATAAACGAGAAGTACACCACAATACTCTTCCAACACATATCTTGGATCCTCTATGATTTTGGGAGTTATAATATAGTTCTCTCTCATTTTTTTTGCTTAACACATGGTACATCAGGTAAAAATCCTAACGAGAATAAAATGATAGATATTCCAAGAACTCTACTTTGTTGGAGAAATCCTATGCGTTTGTTTTGTTATGTCGGGAGCAAACCTTTTGTAGAACTCTACTTTGTTGGATTTATTTGATTTGATGATGTATGTTGAATTTTAAATTATGATAATTATAACGCATGTTGAAGAGTTAATAATAATTGTTGTTGATGTTTTTTCGCTATGAATAAATGGAACAAAGTTCAGATATGATGAACATGTGATTATGTGTTGCGTATATTATTATATGAGCATGTGTGGTGAATGAAGGTGACATCTTAATTATCTAATTGTTTTAATTCCTTCTATTTATTTAATTATTTTCGTTAGGGAAATTAGGGTATTACACTACTACTAAAATGCGAAGTCGAAGATCAGTCAAAGCACAGCAAAAGTTGTTGCAACATTATGAAGCTGAAGCTGAAGAGGACAAAGAAAGAAGAGAAAAAGTTTACTACAAGATGAAACTCAATAATTTATCATAAACATCTTTGTAGAATATTGTAAAAAGCAAGGAGTTGTTGCTCATATCTTGCTCAACACTTTCGTGTTGTTTCTACTTAAATCTGTTGTGTAATCTGCTTTTAAGAAGCAATATTGTAAACACAATTGATAATCAATTTTTATTGATTGTTCCTTGAGAGACTATTCTTAGTCTATATTCTCAAGAAGACGGTGACAATTTGTCATTGTGGGAAATCTTCTTAAGGGACCAGTTGGGTCAGAATTCTTAAGGAATCACTATCAGAATTGATCAACGTGCATTAGTGGGAAATCTTCTCTAGGGGCCAGTTGGGTTAGAATTCTTAAATAAGTCATTGATCTTTATATCTCTTAGGGGACCAGTTGGGTCAGAATTCTTAAGGGATCACAAACAGGATTGATTAATGTTTGATTGTCAGTCGCCGACAGTTGGTTCGTGCAATGATAATCATTTCTATGGTTAATGGATTAAGTCCTTTTCTAAAGCAAAATCACTTTGGCTGGTGGACTGGACTAACTTTTTCTAAAGGGAACCTGGATAAATGAATGTGTCATCTTTCTCTTTATTGCATATGCTATTGTTTATCTTAAATGAATATTTTTCATAAAGAACAAAGTTTGGAAAACCCAATTCAACCCCCCTTTTTTTGTGTTTTTCAATACCTTCATTCTCGACATGTCATTTCCTACTTTGTGTATTTGAAGATTAAAAAATGAATCATATACGACTTTGGCTGATTTACTCATCTTTGATTATGTAATTAGTCATGTGTATATACCATTTGTTTGCCTCTCTCTTTCCTCGTTGATTATCGTATTGGTCATGTACAACGCTAATCCCCCTCTCCCTTGTGATTTTTTATATTTTATTTTATTTTATTTCAATCATATTTGATCCATGAATTTGTTTTGGTTCAAATTGTCTTGGTTTGATTTGAATTGATTCATGTTTGTTGTTTGTTTTGGATTATATTGGTTCAATTTAATCTGATTTAGTTTGGTTAGTTTCGTTTTTTTTATTGATCCCTCCCCCATTGGCTATTCTATTTGATTACTCATTTCTCTATTGGTTCTTCTATTTGGTTACTTATAGTTCTGCATGGTGTAGTTTGGCTAATCTCTTAAGCTTCTCCTTATCTATGTGTTTGTTCCCCTATATGACGATTTATTTCTTTAGTTATTGCTTCTCTTTCAGTTGGTTATGGTCTTATTTTAAGGGTAAATTTGTAACAAGATTAAAATTTAGAAAGTCTCATCAAGTCAGCTCAGTTGGTAGTTGTGCAAAGACAATCACTACTATAAAATTTGCTTTTAGTGATCGAATTAGAGATCGAAAAAGCTTCAAAATCAGTCACTAAAAAGTTTTGCAACCGATTTTGCGACCAATACTTTTCGGTCAAAAAAATGATAGTCGTTAAGCTTTTGTGATGAATTTAGTTACCAAAATTTAGTAAAATAAAATTAGAAGTTGCGTTGCATGGGAATTGAACTCATGGCCTCCCTATATTTAAATAAAGTCTTACCACTACACCACTTAACAACCATTGTTGTATTTTATTTCTTTAGTTATTGCTTCTCTTTCAGTTGATTATGATCTTATTTTAAGGGTTAATTTGTAACAAGATTAAAATTTAGAAAGTCTCGTCAAGTCAACTCAGTTGGTAGTTGTGCTGAGACAATCACCACTAAAAAATTTGCTTTTAGTGATTGAATTAGAGATCGAAAAAGCTTTAAAATCAATCACTATAAGGTTTTGCAACCGATTTAGCGACCAATACTTTTCAGTTGAAAAAGTGCTACTCGCTAAACTTTAGTGATGAATTTAGCTACCAAAATTTAGTAAAATAAAATTAGTTGCATTCCATGGGAATTAAACTCATGACATCCCCATATTTAAATAAAGCCTTACCACTACACCTCATAACAACCATTGTTGTATTATATATATATATATATATATATATATATATATATATATATATATATATATATATATATATATATATATATATATATATATGAGGAGGGATAATTTTACTCCAGGAATAAGTTATCAAGACTTACTCCTCATCATGATCATTGATTCTTTTCAATTTAATGGTTAAAATTAATAAGTAATTAAATGTGAAGAGAGAAAGTCTTGATAACTTATTCTTGGAGTAATTAAATGAGAAGAATCAATGGTCATGATGAGGAGTAAGTCTTGATAACTTACTCTTGGAGTAAATATAACTCTCCTATATATTATGAGGGATATTCTTACTCCAAGAGTAAGTTATTATAACTTACTCCACATCTTGACTATTTATTATTTTCAATTTAATGGTTAAAAATAATAAGTAATTAAATGTGAAGAGAGAAAATTATTCCTTATTATTTTTAATCATTAGATTGAAAAGAATTAATGGTCAACACGTGGAGTAAGTTATATTAACTTATACTCTTGGAGTAATTATAACCCTCCTCATATATATATATATATATATATATATATATATATATATATATATATATATATATATATATATATATATATATATATATATATATATATATATATATATATATATATATATATATATATATATATATATATATTAACTTATACTCTTGGAGTAATTATAACCCTCCTCCAAGAGTATAAGTTAATATATATATATATATATATATATATATATATATATATATATATATATATATATATATATATATATATATATATATATATATATATATATATATATATATATATATATATATATATATATATATATATATATATATATACACTTTTATTCAACTGAACTTTTTACAATTTTTTATACAGTCTTGTTCAATTGAACTAATTCACGTTCTTTCTTTTGTAAAATTGGAAAAGATTGTCTATATATTTCTCAACAATCTCTCTGTACTACGTCAAAGTCAACTCTAACAATTATTTCAACCGTTTTTAAATAAGTGTCTAGACTAGAGTGTAATTGCATCTGCGAATCTTTTCTTTGTCCATATGAAAGATATGAACAAAGAGTGGAACATGCCTACGTTCATATGTTGCTATTTTTAGTATTCAATAGCAATTTGCCATAGACTTTTTATCATTATTTTTTATATAAGTTCTGGATCAATCTTTGGCACTCTAATTAGCAATAATGGATTTTCAAGATAAGCATATGGTTTCCATTTTTGATTTGTATATTAACATATAATACTTTTATTACGCTCCCTAATGACTATTCTCTTGAACCTTATAGGTTTCTCAATGTTGATGTCATGGAAAAGAATAACAATTATTGCAGAAGTATTGGATTAAATATTATAGGCCATAGCCGATAGGATAGCAGAAAATGATATATTTATTGTGAAAGTTTATTTAAATTAATCATATATATCACGTATGAATTATTGCATACATATTATAATATAAAAACTATGAATTGAATTTAAGTGTCTCATCGAAAAAAATACTTTATATGACATGATATAATATAAAAAATATGAATATATGTGTCTCATCGAAAAAATACTTTATATGACATGATATAATAACATCCGAAAATTCAAATTCACATCTTTGCATAATATGAGTTGCAACCTTATATGCTAGATTAAACTATATAGTAGCTTTTTATTATATCAATATACCTTGAAAGATTCAATAAATAACATGTAAGAGGTTAATAATACACCATCTTATTTATAAGATCAAAGATAAAGGTAACTTTCTTTCTTCATGTATGGTAGTATCCTGATGATGATCATACCATCGTAGGAGATTTAAAGAAGATAATTAAGAATTTTTCTTCCCCCACCTCCTAACCTTCTTGCCCACCCCTGGTGAATTTACCACACTACCCCTTGTTTCGGAAGTTCATTTTCGAAACTGTACGTTTTTTCTTAAAAAAAGTGTTTTCGGAAATGTATCTCCGAAAACGTGTTTTTTTTAATATAAAATATTGATTTCGGAGATGCATCTCCGAAATAAAGTTACTTTTCAGAAAATGTGGTGTTTCGGAAGTTCATCTCCGAACGGACCCCCCTTGGAGAATTCGGAAATGAACTTCCGAAAATATGTCTGGACAGAATAAAATGAAAAACAACAACAATTCGCTTTATTTAATCGGGTGAATATTACAACGATAATATTACATAAAATTAAAGTTACATATTGTTGAACACGGGTAGGTGGGGATGAGAGAGTGGTGGGGAGTAAAAAAGGCTTCCAAATTTCAAAAGGTGTACTACTGTAAGTAACAAATGACGGAGGAGGTGTAACCGGGGCCGGAACATATGACGGAGGAGGTGGATGTCCGGAGGAAGAAGAACCGGAGGTACGTCCACCGCGAGACAAAGGAGCCAATCAATGTAAGCTATAATTTATCATTATCATCAGGGGACGTCATTACAAAAAATTGGGAAAAAAATCTTATTATTTTTAATCTTGATTTTTTATAAATGACGTCCCCAGATGATAATGATAAACTATAGCTTACAATGATTGGCTCCTTTGTCTCGCGGTGGACGTACCTCCGGTTCTTCTTCCTCCGAACATCCACCTCCTCCGTCATATGTTCCGACCCCGGTTACACCTCCTCCGTCACTTGTTACTTACAGTAGTACGTATTTTTATTAACATGATAAATCCAATACAAAAACACTGTGCGATACAATCCGAAATCCGAACAAAACAAAACAAAACACGTCAAACAAAACAAAAACATGTTATTCTGCCCGACGAGCGTTACAAAATACACATCAAACAAAATAAAAACACGTTATTCTTCTCGAGCGAACTCCTCCGAATGAAGATAATTATACCAATCTTCATCCCACTCAGTATCAGAACCATCAGCGTTGATCACGCCTGAAGGCTGAGCCTGCGCGTCCGAGCCATGGACTCCCAGGGGACGAGAAGCAGAACCAGTCAAAAGCTTCTTCTTCTCCTTCACCTCCTTCACCTCCTTCACCTCCTTCACCTCTTTCACCTCCTTCTTTGAAGAACCCTTTCTTCCCTTAGCGCCCTCTTTAGAAGACGCAGTCCTGCGTGCTTGTTGGTTGTCTGACATGTTCCTGTAAACAGTTGAAATCGATTAATATGCGAGACAAAATATAAAACAAAAAAATTTGAACTTCTGATACAATTCGGAAGTTCATTTCCGAAAACTGGGAGGGAGGTGTTTTCGGAAATGAACTTCCGAAACACCCCTGCGATGGACTTTTCTGCAACTTCCATGGCAGACCCCTAAACCAAACTTCAAACCAAATTAAAATGCTTCTAAACAACCTAAATACTACTAACAACCTAACCATATATCATTTATGCAATTAAAACCCTAAATAACATGCATTTCAATAATAGGTCTAAAAATTTCAAAACTTACAAAGTGTTAGGATTGAGGGCTTTTGAATGTTGTTTAGCAGTGTGATTGGAGCCTTGATGCAGCTTTGGAATTCTGTTTGCACAAATTTTTGCCTTTGCCACTTTTTGTTTTGATTTAGGGTAAATGATTGGGGGAGGGGGAGTGTTTTGATAAATCTGCAGAAATCGCAGTATTTCGGAAGTTCACTTCCGAAATAATGTTTTCGGAAATGAACTTCCGAAATAAGTCAATTTTTTCAAAAAATAACGCTTTCGGAAATGAACTTCCGAAGCAGGGGTATTTTGGTATTTTCGTTGGGGGTGACCCCCATAGGGAGGTGGCCAAAGAAATTTTCATAATTAAAGCTCTTGACATCACTCAAAAGGTGGATCTATAATTGAATTTTAAATTGAATGTTTGTAAGACGGAGATTTTTTAGCTGTCATGTGATGGCAATAAAATTTGTTGGAGGTTATTCCCTTCAGACATTGGAAGGTTGGTGTTAGGGATGAAATTGTTCGGTGTTGTCTGTGAAGAAAGTTTCTAGAGGTGTTTAGTTAATGCATCTTCTCCCATAACCAAGGGATCCACAAGGTGAGCTTCTTTTACTTCATTCTTGCATGGGTATCGTTAAACATTTTTTGTCCTAAAAATGTGTCAACATATTCACATAAAAGAAAAAGTTATTTGATTTTATAAAGAGTTGCAAAGGGCGGTTGAAGACATCGTGGTTGGTGGCGGGTTTTTTCTTCAGGGACCTTCAATGAAGAGTGGTTTTTTTTATGTATTAGAGATGGAGGATTGGGGTTGTACTCAGTATTAAAGATTGCATCATACACTTTTGTGTCTTATAGAGCTCGGTCTGTGGTTTTACAAGATCATATATTGAGAGACAGTGAAATATATTGTATGACCTCTGATTTTGACAGAGCTTTGGAGGTCTAAGTGGTACGATGCAGGGTTTGACCTTATTGGTTTTACTAGTAAGGAACTTATCCCCCCAAAATCCTAACATGTTTTGTCGAATGTCTATTTTAGTATAAGTGTTTAGGACATGGGAGTGAAGTTTGGCATGACCCTATGCCGCAGAAAGTAGTTTTTGGTTGTTTGCAAGCAACACATGCTCGTGATTTTCTCCTAGCTATTCATATTGATGGATTATGACAACATATGTCACTGGTAGAGCCTCGTATCATCCTTAAAAATCGTCTTATGATTCTCTTATTTTCTTTTGATGAGGTTTGTATTGTTTATGGTAAGTTGTGCTTGAATACATTAGGAGAACACACAATTCATTGTATAGAGCTTTAAAGATTCAAATAGTGGTATAACTTTACTAGTGATGTCATATTTGATATATTTAGAAGGTAAGGAATATCTGTGGAGAAAGTGGTGCCTATATGAATTTTTTGATCGCATACAAGACAGAAGATTGACACTTAGGCCAACATATATTCTAGTTAGGGGCGGTTTCAAGGCCCAGCGAGCCCGGGCACGCACCCATATTTTCTTTGTATTTCCCCCGATTTAATTTCCGTTTTTTAGACAAAATCAGGGGCAAAATTATGGATAAAATTAGTAAAAATAGGGTGTGAAAATTAAAACAGATGAATAATTAACAGTGTAAAGTTTTTTCTCAGGCTGCCTAAAATTTCTGGCTCCGCCACTGGTTCTAGTATACATATGGGTAGGGTAAAAGCATACATGTGTGAATTTGAATGAGGTTTCTTCACTTATGAGACCGAGGACTATAGTTTTTACTATAAGACATGCAGTTCTTAAAATCACTTCAAGTAAAGCAATCAAACATGAGAAAGCATGCTCAGACAATCAATGTGTTTTCATATCATTTACATTTGAAACTTTTGGCATTCTAGTACTAGGGCTAGTGCATCTTTTGTAGAAAGTCCAAAGGCTCGTGCATAGAAATATTGTGCCTCATAGATTAGTGCCAAAATTACTTAAAATACATAAGCACTTATTAACTTACTTTGTAATAAATCATTAGAAAAACATCCAAATTATCATTAAAACAAGATAAAACACTTCTATAAACTTTTTAATTATGTATTCACAAAGTACAAGTAAAAAGAACCAAGAAAACCCACAAACAACAATCAATATCTCGCCAAGTAAAATAATGGCTCACTTAATGCAACAAAACCCGAACATATCATTTTCCATAAGTCATTCTCTCTAAGATAAGAACAATGTCTCCCTAGGCGAGACATGGGGGCACAAGATGACTTCAGAACAAAGTTACTTCAAGGTTAAGCAAGATAACTCGCTAAGCAAAGTGTCAAACTCACTAAGCGGGGAATGGTGGTTCAATGCATCTTGGCAAAGTTAATTCATATGAAAGGAAGGGCTTCCTCGCTAGGAGAGAATGAGGGACTCACCAAGCGAGTTATTGAGGCAAATCTCACTTGAAGATGAGCTAGATTGACTTAGGGGGAGAAGAAATGCAAGTTCGCTAAGCGGTCTACAACTCTCGCTTAGCAAGAACACCACACCAAAATTGTATAAAATGTATTCAAGTCAGTTCTGTTGGATAAGTTTAGGTGAATTCTTGGTGGTTCTGATAAATTTGAGGTTGAAGCACACTTGATATCAAAATCACAACAAAAGAAGAAAATGTAGAGCGGAAGCACTGTCCAAGCAATCGACACAAAAGCTCTTCAATGTCTTTCTTCTAGATCTTAATTGTAAAGTTATAATGAGTATGAATAGCTAATTTTTTTATTGGGGTTAGATGTAGTCGTCCAAAAGCTCATGTATTCATTGTGATCATGACGTTTTATGTGATTCTTCTTATGCTTTAACATTGAGGAATTCTTCATGCTTAATGCTATGGATTAGTCACCTACAACATGTTTTTTATGGATTTTCGATATCGAGGTATACTGGTTAGTTCTAGATCCAAGTTTTTCATTTTCTAGACCCTAAATTCTAGAGATAGATTCATGTGTAGCATCCATAGAAATTGTTGAAACGTAATGTTATCATATTGGTTGATAGGCTGATAAATTGTCAATTAGGTAATACGATTGATCTCGCGTTGCTAACTTAGACATAAGCTGCGAAGTAGAGCGATGAGTGACAATATTAATTACTGATTAGAATTGCATATTACAGATCATGATCATACATGAGACAGGCAAATATAACACATAACATAAATAAGTGTATACATAATAGAAAGTAAACGGACAACAAGTTGCACAGCTACATGAGAATAAGTCGTTGAAATTAAATAATAACGACACAACTTGTTGTCTCATTGTCTTATTTGTGTAATCCCAATAAATTTATTAATTGCTATTAATAATACTCTCTCACTATTTTTTTAATAGATAGAGAAAACCATTAAAGAAAAGTATGGTGCGCATCAACATAGACAAAATTTACCTACTTTTATGTAGAGTTGTAGATGACATATAATACTATCATGTGCTAGACAACGGGACAATCAAGTAAAATACAAATACAACGGTTTTAATAGTTAAGTCCAACACATGATACAATCTACTAAACAAAACTCATATATCCTTAGAACTATACACATAGTGACACTGTTAATATTTTGAGATTGATGCCACTGAATAAACATACAAAAACGTTGGTTACTAAACACTTTAGAGATCATATTTTCAATTGGTAAATCACTAGTTACTAATGGGTAAAATAGACTAAATAGAGCTAAAATTTGCAAAGTCTGAATGTTATACCTAACATATACTTATTTTTGTATTTGAATAGGATATTTTTGAAAGTATGTTATGGTTTGTAAACCTACTTAAGATTAATATATTCAAACAAATAATTTGATACATATTTAAATAAAGTTAGAAGATAATCAGCCAACAAAATCATGTCATATTTTAAATTTTAATTTAATATTTAAAGAATGTGACTTTATATGATAACTTATTTAAGTTATATATAGTATTATATAATTATGAATTTAAATATGTCTAAAAATAATGTAAGCTAGTATGCTTAAAATAATGATCATGTTTTCCATAAATAAAATATAAAAATGTTTAAGACAAAGTACAAATTTAATATATTAAATATAATTATAAAATAAATTATGCATACTTGCTTTGATAGGCTGACCTAACTCTGGTTCAAATAACTTTTTTGTGGCATGAAATTTTTCTTATTTTTTAAAATAAAATTTTTAAAATGTTTTAGTCTTGTCTATAAAAAAAAAGTTAAATTTGGGCTTAATCTAACTCAAAATAACATATAATAAAATTGTTTTACTAATTACTCTCTCCTTTTATTATTTGACTTTTTACACATAATAATAAAATTAATAAATTTATTATTTTTTAAATAATAAGTGTTATTTTACTATAATATTCTTAACCTTCTGATTTTTTATATAAATTATTTTGGACTTTATTAAAAAAGATAAATCATGACGGAGTTTATAATATCAAAGAATTATTAATATGATTTTTCTAATATTTTTTAAAATATTTATTATACACTCCACTTTAAATTTTTTAAATTTATCTTTTTTATACCATTGAATAATAATTTTGTAAAATTATTAATGATTTCTATTTTTTCTTACAATAATAATTACATTATTAATGCACGAGAAAAGTTTAAAACAACTTATAATAAAAATAAAAATATAAATAATTAAGAGTAATTTTAATAAAAATATAATTAATACTACTCAAAATTTTGAAAACGACAAAGGAAATTAATTATAATTGGTATGTGTCAAAAATATTTTGATTAGTATTGGTATTTAGTACTAAAATTAATTCATTCCAAATACACGACAAGGGAAATTAAATGTAATCATGCTAATATGCTAAGTGATTAATTCGGTTCCAAAAGTTTTAGAAATTTCATATCATTTCATGATAAATAAGTGATAATGGCCCTTTGTATCCACACAGATTGTAGGTTACCCTGCCGACAAGTTTGATTGATCCTTTGCACCTCAATGAAGGATTATCGTTTAGCTTCTAAATTTCAATTTAAAATTGTTTTAAATTGTCCTGTTTTAGTTAGGTACTCAAAAGTGATGTTTTTTCTTTCTGTTTTAATATTAATAAATAGTGGTTAAAGTCGTGAATATAATTAATGCATCATATTTTTGTATTCTAATGATGAAATAAGAATCTATTTGTTTGATTTGAGGCCAAACACATTGATGTACGAATTCAGGTTATTCAAACATTATTAATGTTTATTAAGTATAATTTATGACTTTCATAACCTTATAATTACTTGTTTCCCTAACTCACGTCTCACGTGATGGGATCAACATTATTGAATTATAACTTCTCACACGATATTTACTTAGGGTCTATTGGGTAAAAATAACGGTTGATTGATAAGTTAGTTGATAGCTTATAGTTGATGACTGATAGCTTATAACTTATGGTTGATGGTTGGAACTGATAATTGATAAGTTAATTGAAGTGTTTGGTAAATTAATAGTTCAAGTAACTTATAAATGAAATGATATAAAAGATATTTAATACATAATTATTTAATTTGAAATTAAAATAAATTATAAAGGATAAATGCTAAAATAAGCTATAAACTAGTAAAATAAGCTATAAAATAGTGATGAAAATACCGTTATCAAACATGTTTAAATTGTTATATGAGCTTATAAGCTATAAGTTATAAGACATAAGTTCAAAATTATGTCTTACCAAACAGAGTCTTAGTCACCACATTGTCGAATATTGGACTTTATTTATATGTAAAAAAAAGTTGAATATGATTCTTCTTCAAATATCTTAGGCATCTCAATTATATGATTGAAGAGGAGTCATATTAAGATTTTTTTACAAAAGAAGATAATTTTAGCAACATTACAAATATTTGTTTTTAACGGTTGATTCATAAAAATGAAGTATAAAGTGGGAGTTCTATGTTCAAGTATTCACCAAATGGATATTTAATTATAGTTGGGAGAGGGATATTACTACGGATGGAGGTCTGGGGAAAAATAGGGTGTGGTAGTTGTTGGAAATCCATCAAAACCTATGATGAATTTCTATCAATCATGATGAACAAGATTGTTATCACCACATGATAACAATGAAAAGATAAAAGAAATTTAAAGAAGAAAAGAGATTAAGGTTTCTGCAAAGTAACTCTCTACCAACAAATTGTGGAAAACTTTGTTATTCACTTGCAACTAAAAATTCTGTGAATACAATCTTTTGACTTGATTACAAAATAATGAGGGTTACTCCCTATTTATAGATTTAGGTTAGCTTGCTTCTTAAGCCAATTCCAAAACTATAATAACCCAAAATACCTATTTTAGAACTAAATCTAATATATTTTAAATCTAAATTAAATCTATCTAGATCTAAAACAAATGTGTGTGTAACAAACTGTTTCCACACTTCTAAACGAAATCAAATCTTTTCGACACAAGGAATTATAATTTAACACACCACCTAATTCATTGTGTCTAAGATATCTATGTTCATCATAGCTCTTAGTCTTCTGAACACTTTGACTTAAACTCCCTTCATCATAATATCTGCAATTTGATTCTCTGTTCTGCAGTGTTCCAACTTCATCTTCTATTGTGACCATCAGCAAACATCTCTTCTTCTTCTTGTTTTGCAAACTTTGCATCACTTTCTTGATTCTTATTCTTTTTTGGACACTTTGTAGAATAGTGACCATACTTCTGACAATTAAAACACTGAATGTGACTCTTGTCAGGCTTTCGACCACCACCTCTTCCTCTACCTGCAACACCACCTCTTTGGTTGCTTTGGTATTAGGATTTTTTCTGATTCGACCAATTTCCTTCTTCCTGACTTCGACCAGTCGAATTGTTGTATCCACCTCTACCTTTATTTCCATTCCAACTTCCTTTTCCTTTGTTTACCGACTGAGCCTGCAAAGCCACATCACTCTTCGACTTGCCTGCAGCTCTTTCAGCCATTCGTCATTCATGAGATTCAAGTGTCCCTTTAAGCTCTTCCTTTGTCAATTTCGATAAATCCTTTGACTCTTCTATGGCTGCCACTATGTGGTCAAACTTAGGGGCCAAAGACCTCAAGATCTTTGAAACAACAGCTCTTGTTGTTAATGTTTCTCCACATATCTTAATTTGATTCACTAGTTTCGTAACCCTAATGAAGAAATCAGTTATACTTTCACTATCTTCCATCTAAAGCAGTTCATACGTTCTTTTGTGAGTTTGTAACCTCACCTCTGTCACCTTCTCTGCGCCTTCAAAAGACTTTTCAAAAATCTCCTAAGCTTCTTTTGCAGATTCATAGTTACTAACCTTTCCAAAGTTGTCTGGACTCAAACATTGATGAATTATAAATAGTGCTTTATAAATCTTCTTCTCTAATTCTTCGTGTTCTTCTATTTCTTTTGTTGAAGCGTCTTCTTCAAGTTCTTCTACTCCATCATTTACAAGATCCCAAAGACCTTGACACCTGAATAAAAATTTCATCTGTTTGCACCAATTCTCATAGTTATCTACTTTCAGAATTAAAAATTTCTTCTTCTTCCCTTGATCGATAAACCGGACCTCTTGATCCCAGATGTTGGAAATCCACCAAAACCTAGGATGATTTTCTATCAATCTTGATGAACAAGATTATTATCACCACACGATAACATTGAAAAGAGAAAAGAAATTTAAAGAAGAAGAGATTAGGGTTTCTGCAGAGTAACTTGCTGCCCACAAACTGTGGAAAACTTTGTTATTTACTTGCAACTGCAAATTCTGTGAGTACACCCTTTTGACTTGATTACAAAATAATGAGGGTTACTCCCTATTTATAGATTTAGGTTTGCTTGCTTCCTAAGTCAAAGCCCAAAACTATAATAGCCCAAAATACCTATTTTGGAACTAAATCTAATCTATTAAATCTAAATTAAATCTATCTAGATCTAAAACAAATTTGTGTGTAACAAACTGTTTCCACACTTCTAAATAAAATCAAATCTTTTCGACACAAGGAATTATAATTTAACAGTAGTATGTTTCCTTTTTACCACTATGGACTGGTAGTCGTGGTAAAAACACAGTACGCACGTAGCATATCATCACAGTTGTTTATTTCAATCGTAGTAAAAGGTAGAGGTTGTAGGTTCGATATTCAGCACTAGCATTTGGTAAATTTCTCAACATTTCACTATGGTTGTTCCTTTCAATTGTAGTGAAAGACTTAGTGCACAACTTTTCACTACGGTTGTATTTTAGCGCACAACTTTTCATTACAATTGTATCTTTCAATCATTGTGGTATGTTCATTTGAGTTTATTATAACTTATGTGAAATGCTTATTTCATCAACTGCTCACCAAACATATAATCTTTTAATCTGATCTACAAATTAATAATTTGACAAATTAAGTTTAAAGGAGTGAAAAACACTTAGAAAGGGGGGATTGAATAAGGGTTGTTTCCAAAAAAATGGTAGATAAAAAATAAATCACACAGTTATTTTTATCCTGGTTCGTTGTTAACTAAACTACTCCAGTCCACCCCTGACAGAGTGATTTACCTCAACTGAGGATTTAATCCACTAATCAATCTTGATTACAATGGTTCTCCACTTAGACAACATCTAAGTCTTCTAGAGTATACAGATCACAACTTGATCACTCTAGGAAATTCCTTTTACAAAGATGTAAACAAGTATTACAAGAGATTAAATTACTTCTTAATAAGCTATAATCACCAAGTGATTTTTCTCTTAAGTTTAAGTTCTAAACACTCACTAAAATATTACAATGTTGTGAAGTTGAAGATGAAGTTCTTCTTTGTTTTTGTGTGATAACGTTTTGGCAGCGTTTTGGTACTTAGCGTGAGAGTGTTGTTTGCTTCAGTCATCAGAACTTCTATATATAGGCAGTGAGAAAATGTGACCGTTGAGCACATTTAATGCTTTGTGTGAATAGTACACTGCTACATTTAATGTTTCACTCTTTTGTCAACTACCTCGAGCCATGCTTCAACTGGTTTTGCTGACTTTGCCTTTTGTAGCTTCTAACGTTCCTTTTGTCAGTCAGACAGATTTGACGTTGTAGCCTTTTCATCTTGTACTTGCTTCTGGACTCGGACTATGTAGAATAACGTTTGAATATCAGAGTCTTCAGCTTTTGGTGCAGATGCAACTTCAGTCAACAGACTATGGAAGTACTTTGGAGCGTGATACCATCAGATCTTTAGAGCCTTGCTTCTGACTGCCATCTTCTGATGCTCTCCAAATCATGTTCTGATTTCTTCAAGACCATCTTCTGATGTCTACCAGACCATGTTCTGATGAAGCCATCCAGATCTTCTGGGTCAAAGCTTCTGAACACTGATTTTGTGCATACTCTTTTAGACTTTTCCTGAAATGGAAAACGTAAAGAATTAGAGTACCACATTATCTTATACAAAATTCATATATAATGTTATCATCGAAACTAAGAATATTGATCAGAACATTTCTTGTTCTTACAATCTCCCCCTTTTTGATGATGACAAAAACATACAGAATTGATATGAATTTGTATCCAGAATATCAGATGAAAAAGACAATCCACAGATATATTATTCAGAGTGTGTGAATATGTCTCCCCCTGAGATTAACAATCTCCCCCTGAAATTAATACTAGAAGAATTTATAAATAAAAGACTTTCCTGAGTATTTTCCATTTTAGAAGAGACTTTCACATTGATCTTTAAACTTCAGATGATTCAGAGCTTTACTTCAGAGCTTCCATTGGACAGCTTCAGAGGTTTGAATTTCTCTTTGAGAGCACTTGGCTTTATCAGAGCATCAAGAAGGCTTGCTTGTATCAGAGCTTGAAACTTCTTGTATTAGAACATAGCTTGCTTCTGATCTTGAAACTTCTTGTATCAGAACATTAAACTTGTTTGCTTCAACTTTTTGAGAGATTTCTGATAAGTGCTTGATTCATGCTAAAATGACTTATTATCATATAGCACTTATCTCAATTATTTGACACATTTCTCACATAAAAACCCCCCAATTATTGAATAAACTATTATTGTGCAAGATTACTTGGCTTGGTTTGTTTTTATGCAGGATTTGTCCTTAAAGCAAAAACCAGAAAACAGAGCATTCGCTGCAGCGAACTATATTTCGCTGTAGCAAACTCCAAACACTCAAAGGCAAAAATCCAGAAAACAGGTCATTCGCTGCAGCGAAAGGTAGCGAATGGTAGAGAAGGCCCGATTCGCTGCAGCGAACCATATTTTGTTGTAGCGAACGAAGTCAGAAGCAAACTTTCCAGTTTTGCTAGCAGCGAGCAGAAGCGAAGTACATTCGCTGCAGCGAACCATATTTCGCTGTAGCGAACTTTGGCGATCTGCTGAAGGCTGTTCAACTCAAAGACTTAACCCTGAAGCAAACATTCGCTGTAGCGAACTTCCTTTCGCGTAGCGAACTCAGGCGGCCAGAACTGCTATAAAAGGAGCAGAACTCATTTCAGAAAGCATTCATTCAGTTTCTACCATTGTAATACTCTTGTAATAGCAGTAGAATAGAATTATAAGAGGTTTTTAGGGAGAGGGAGCTGGATATACATCGAGAGTCGGGAAATCGTCATTGATGTCGTTCCAACTCAATTCTTCCATTGTTCATCAAGCTACCATGAGTAGCTAAATCCCTCTCTTGTTGGGATTGGTCGTAGTTCACCGAAACAGTATGTATTTTCTTTGATCATGGCATTATATATCATTTATGTTTGAATCATTATCGTTGTTATCTTCGTTTTACCGTTTATTTCATGGATTGAATTGATATTGACAAATAAAATTCTAATCTTGATCCAAGATAACATCTATTAAACTCTAAATGCTAGACATAGATTTAGGTTTAATATTCACTTTAAGTATTGAATCTTTATGCTACCGTATTGTTTAATAGGCTGAGAAATCGTCGATTAAACCATAAGGTAAGAATTCTCAACAAACGTTTAGACATGAACTTTGTTGTGAGTAATACGTGATGATAATGAAACAAGCATAGATTGTGTATAACTGATCCAAGCTTTGCATATTGAATCGGTGGATGAAAATCAATTCCCAACAAGTCTGTTCCTCTGAAACTTATCTTTCGTTATTTACGCACTTTTACTTTCCGTAACTTTAAACCAAACAAACTTGAAACTTTATGCTTAGAACTATAGAAATTGTTGAACGGTTTTGATATCGCCCCAATCCCTGTGGATACGATAATATAAAATACTTACATTTGACTTGTACTTTCTACAACATCAATTTCCTTCAGATACGCTTCTCCCCTTTTTGAGCTTGTTCAAAGTATCACATTCCTGCAAAACTATCAGAGACAGAAAACTTGCAATTTTTGTTAGGAATGTTGAGACTTAAGCCCAACAACTGATATTATAAATCAATTCAAATAGCACGTTTCTCCCCCTTTTTATCATAACATCAAAAAGCATAAAATATTCAGATGAAAGACACACAGAGTGAAGAAAGAAAATATATTTTCATTGATAATCAGAAGGGAATAGTACAAGGCAGATGCAAAAAAAATAGATGCAAGAAACCAGAAAAACAACTAAGACACAAGACTCAGACTACGACTGGTTAAGCTTAGAGGCTAAGACTGCCAGAAGGTTCTTAATCTCAGCGGTGTCTTCTGCTTGCTTCTTTGAAGATTCTTCAGTTCTCTGCATCCAAGTTCTGAATTCAGTGTTGGTTTCATCCTGCTTGTCCAGACGACTGAACACTGAAGCTTGATTCTTTTGGAGTTCCTTCAAAGTCTCCATCAGAACAGATGTTGAAGGGCCAACAGAAGAAGCAGAAACAGCAGAAGGTGTAATCATTTGATTATCAACAATAGGTTCCTCTTCAGCAGGAATCTCTCCAGCAGGTTGCTCTTCAGCAGGATACTCAATAACAGGATACACCAAATCAGGATTCTCCTCAAGAGAATTCTCCCGAAACCAATCAAACAGAGTCTTAAAGTCTCCAGTCAGAACTGAAAAAGGATAAGGAGTCCATTTCATCAACAAAGGGAGCTTCTTCCAGAGGCTTCCAGTCAGAAATTGGATGATAATGCCTATCACTGCCATACTCCAGAGCCAGTCCAGCAGGACTAGGAGCAGTAGCAAGACAATCCTTCGGGAGGTCCAGAAACTCTACTTGCACATCTTCAGAGAAAGCCTTCCAGAGCTTTCCAGCAGACATATGATCCAACTTGGAATCATAGGCAGTCTTCAGATATTCTAACCCTGTTCTGACCTTGTATTTTAATATTTCAAAACGAATATCAACAGAAGGTTTAGGAGGGTTGGTTCTGAGAATGGTGAATAGAGATTTTGGGTGAGAGATGAAATATGGTTCAGAGGCTCTATCAAACAAAGAATAAGAGTTTGAAGAGGATGGAGGAGGTGAAGATTTTGCTTCGTTGTCAGAGTCTGCGACTACAACAACGGGGTCAGAAAAAGTGGATGGAGATGAAGGGTCAGAAATTGGTGATATAGGTTGAGGAATAGAGGAGGTTGGTTGAGGTTGATTAGTGGAGAAGATATTTTCAGATGGAATTGGTGGGAAAATAATATTTAGTGGTTTGGAGTTCAGAATTTGTGGTTCAAAATGAACTGGGTGTTTTCCTTTTAAGATGGTGGAAGAAGATGGAATTTCAGAGGATGGTGGTTTTTGCTGAGGGGGAAGGTCAGAATCAGAGTGTAAACTAGAGTTGTCTACACTATCAATTTCTTCTATTAACTTCTTAAGTTGTTCAGAAGTTCTAGGGGTTTTGAGAGATTCTGTTGATATTTGTTCAGAACTATTAACAGATATAGAGTCAGAGATAGTAATACCTGAAGGTTTCTTCTGCTTCTTAGCTTTCTTTGAAACAGGACCTTCGTCAGTAGGCTTTCTCTTTTTCTTCTCTTTCTTCTTCTTATCCCTTTTGGTTAATTCATCCAAGGTTGGAAGAGTTCTTCCACGAAGCCAAGCTTGATCAAATTCTGACTTGTCTTTTACACAAGACTCCAGATAGAGTTGAATAGATTCTGATAGTTCTTCCTTGAAGATCAGAGGGAAATCAACAACTGGATTTCTTCTGGACAGAATATCATTAACCACTACTGGAGTAGAGGTCATCTTTCCAATCAATTGCATCCTTCTAAGAGTATGGGCAGTAAGAGTACTCCCACTAACAGTAGCCAGATCTTGAACTGAACCAGCTGCTTTCAGAGCATCAATCAGACCACTCTCTGTCAAAATGTCTGATATCAGCCTTCCCATAGGAATGGTATTTTTCTTTATCTTAGGATATTTTAGACGTTCTGCTTCTCTTGATTATTTCACATGAGTCCTCAGATGATGGAACAGAACATAAGGTAAGTTTACTCTCATACCTTTTCTAATGCAGTACAGAAGGAACTGTTGATCTTGATTGATATAGGTTGCAGAAACAGTTGATTTTCTATGGTTGAGAGATCCCAGAATGATCTTTGCCCAAACTCTGTAAGAAGGCTTCAGATCCTTGGTGTGTGGTGAACCTTTTCCAGAAGTAAATATTTCTGGATAAACTGTTTCCCAATCAGTTCTTCCAGGAATATCACCAGTTACTCCACCCAAACCTTGGAGATTCAATAGCTTCCTTATGAGATTCTCAGTAATTGCAATCTCTTGTCCTAACACGAAAGAGATGATAGCATTTAGGGTTAAGGTAGCATGAGTCCAATTCCTTTACCAAAACAGGATAAACTGGTCCAATTAGACGATCAAAGTAGTTTGCCCAGCCTTGAACTAACATGTTCGTCTTGATGTTGAACTGGTGTGCTTGAAGATTTTCAAAATCAACCATAAGTTCACAGAGAACTTCTAATTTTGTGTATGGAATCAAACAGGTCTCCAAAGGAGTGAAGACAGTTTGTTGTTGCTATTGTAGTTGTTCTTGTTGTTGAGAAGACGAAGCATTGCGTTGAGTATTTGATGAAGAAGCCATTGAAGAACACTTGAGATTTGTGGGTTTCTTAGATTTAGGGTTTTTATGAAGACAAAAGAGGAGACAGAAATGCATAAACTGAACAATGATGAAGGAGTGAAAAGAGATAAAATGAATATGATGTGAGTTTATATAGATACGGACTTGAAAAAGAATGCAATGAGATTCTAAATGCAAGCGGTTATAGAAAATGAATCAATCACATTTAATGTTGAGAGACGTTAGTGGAGATAGCGTGAGATTTGAAAATATTTGCACAGTTACCTAGGGCGGCGTCTCATCAACTGCACGCATGCTTGTCCCTTCAGAATGAACACGTGGTCATCATCTAGAATAGCTGGTGATAGCTGTTTTGCTTTAACAGAAGTTCTGTATCATACTTAGACACATGAAATGTTAGTAATAACAGTTTCAGAATATCTAAATGAACATACATACACAGAACATCTGATGAGAAAATAAATAAGTCAATATAAACTATTCCACATATCAGATTATCTCAACACCTTTATTCTGGGCATAAATCCATACTGATGTTCTTCAGAATGAACTTAAACCTATCTTCAGCAAGGGGTTTTGTAAAGATATCAGCCCATTGATGTTCTGTATCAACAAAGTTTAAAGAAAGAACACCCTTCTGAACATAGTCCCTTATAAAGTGATGTTTAATTTCTATATGTTTAGCTTTAGAATGTACAATAGGATTCTTAGATAAACAAATAGCAGAAGTATTATCACAGAATATAGGAATGTTACTCTCATATATCTGATAGTCTTCTAGCTGACTTTTCATCTAGAGCATCTGTGTACTACATCCAGCAGCAACTACGTATTCTGCTTCTATAGTAGAGAGTGCAATTGTTGCTTGCTTCTTGTTGTACCAGGAGATCAGGTTACTTCCTAGAAACTGATAGCTTCCGGAATTACTTTTCCTTTCAACTCTATCTCTAGCGTAATCAGCATCACAATATCCTACTAAGTTGTATTCTTCAGATCTTCTATAGACTAAACCAACATTAGTAGTACCTTTCAGATACCTAAGAATTCTCTTAACAGCAGTTAAGTGAGATTCTCTAGGATCTGATTAGAATTTAGCACACAAGCTTACACTGAATAAAATATCAGGTCTAGAAGTAGTCAGATAGAGAAGAGAACCTATCATACCTCTGTAGATCTTCTGATCTGCCTTCTTGCTTACCTCATCCTTACCTAATACGCAAGTTGGATGCATTGGAGTTTTTACTTCTTTTCTTTTAGATAGATTGAACTTCTTCAGAAGCTCTTTGACATACTTAGTCTGATGAACATAAGTTCCTTCAGAGGTTTGATTGATCTGAATGCCTAGGAAATATTTGAGTTCTCTCATCATGCTGATCTCAAATTCTGCCTGCATAGACTTAGCAAACTCCTTTCCAAGTGTAGCATTAGATGTTCCAAAAATGATATCATCAACATAAATTTGACAAATTAACATATCCTTTTTATAGGTTTTACAGAAGAGAGTTGTGTCTACTTTTCCTCTTGTGAAACCATTATCCAGAAGGAAAGAACTTAATCTTTCATACCAAGCTATGGGAGCTTGCTTCAAACCGTATAATGATTTCTTTAATTTAAAAACATGTTCTGGAGACTTAGAGTCTTCAAAACCAGGAGGTTGGTTAAAATAAACTTCTTCATCTATATAACCATTTAAAATGCGCTCTTAATATCCATCTGATACATAGTGATGTTATTCTGAGTGGCAAGAGAAATTAATAATCTAATAGATTCTAACCTGGCCACTGGTGCAAAAGTTTCAGTATAGTCAATACCTTCTTGCTGACTATAGCCCTGAGCAACCAGTCTGGCTTTGTTTCTGATGACTTCACCTTTCTCACTCAGCTTGTTTTTGAAAACCCATTTTGTTCCAATGATATTGAATCCTTTAGGTCTTGGAACCAAATCCCAAACACCATTCCTTGTAAACTGATTTAACTCTTCTTGCATAGCAATTATCCAGTCAACATCTTCCAGAGCTTGATCAACAGAAGTTGGCTTAATCAAAGACACTAAACCAAATTGACATTCAGCATTGTTCTTTAGGAATGCTCTTGTTCTAATGGGATCATCTTTCTTTCCAATAATAACATCTTCTGGATGAGCAGAATTGATTCTAGAAGATCTTCTGAGTGTTGGCTCTTCAGATATTCTGAGATTCTCTAAAGATGCTGCAACTTGATCTTCTAAATTATCCTTTCCCTTGGGTTCATCACGATCTGAGTTAGAGATGTTTATATCTGCAAAATTCTCAAACTGCTTTGGCTTTTCAATGCCAAGCTTATCATCAAATCTGATATTGATTGATTCCTCTACTACCAGAGTTTCAGTATTGTATACTCTGTAGCCCTTAGAGCATTCAGAATATCCAAGAAGGAAACACTTCTGAGCCTTGGAATCAAACTTGTTTAGATGATCTTTAGTATTCAGAATATAACAGACACATCCAAAAGGATGGAAATATGAAATGTTGGGCTTTCTGTTCTTCCACAATTCATAAGGAGTCTTATTTAGAATAGGTCTAATGGAGATTCTATTTTGAATATAACAAGCTGTGTTAACTGCTTCTGCCCAGAAATGTATAGCCATATTTGTCTTATTGATCATGGTTCTGGCCATTTCTTGTAGAGTCCTATTCTTTCATTCTACAACTCCATTTTGTTGTGGAGTTCTAGGACAAGAGAAATCACGAGCAGTACCATTTTCTTTGAAATAAATTTCAAAGAATCTGTTCTCAAATTCACCACCATGATCACTTGTGACTTTTATGATTTTACATTCCTTTTCAGATTGAATCTGATTACAGAAGTCAAAGAACACAGAATGTGACTCATCCTTGTGTTTTAAGAACTTTACCCAAGTCCATCTGCTATAGTCGTCTACAATTACCAATCCATATTTCTTGCCTCTGATTGATGCTGTTTTGACTGGGCCAAAAAGATCAATGTGTAGAAGTTCTAAAGGCCTAGAGGAAGAGACAACATTTTTAGATTTAAACGCAGGTTTTGTAAACTTCCCTTTCTGGCATGCTTCACAAAGAGCATCTGATTTATATTTCTGATTAGGGAGTCCCCTGACCAGATTGAGTTTGTTAATCTGAGAGATCTTTCTCAAACTAGCATGACCCAATCTTTTGTGCCAGACCCACTTCTCTTTGTTAACAGACAGAAGGCAAGTAACCTGTTGGTTCTTAAGATCTGAAAGATCAATCTTATAAATCTTGTTCTTTCTCTTTCCTGTAAATAGGATTGAGCCATCCTTCTGACTAATAGCTTTACAATACTTTTGATTTAAGATTATGTCATAACCATTGTCACTTAATTGACTTATGGACAATAAGTTATGAACTAATCCATCTACTAAAAGAACATTAGTTATAGAGGGAGAATTACCAATACATATGGTTCCTAAGCCTATGATTTTGCCCTTCTGATTTCCTCCAAACTTTACTTCTCCTGCAAATTTAAGTTCCAGACTTTGGAACATAGACCTTCTTCCCGTCATGTGACGTGAGCACCCATTGTCCAGGTACCATGACATGTTTGTCTTTTGCACTGTGAAGGAGATCTTCAACAGGAATTATCTTTTCCTTAGGTACCCAAATTCTTTTGGATCCTTTGGGGTTAGTCCTTCTCATGTTTTGATTGAACTGAGATTTTACATAAGATTTTCCAGAATGTGCAACAACATATTTTTTGTGTGTGTGATAGGGAAACGTTTAGAATGTGATGTGTGTTTGATATCATGAGAATGACCATACTTGAACTGTTCATACAAAGGTTTGTATTTAATGATCATTTCATCAACAGGTTCAAATTTATATGGGATTTCTCCCTCAAAGCTTGTTCCTATCCTTTTGTTTCCACTTACACCATAAATCATAGAGGCTAGATGACTTCTGCCTATACCTCTAGATAAGAACTTTCTGAAGCTCAAGTCATATTCTTTCAGAATATTGTTAGTGCTTGGAATAGACTTATCTGAACTTGAAGATGTTTCAACATCTTTAGTTAATTTTAAAACTTTTTCTTTTAGTTCAGAGTTTTCTATTTCAAGTCTCTTAGTTTCAGATGCAAAAAACTTTTTGAGCTTTTTATATTTGATACTAAGTTAACTCTTGACTTCCAGAAGTTTTGATAAGCTAGAAACTAAGTCTTCTCTAGTGAGTTCAGAAAATACCTCATCAGAGTCTGAATCAGAAGTAGATTCTTCTTCAGTATCAACTGTTGCCATGAGTGCTATGTTGGCGTGCTCATCTTTAGAGTCTGACTCTTGATCAGATGAATCAGAGTCATCCCATGTAGCCATCATGCCTTTCTTCTTTTCAAAATTCTTTCTGGGCTTTTCCCTCTAAAGCTTAGGACATTCATTCTTGTAATGTCCAGGTTCTTTGCATTCATAGCACACTACTTCTTCTTGCCAGATCTTCTGTGTTCAGGAGATTCTCCCTTTTCAGGTCTCTTGAAGTTCTTGAATCTTCTCTGCTTGCTCTTCCAGAGTTGATTCACCCTTCTGGATAAGAGAGATAATTCATCTTCTTCTTCTTCTTCTTCTTCTGACTGGTCAGATTCTTTTTCTTCTGCCTGAAAAGCGTTAGCACAGTGTTTATTTTTAGATTTTAAAGCAATATACTTACCTTTCTTTTGAGGCTCATTTGCATCTAGCTCAATCTCATGACTCCTCAGTGCACTTATAAGCTCCTCAAGAGATACTTCATTCAAGTTCTTTGCAATCTTGAATGTTGTAACCATTGGTCCCCATCTTTTGGGAAGACTTCTGATTATCTTTTTAACATGATCAGCTTTTGTGTATCCCTTTTCAAGAACTCTTAATCCAGCAGTTAGAGTCTGGAATCTGGAGAACATTGCTTCAATGTTTTCATCATCTTCCATTCTGAAAGCTTCATACTTCTGGATTAGAGCTAGAGCTTTTGTCTCCTTGACTTGTGCATTTCCTTCATGAGTCATCTTCAGAGATTCAAAGATGTCATGAGCAGTTTCTATGTTTGTGATCTTCTCATACTCAGCATGAGAAATTGCATTTAACAATATAGTTCTTGATTTGTGATGATTCTTGAACTCTTTCTTTTGATCATCACTCATAGCTTGTCTAGAAATCTTAACCCCATAAGCATTCACAGGATGTGTGTAAACCATCCAATACTAAATCCCATAGATCACCATCTTGACATAGAAAATAACTTTCAATTCTAGCTTTCCAGTATTCAAAGTTTTCATCATCAAAGACTGGTGGTCTATTGTAACCATTGAAGCTACTACTTCCATTGTTACCATTGTTTTGCTCAGGAGGAGTTGGAATAGCTGGATCAACCATTTTGTGTTTTTCTCCCTAAATCTTTTCTCTAACACGGTTAAGTGTTTGCACCTAGAACCGGCACTCTGATGCCAATTGAAGGAGTGAAAAACACTTAGAAAGGGGGGGTTGAATAAAGGTTGTTTCCAAAAAAATGGTAGATAAAAAATAAATCACACAGTTATTTTTATCTTGGTTCGTTGTTAACTAAACTACTCCAGTCCACCCCTGACAGAGTGGTTTACCTCAACTGAGGATTTAATCCACTAATCAATCTTAATTACAATGGTTCTCCACTTAGACAACTTCTAAGTCTTCTAGAGTATACAGATCACAACTTGATCATTCTAGGAAATTCCTTTTACAAAGATGTAAACAAATATTACAAGAGATTAAATTGCTTCTTAATAAGCTATAATCACCAAGTGATTTTTCTCTTAAGTTTAAGTTCTAAACACTCACTAAAATATTACAATGTTGTGAGGTTGAAGATGAAGTTCTTCTTTGTTTTTGTGTGATAACGTTTTGGCAGCGTTTTGGTACTTAGCGTGAGAGTGTTGTTTGCTTCAGCCATCAGAACTTCTATATATAGGCAGTGAGAAAATGTGACAGTTAAGCGCATTTAATGCTTTGCGTGAATAGTACACTGCTGCATTTAATGTTTCACTCTTTTGTCAACTACCTCGAGCCATGCTTCAACTGCTTTTGCTGACTTTGCCTTTTGTAGCTTCTAACGTTCCTTTTGTCAGTCAGACAGATTTGACGTTGTAGCCTTTTCATCTTGTACTTGCTTCTGGACTCAGACTATGTAGAATAACGTTTGAATATCAGAGTCTTCAACTTTTGGTGCTGATGCAACTTCAGACAACAGACTATGGAAGTGCTTTGGAGCGTGATACCATCAGATCTTCAGAGCCTTGCTTCTGACTGCCATCTTCTGATTCTTTCCAAATCATGTTCTCATTTCTTCAAGACCGTCTTCTGATGTCTGCCAGACCATGTTCTGATGATGCCATCCAGATCTTCTGGGTCAGAGCTTTTGAACGCTGATTTTGTGCATACTCTTTTAGACTTTTCCTAAAATGAAAAACGTAAAGAAATAGAATACCACATTGTCTTATACAAAATTCATATATAATGTTATCATCAAAACTAAGAATATTGATCTGAACATTTCTTGTTCTAACAAAGTTATATTATAATAAGAAGTTACACTAAACAATGTTTTTCGAGATTTCTACCGTTCATTGCCCGTATCTTGCTCTTTAACTGTTAGAATTTGTTTCAATGCTTCTAATTCTTCAACCAATACTTCCTTCTCTAATAATTCATTCTACAGAGTATTAATAATGTTGCAGAATTAACTAGTAAAAAAAGAATTGTTGATTGAAGAACGAGAAAAATCAAATTCTAACAATCAAAGAGCGAGACATGGATAATGGACTGCAGAAAGCTTAAAAAAATATCAATGTAATTTTTGTTCTAATATAACTTAATTTTTCATATTATTATTTTCTAATTAATTTGAAAGGTTATATATTCAGTAAGGGGTTGGAAAAACACTCAAGGTATAACTTATCTTCTATGACATGTTGACGCAGAGTAATGAAAGTTGCAATGTGCAAGGTATAACATTAACAATAACACAAACAACTTACATTGCAAAACTACAAAATATCTCAACAAAAACATCAACAATAACACAAACATTCACAACATACCTCAACAAAAACATCAACACGCTTCTACAAAAAGATCTAGAATAACACAAACAACAACATTTATCAATAAAAACAAAAACTTACCTTAACAAAACAACAACATACATCTACAATAACAAAAACCACAACTTACCTTAACAAAACAAAACATACGTCAACAAAAAGATCAACATACTTCAACAAAAAGATCTAGAATAACACAAATAACAGCGTTTATCAACAAAAACCAAAATTTAACTTAACAAAACAACAACATACTTCAACAAACATAAACAATAACATTCACAACAACACAAACAATAATAAATGGTTTATACAGAAACAACAACAGATCTCAACAAAAACATTAACATATCCCAACAAAAGCATCAAAAATATCACAACTCATAACGTAAAAGGTGGAAATGTCTCACTTACCTAATGTCGCACGCTCGCGAAAAAATAACAGAGTCGCCACCAATATATTTATCCCAAAGCGGGAAAGGAATATCAGAAAACCTGGAATAAAGAAAGGATAAGAAAAGGTCTTTCGACCAGAGATAGGGTACGGGAGTCGGTTACGCAAGGGGAAGGTGCTAGCACCCCTCACGCCCATCGTACTCGATGGTATCCACCTATGTTTGTTCTATTCTAAGGGTGTATAAATCTAAGGCTTAATTACTAAGGGAATGCATGCAAATGAAATAAAAGAAACACGGGGAAAATAAGGTTTATAAATAGTTGTGCTCGCTTAGGCCCCGCGACCTAATGCCTACGTATCCTTTTCAGGAATCAGAGCGCCGTAGTTCGACTCACATGTTTTAGTTTGTTTTTGTGTTTTTTAGTTGAACAGTTACATTCGCACTCCGCTGCTCGACCTCTGGAGTCTTAAGCTGGGAATGGAGCGGAAATAACGTGTCCGATTAGGAGAAAGGAATGCCCTGAAGGCAAGGGAAAGAATGCCTCGGAGGCAAGAAAGAAGGGAGAAGATTGGTTTGTATTTTTTAGGTGTAAGTCCATGATGAACAAAACCCAATACAAGGTTCCGCACCACTTCATTACTTTGATTTAGGTCTGAGCCTTTATTAGATGTTTTAGATGTTTTTGATTGGTGATTTTTAAGGGGAATTAATCTGCGAGTTGAATCACACAAAATGGTAGAGAAACAGATTAGGGAATGAATCCCACTCATTTCTCTACATAATGATCGAGAAACAGATTAGGGAATGAATCCCACTCATTTCTCTACATAGAAATCGAGAAACAGATTAGGGAATGAATCCCACTCATTTCTCTATATAGTGATCGAGAAACAGATTAGGGAATGAATCCCACTCATTTCTCTCCCACTGAGTGATTGAGAAACAGATTAGGGAATGGATCCCACTCATTTCTCTCCCACTTTTAGTGAAGTGTGATCCGCCTCTTCCTTTATTAAATGTTTTAAAGTTGAAAAGAAAAAGGGAAAGAAAACTAGCCAAAAATGAAGTAACTAGCCTAAGTGTTATGATTATACCTAAGTGTTAGGATTTTAAGGGAAAAGACTAAGCCTAATATTATGAAGATTATAGGTCTTAAATCTTAAAGGAAACATACAAGTGAAGTCACAAAATTATAAGTCAACAGAATCAATATAAACAAATGATACAAAATAGTACAAAATGATTTAAAGATGACTTGAAATATAGTACAAAGCATGGAAGCAAAAGATGCAAAATATAGTACAAAAATGATTTAAAAGATACTATTTTTATGAGAATTTTACATGAGAAAAAGAATTCGAATTAAGCATAAAGAATTAAAAGGAAATTAGCCTAAAACTAATATCTTTTTTAGTGATTATTTTTATATGTCAAAAATTGTGTTAAAGTCTAAAATAAGAGATGAAAATTAGTGTTTTATCACCTAAAAGAAAATTGGTAAAAATCTAATTAAAAGGCCTAAATTCTACTAATTAACAAATGTGGATCAGGGGGTGCAAACCTAAAATAGGTGCAAAGAGCAAGCTGGGCGCAGGGCCCAGATAATGGCCTAGAATAGTATTCTTTTTGTTGTTCTTTTCTGAGCACAACCAAAGAGGGATGACAATGGGCTTGCTGGGGGAACTCGTATGGCCCAAGGGGCGTTTTTTGCTAGATATTTTTTGTTCAATAATGGCACAAAAATGGGGTGTTGATGGGCTATTATGGGGTGCGGTTAACAGTGAATGGCCCGAGATCTTGTGTTTGATTCATGATGATTTGTTATCATAATAATAATAAAAAAGAAAACAAATAATAAAAAAAAGATAAAAATTAAAAGGGGAATTAGGGTTGGATTCGTGTGACCTGAAGTCTTCTTCTCTCGCGGCGGCCGAATGTTGAACGCTCCTCTCTCCGATCTTCTCTCAGCCGCAGATTGCCCTCGTTCTCCGATTCCGCTCTCAATATCACTCGCTCGGCGTCTCCTACCTCATTCTTTTCGCCCTCGATTCAACCTTGCTTCTCTTCTGATTTGCTGTTGTTGTAAGTGACGATGGTGCCCTTTTTTTGTTGTTGTAGGTTGCGGTTCTTGGAGATTAAATGGAGAATTGGTGATGATGCGTGATGAAGTGTGTAGTTGCAGATGAAGATTGAGCGATAATGATAATGTTGAAGTAGTTGAGGTTGGAAGCAATTTGATGAAGGTTCTCGATGAGCTCTGAGTATGGATGATTTTGAAGGACTGATGAAGAGGTATTCTGTGTGGTGAAGATTGTAGATGAAGATGGATGAAGAACTCAGAAGAATGAAGAAGAAGAATGATTGAATTGAGGAGTGAAGATGATGAATCGTGGAAGAGAGTTGCAAGTGAGGTTCTGTGTGGAGTGGTGAAGGGAGGTTGAAGAAGGTATGGCAGAGTGAGAGAATGATGTGTTTGATGATGGAGAAGGTTATGGTGTATAAAGATGAATGAAGAAAAAGATTGAAGATGGAGGGAGAATTGATATGAAGATGAATGGTGGAGAAGGTGATTGAAGAAGAAGTGAAGATGGTGATGAGTGAAGAGATGAAGATGATGATGAATGAAAGTGAAAAATGGTGGAGGGGAGCGAGAAAAGGTGAAGGGCCCTGTTTATATAGAGGTTCTCTCAGGTTAATTCAATCCTTCTCATTCTGTTATTCTCTTGTCTGATTCTGTTAGAATTGGTTAAATCAGTTATGGTCAGTTAGGTTGTTATAATTCTGTTATATGATGAGCTGGAAATTCTGTTAGGGAATAACTGAATCAGTTATGCTGTTAAGAATGTGTAACTGAATCCCTTAGCTTCTGTTATAGGTGAATGAAATTGTTTGGGATTGTTAGGATGGTAGTTATGAGAATCGGTTAGGACAGTTATGAGTTTATGATGGTGTATGGCTGAGCTGGGAGTACAGTGCCATTGGAAGATAACAGAAAACGGTTACTAAGAAATTATAACTTAAAGCTTGTTCTTTTTGTTAAGCTCTGAGAGTGATGATTTTGGATGAAGAACTGACTGGTTTAATTTAATGTATAGTGATAATTTTGTGCAGGTTTTGAAATTGTGAGGGAGATGAATGGATTGGAATACTGACTTGAAGAGATATATGTCCTAGGATTAGTGTAGAATAATGATGAAGCTGGTAGTGGAAACCTTGAAGAAATTTGAAGAATGAAGGGTGAGGCTGCTGTAGGGATTTTGACTTTGGTCAGAGCTTGTGGATCTTGTGTAATAAATTTCTTTGTTTTGTAATAGGATGGTGATTGTATGATTTTTGTAATGAAATGTGAGTGGGCTTTTAGTTTATGGATGTGGTTTTGTAATTATAAATGGAATGGTCATTTTTAATGATATGGATCTTGAATTGGAATGGGATTGAAATGTGAAATATATAACAGATTTTGAATGGGAATGATATGTGTTTTCCATATTTTTAAATCAACTTTTGAATGATCTCTTTTCCCTCCATTTGTGTTGAATGAAATTAGATCTTCTTTCATTTAAAAATGAGCCATGCCATGAGTCTTGGAACACCACCTTCTAAACTTGAAATGATCCACCAAGCTCCAAATGAATTTAGTCTTTTTTTTTTGTGCAACCACTTGATTACCTTAATGAACTCCATAATATTCACAATACTTTTGCCAATATCCTTCACTTAGAAATCCAAGAAAACATTAATTGAACACATACGGCTTGTACCACAAGTGAACACCACAGACCTCAATAACATCCAATTGAAAAGAGAAAAACCCAACTTCTTGTATTATAAGTAGAAATAAAGAATCCTTAATTAACAAGACCCTTGGTCCTAGTGCCTTAGATACTTATTTTGATGGATGCATTATGCGTTAAATGACTTAAGATGCAAATGAAGTGGAAGCAATAAGCCAATTAGAAGTAAAATTAGGTGGGCAAATTTTAGGGTGCAACACCTAAAATGTGAAGAGGAATTCAAAGAAATGAATTTGGTGTTTTTATCTTGCATGTTATGTTATATCTTTCTTTGTTTCACACAAGTTGAAAAATATATGTTAGAGTTTTGTGAAGAAATTGTGTGCAAACTGTGAAGTCAAGACTCTTCATCTATTGTGTTTTGATGAAGACAAAGTGAAAATCAAATGATCATGTCAAAAAGTATAGAAAAGGCTTCAAGTGAATTTTATCTATTCAAATGATTCAAGACTCATCCTATTGAAAGCTAGCATCAAAGAATTCAAGAATTATATTTTGAAGACTAGCATTGATCTTGATTTATTGAGGTATAAGAATGCATTTATATTGATAATTTAGTGCTCAATTATTCTCCAAAAAATCACTTGCATGCATTGGTCATTTGTGTTCAAAATCACTTTCAAATATATTTTTTTATCATGTTTGAACCATGTTAAATCACTTTTAAATATAATTTATTGAATAGGATAAATCAACAGATGTTGCATTAGGTTGGTTCAAATAATTAGACAAATTATCATGCATAAAAATCTTTGATTCAAATGCATAAAATGAAAAATTAAATTAAATTTTTTTTTTAAAATGTTGTCCGCACTTGTTGAGTCAGGTCTGGTTAACTGACTTAACAAAATCTGATGCTGTTTGAAATTTGAATAATTATTTGAAATTCAAAATTGTTGCGAACTTGTTAAGTCAAGTATCCGTTTGAACCGACTTAAAAGTCTTGTATGTTTAAAAAAACAACAACTTTTTAACACCTTTTCATGCACTCTTCATGAAACCTTTTCATTTTAAATTGACATTTTTTCATGATATTTTTTCATGACTTCACCATGGTTCATAAAGGTGTTATGCTCTTATAAATACATTAAATTTAAAATTAAAAATCACCTCTTCAATAGAAATTTAACATCATTGTTATCATTTAAATTTCAAAATAAGTGTTTGTGTTCTTGAACTTTCACCAAAAAAAAATTTACATGCATTTCCATATTAGTCTAGAAAAATTCATATATTATTTACAAACACTTGAGCACTATATTCTATCATTATAAATTGTTTGTTTGGAAGAGATGATCAATTATATTGATACATCACTCAAAGTGATAATTATTCTACAAACTTCATATTCTCAAAAATCTTGTTGTATTCATATCTTATTTTTCCATAACTGTTGGAATTAAGATTACTTGGTTTTGTATTCCTTGTTGTCCAGGATTGTTGGAAGCAAGAAGTTGAAAGTGAGAGGATTTTTCTCATTTCAACTTGATTATTCCAAGAGGATTATTCTTGGTGGTTGAAATCTTGTTGTCCAGGATTGTTGCAAACAAGTGAGTCATTAAGGGAGGATTGTTCTCTTAGTGTACTTAGTGAAATTCCAAGAGGATTGTTCTTGGTCCAAGAGGATTGTTCTTGGTGTTTATGTAGGTCTAGTAAAAGTCACAAACTATAGTAAAAGTCATGTTGAAAGGGGACTGGAGTACTCTCGGATTGTGAGGGGAACCAGTATACATCATTGTGTTCTTTACTTTTCCGCATTTACCGCTTTAATCACAAATCAAAACCAAAAAAGAAAGAAACATATGTAGAAACTCTTGAACCAAACCAGAAAAATAAGAACAAGTATTCTAAAACCAGATAATTTTTCAAAGTCCTAATTCACCCCCCCCCTCTTAGGCACACTCTTAAACTTATAATTGGCATCAGAGCAGGTTATAAGTAACTTGTTCCTAAAAGATCCAAATGACTTCCGCAAATCAAAATCTGGTGTTTAGAGACGGTGGTAGCGACAACAAACCTCCATTGTTCTGTGGACAATACTTCAATTTCTGGAAAATTCGGATGAAGGCTCACTTAGAAGCACAAGGAGAAGAAGTATGGGAGGTTGTCCTAGAAGGCCCTTTTGTTCCTGTAACTGTTGTCAACGGTGTTGGATCAAATAAACCTAAGGCTTCATGGGACGATAACGACAAAAAGAAGGTTCTTGCTGACAAAAAGGCTATCAATCTTCTTCAAGGATCACTTAGCATGGACGAGTTCTTTCCTGTTTCGGCATGTACAACGGCTAAAGAAATATGGGATACGTTAGTAGAAAATCATGAAGGAACCGTTAAAGTTAAGAGATCTCGATTAAATAATTTGAGTCAAGAATATGAGTTATTTAGAATGCATCCCGGAGAATCCATTCTTAATTTACAGAAGAGATTTGTTCACTTAGTAAATCATTTAAGCGCTCTTGGAAACAAAATCTCTACCGAGGAACAAAATCTCAAATTGCTTAGATTGTTAACAAGAGAATGGCAACCAAAAGTAACAGCGATATCCGAGAAGAAGACTCTAACTAAAATGACTTCTGCAACACTGTTCGGAAAACTTCAAGAATACGAAACTGGACTCGGAAGACTTGAAAAGCACGAAAGTTTAGATACAAAATCCAAAGGCATCGCTTTGAAAGTAGACTCTATGTACGATGATCCACCTGTGAAAGATGAAAATTTCATGCTCCTTGTTAAAAGACTTGGTAAGTTCTTTGGTAAAAATGATAAATCCTCTCATGTAAAAAGAAATAAACATTTCAGGAAAAAGGAGGCTTCCACTTCAACACAAGATGTCACATGTTATGAATGTGGTAAGCAAGGCCATATAAAACCAGATGGCCCTAAACTCTCCAAGAATGGTGGTGTCAAAGGCAAAAAGGACTTCAAGAATAAAAAGGCCTATGTTGCATGGGAAGATAATGAGATAAGTTCATCATCTGATTCGGATAGCAACGAAAGTGCAAATCTAGCGTTGATGGCTTCACACCATTCTGATGATGAGAACGATGAGGTTAGTAATGAATTTTTCATTTATGATATGATGCTCAAGGTGCCATAAACAAACTATTGAATGAATGCAAAATGTTATATAGAACCACTTCAACACAAGAAAAACAAATCAAATCTCTTGAAGAGAAAATTGATACTATGCAAAAAGATTTCGAGGATAAAAAGAAACAATATGTTGATAAAGAAAAAAAAATCTACATGTAATAATTGTGAATCACTTTCTTTTCAAATTGTCCAATTAAAGAGAGTCCTTGAAAGATATGAAAAAGGAAAAATTGTTTTAGAGGGTGTCCTTAGTCAGCAAAGATACTCTAATGATAAAAGTGGGCTTGGTTATTCAAAGTTCTCAAAACCAAGTTCTAACAAAACTATTTTTGTTAAGGCTAGTGATCAAACATCCCAAGAGAAAGTTAACAAGCCTAAAGTGTTTCATCACCATCCTAAGAAAATATTTCATAAAAAAAAAACCTTATGTTTCTAGATATAGAAGTAACTTTGTTCCTACATGTTTCTATTGTGGTATAAGTGGCCATACACCTAATGCTTGGTATGTTAGAAACTTTAGTGTAGCAAGTGGGCATTATGTGTGGGTTAAGAAGGGAACTAACTATGATGGACCCAAAGCACATTGGGTACCAAATCAAACTTAATTTGTTTTATAGGTTTGCTTAAGGACCACTTTAAATCTATGATGTTTTGATAAGTGGTGGTTCTAAGCATTTGATGGGAGACATAAACTAACTTTCAAATCTAGTTCTAAAAGTTCAAGGATTATTTCATATGGGGAATAACTTAAAGGAAGAATTCTTGGCATTGGTAAAGTTGGAGTAGTAACTTTCACATCCATTTGAAGATGTACTTGATGTTGAAAGACTAAAGAAAAATCTTCTAAGCAAAAGCCAACTTTGTGACAAAGGCTTCAAAATCATATTCACCAAAGATGGATGTTTTGATGAAGTCACTCATGAGATAAAACTCATAGGTATAAATTTTTTTATTTTCATAAATTTCTCTACATTTTTAAAAGTCTTTTCCCATCCTTTTTGCTAATGACATAGGGGGAGAAGATATATATGTGTATGTGTATGCTTGTCTCTAACTATTACAGCCTAAAAGAAAGATGCAAAAATCTATATGAATCAAGGGAGAGCTTTGACTAAGGGGGAGTTATCAAAGATAGGGGGAGCATTCACATAAGAGACTCAAGTTTTTCAAGAGATCCAAGCACCTCAAATTTCAATGGTTTGTCATCATCAAAAAGGGGGAGAATGTGAAGTCAAGACTCTCCATCTATTGTGTTTTGATGAAGACAAAGTGAAAATCAAATGATCATGTCAAAAAGTATGAAAAAAGCTTCAAGTACATTTTATCTATTCAAATGATTCAAGACTCATCATATTGAAAACTAGCATTAAAGAATTTAAGAATTATATTTTGAAGACTAGCATTGATCTTGATTTATTGAGGTATGAGCATGCATTTATATTGATAAATTTAGTGCTCAATTATTCTCCAAAAAATCACTTGCATGCATTGGTCATTTGTGTTCAAAGTCACTTTCAAATAAATTTTTTAATCATGTTTGAACCATGTTAAATCACTTTTAAATATAATTTATTGACTAGGATAAATCAATAGATGTTGCATTAGGTTGGTTCAAATAATTATACAAATTATCATGCATAAAAATCTTTGATTCAAATGCATAAAATGAAAAATAAAATAAAATAAAAACTTTTTTTAAAATGCTGTCAGCACTTGTTAAGTCGGTCTGGTTAACTGACTTAACAAAACCTGATGTTGTTTGAAATTTGAATACTCCCTCCGTCTCACAATAAGTGTCATCTTTCCAATTATTATTTGCCTCAAATTATTTGTCCATTTAGAATATCAATGTAATATTTATTATTTCCTTCCACTAACTTACCCCTATTTATTGTATTTTAATTCATTTAAGTACTCCACTATGTATTATTAATAAGGTTATTTTAGTAAATGAGACTCATTTTATCACTGAAATCAACATAATTAATCATTTTCTTAAAAAGTGTGAAAATCTCAAAGAGGACACCTATTGTAAGACGGAGAGAATAATTATTTGAAATTCAAAATTGCTCCAAACTTGTTAAGTCAGGTATCCATTTGAACCGACTTAAAAAGTCTAGTGCGTTTAAAAAAAAAACAGCAACTTTTTAACACATTTTCATGCACTCTTCATGAAACCTTTTCATTTTAAATTGACATTTTTTCATGATATTTTTTCATGACTTCACCATGGTTCATAAATGTGTTATGCTCTTATAAATACATTAAACTTCAAATTACAAATCACCTCCTCAATAGCAATTTAACATCATTGTTATCATTTAAATTTCAAAACAAGTGTTTGTGTTCTTGAACTTTCACAAATAACTTTTCTACATGCATTTCCATATTAGTCTAGAAAAATTCATATATTATTTACAAACACTTGAGCACTATATTCTATCATTATAAATTGTTTGTTTGGAAGAGAAGATCAATTATATTGATACATCACTCAAAGTGATGATTATTCTACAAATTTCATATTCTCAAAAATCTTGTTGTATTCATATTTTATTTTTCCATAATTGTTGGAATTAAGATTACTTGGTTTTGTATTCCTTGTTGTCCAGGATTGTTGGTAGCAAGAAGTTGAAAATGAGAGGATTGTTCTCATTTCAACTTGATTATTCCTAGAGGATTGTTCTTGGTGGTTGAAATCTTGTTGTCCAGGATTGTTGGAAACAAGTGAGTCATTAAGGGAGGATTGTTCTCTTAGTGTACTTAGTGAAATTCCAAGAGGATTGTTCTTGGTCCAAGAGGGTTGTTCTTGGTGTTTGTGTAGGTCTTGTACAAGTCACAAACTATAGTAAAGTATCTTTCATGTTGAAAGGGGACTGGAGTACTCTAAGATTGTGAGGGGAACCAGTATACATCATTGTGTTCTTTACTTTTCCACATTTACCGTTTTCATCACAAATCAAAAACCAGAAAAGAAAGAAACATGTATATAAACTCTTGCACCAAACCAGAAAAATAAGAACAAGTATTTTAAAACTGGATAATTTTTCAAAGTCCTAATTCACCCCCCCCCCTCTTAGGCGCACTCTTAAACTTACACAAACGTTAATGGAATTAGGATAAGGTGTGAGAGAGAGATGTTAGGATTTTGCTTTTGGGGAGAGACAGTTATGATGTACTGAAATGAGAGAACGATCGCTTATATATATATGTAATACTCTTCACTACAATTGATGATAACGGTAGTGATGAAATTTCTTGTTACTGAGATACTTTTCACTATGATTTCATTTTTAGAATGTGATGAAAGGTACTTTAATTTTAATACAAATATAACATTATAAGGGACACGCCCTTTTTGTAACGAAAAAATGGAAAATTGATGATGCTGGAATATCGAAGCTTGTCATTCCAGGTAGGGGTGTGTCATACCCCAAATTTGTCCCACCCCTTACTTTTATCTGGCTTATACTTTCCATTTCATCTGCATACCTTCATTAGGGCATTTGCATGGCTTTGCATTCATTTATTAAAAGCATGGGATCAAGGGTCGTGAAACAAGCTGAGGTTTCACTTAGGTCTTGGCAAGGTTATTTGTTTCCTTAAGGATGGCGCCTTGTACATGATCGAGACTAGGATTGGTTCAGATATTGAAAAGCACTTGATCAAAAGAATTCTATTCACATGGAATATTTTGACCTAGGGTTTATTTCCCCGGGCATTTGGTGGTCTCGACATGCTTAAGAATGTCTAGCAAGTCAATTATAGATGTTATTGACTTATTGAGGAAAGAAAGACATGTGGAGTTTATTTGCAAAGTTGTTGACTACATCGAGCAAAGTTGAATTTTTGACTAAATTTATGTTGATCCATATCTTTGGTTACCATTCCACTTGGATTGCTTCACTAAGTTTGCAAAGGTGGAAATCTAAGAAAGCATATGTTTTGAATTTAAAATTCAAATGAGTATGAGGGAAGATGCAAGAATCATATGCTACTTAAAGTACAAAAGTGCAGTCATGTATTCAAATTCATTACAAGATACAAGGGCCAATGCAAACACATAGAGTGCACTACACAAAAATGGGAATTTCATTGAAAAATATACAATTTGACAACAGTTGACTTTCTCGGTCAACTGTTTACTATTGGTCAGCAGTTGACCATTGATTAGACCACTGGCACCATTGACTTTGACCAACCAAGGCTGACTTCATAAGACATGTATCTCTTCAGCATCTTTAAATCAGCTCTTCTTCGTGTCGTCGCCATTAGAAGTTACTTCAAAACACCAAGGCTCCCAAAGAAACTCCATTGAACCATGGCATCACCAAACCTGCATAATCAAGAGATGCATCAGTTCACAATCCAAATTAGTTCAGACCTGCATAACCAGTAAACAAAACTAAGTTAAACTTCAAGCCTTTTGCACATGACCTAACATACAGCCAGTTTGTCTAACATTCCAAATATTACCATTTCATTAATTATCATAGCTTCACTATCAATTCCTACTACTTGTATCATGTACATACAACACACAACATATATCAGTCATCAAAAATCCCAAACCTCTCATAAACTACCAATATCCATTTACTAACAGTTCCCAAACTAACTGATTTTCTAAGCTTAGCCACATGTTCACATTAACTCCTACTAACAAGTTTCCTAACAGCATTCCACTAACTCAATTCTAACCATACAAGTCAAAAACCAAACCAAAAACAGTCATAGATATCACAAACAGCCATTCACTTGTAGATACAAATTTCATGAGTATCGAAACAAAATTCAAATAAACAGCCCTGCACATAGAAAATCAGTTCGGTTCAGCAGTAAACAAAAACCAAATTCTAAACTACAAGTCATTGAGTTCACATCACATTTATGACAGGGACTTGACAATTCTAGCTAGCCTTAACCAATAGCATATAACAGAAAACAGTTTAGTTAGCTAACCGTAACTAACTTTTCTTATCTCACAAGGTAACTAACTGAGTAGATAACAACCCAACAGAGCCCCCTTAGCCAATTACATTCAGCAAACTACAGAATTTGTTTTCAATCTCCAACTGTCAAAACAGAATTTCACAACCTCTTTTAACCAATTCCCTAACAGTTATGTAACTAACTCCTAACAGTTGTAACAAACCCTAACTAATTCAGTTACAACCCTTCCTAACCATCATAACAGAATTACAAACTAAATCCATAACCAACCACAAACAGAATCCTAACTAACCTTTTCCACCCTTGTAACTAACTAACCTCCTAACTGTGTTAACATCTCCTAACAGTTTTAAAAACTAACATGTAACTGTAAGTAACGGAAAAGTCAGTGACAAACTAACCTTCAAAATCCATTCTCTTCACTTCTATAAAAGAAAAAACCTTCACCCTTTGATTCATAACCAATTCCTCAGCATCTCAAACTTCCAACTAACTTCAATCTCATCCTAACTGAATTAGAATACTCACCTCTCTATATAAATCGAATTCCCTCTATACAATAAACTCTCTCGATTCACTCTCCACTTTTTCATCACCACTTCTCTTCATTATAACTCTGAACCATCTCCATAACCATTCGATCACCTGTAACAAACTCCAATCTTCACAACAGAAAACTCTCTTCACTCTTCTCAACCCTCTTCATCTTCCTCATCACACCATAATTCACAGAATTCAAACTGCATCATCTTCACTTCCCTCCACCAACCTTCATTACTCATCTTCACAACAACACACATAGGAATCAAGAGAACAGAAAGGGAGAAAATCAGAACAGAAAGGGAAGAAAATCGGTAGCAGAAGAATCTTAACAGAAAAATTCAATCGTAACAAACCTGTAACAGGAATTTCGATCTCTTCACGTCACACTCTCTCGATCTCCGCACGGCAGAAAATTGCTAGAGGCTTCAACTTCAATCATCTCCATTCAACAACGCAACAACCACATCTTCGTATCGCTTCGGTACATCTTCATCAACCAGAACCGAATTCAACTTCTTCTATCAACATCATCATCCTTCAATTCTTCAATCTCAGAAAATGCTCCCCCTCTGAACTGTGTTCATCGTCTCATCATCGTCAAGAACCTGTGCACAGGAACAACAACTACAACGACGCTCCACCATCATCAAAACGGAGATGCGAGAAGCAGAGAGATTGAGCCGTAGGAGAAATTAGAATCGAGCGAGAGAGAGGGACCAATCGGAAAGACGTTGCGCGAAGACGGAGAGACGCGAAGAAGTCTGAGAGCGAAGGAGGTGTGTGGCGGATGAATGTTGATCTGAACGGAAAGATTGAGGTGAGGGACGAAGCCGTTCCATTCGTATCACACAGCAGCGCGCGTCGCATTTCGCCAGTGAAGAAGAAGATCTCCGGCCACCGCTTTGTCACGAAGGAGAAGAGAAGTTCGCGTGAGTCTAAAGGCCATAGTCTGGTAACCCTAAAATCCCCTTCCAATTTTCGTTTTAATTAACTTAGTCTTTAATTTGATTAATTGAAATTAGTTGCATTAATGGAGATTAATCATGCTTAGTCTAAGATTTGAATCATAATTAACATACAAATCCAAATCTGGATACAAAGTCTGAGTGAAAATCTAATGGATCATGTACAAGAAATCATCCCTGGGCCGAATTGTTAGGTCACGCCCCCATAGGCCCACGCACCATCGTTTTTGGCCACAAAAATCTGAAAACAAAAACAAAGCTACGGGCCACGAAATTGCTTGCATACACCCCATTAGCCCACAACGCCATTTTTGGCATTTCATAAAATCTGAACGACAAAAATAATGGCTGGGCCAATACCTTTGGGCCCTGCGCTCAGAATTGCTCTTCCCCACTAAATTCAACTTGCACCCCCCTGACTCCATTGAAATGTGTAGATTTTTAGGTTCACCTCACAATAGCTTTTTTTTCTATTATTTTTAGTTAATAAAAACATGATAAAAATCACTTACTTTTGTTAGATTTTAGGGAGTAAAAATGACATATAAAAATCAATTTTCTTTGTTAGTTTTTTGATAAAAGAATAAATAACCACCTTTAATATTTTGTTAGATTTTTAGGTGATCATTGACCTTAGGAAACTCATAAAAAATAGTAGAATTTTTAGTTTAATTTTGGCATTTAATTTCCTACTAAAAACTCATAAAAAAATAGTAGTATTTTTTAGTTTCATTTTCGTACTAATGCTTGAATCGTTTTTGTGCTAGTTCCATGTTATTTTTATATGATGCTTGTGTGATTTTGTTACTTGTATCTTTGGCCTCATTTTAGGCCTATCTTGTTAGTACCATCTTATTGCTCCTTTTAGAACCTATCCCATGTTAACATTAGGATTTAGACTTGTATAGACAACTTAGACTAGAATTTAGAATAGTTCCCCATTTCATTCTTTTTCTTTTCAACCTTTAAAATACTTAATAAAAGGAAGATGCGAATCACATTAAGAAAGTGATAGAGAAATGAGTGGGATTAATTCCCTAATCTGTTTCTCAATCGCTTAGTGGCATAGAAACGAGTGGGATTCATTCCCTAATCTGTTTCTCGGTCACTACTTAATGGGAGAGAAATGAGTGGGATTCATTCCCTAATCTGTTTCTCAAACATTAATTAATGGGAGAGAAATGAGTGGGATTCATTCCCTAATATGTTTCTCGAACATTATATAATGGGATGGAAGTGAGTGGGATTCATTCCCTAATCTGCTTCTCGATCGTTATACATTCTTATGTGATTCAAGTCGCAAACAAATTCCCCTTAAAAAAATACACAACCAAAAACACTTAAAACACCTAACAATGGTTCAAATTAAAACAAAGTAGAGAAAGTGGTGAGTGGCCCGGTATTTGGAACTGTTCATCACTCATCTACCCTAAAAGACACAAACCAATCATTTCTTTTTCTTTTGCCTCGTTGGCACCTAAGGGCACTGTTATTTCCGCTCGAATGCATCGTAGGCGATCCCTTATGCAAGAGCGCGAACGTTAACTCCGCCCAACTAAAAAACACAAAAACAAACAGAAAATCGTGAGCCGAGCTACGGTAACTCTGATTCCTGAAAAGGATACATAGGCAGCGGGGTAGGGCCCGTGCGAGTATAATTATTTATTTTCCTTACATTCTGCATTCATTCGCATTTAGACATAGACATAGTATACACCCTTTAGATAGAAACAGACATAGGTGGATACCATCGAGTACGATGGGCGCGAGGGGTGCTAGCACCTTCCCCTTGCGTAACCGACTCCCGTACCTAGATTCTCTGGTCGCAAGACCCTGTTCCTTCCTTTGTTAGGTTTTCTGATATTCCTTTCCCTTATGGGATAAATATATTAGTGGCGACTCTGTTCATTTTTCGCGAGCGTGCGACAGGGTGGAAATAGGCCAAGACGATTACAGGGACCTACAGGCTAGCCTACACAGGCTCAAGCCAGACCACACTTTTTTTAAGTAGAAAAGGCCTAAGCTTTTTATAAGCCTATTTAGTTAAAAAGGCTAGGCCTCCGGCCCCAAAATAAGCCTTTTAAGCCTACCAGACCGACCTATTTAAATAAATATGAATAATTTTATTATTACTATTATGTTTTGTACTTTGAATTAAAATACATAAATAAAACTTGGTTATCTTGAAGAACTTGTGAAAATAAGATGAAAACACATGATGAACATTGTTATGATGAACATTGTTTTCATAAGTTCTCTTAAACAAATAATCTCAAAGATGTTACACTAATAGGTAAGTTAAAATAAGTCAATGCAAAAAAAATTTTAGTCTCTTGTCTTTTAGTTAATTAGTCTATTTAAACATTATTTTAATTGCTTATTTACATATGTGTAAAACAAATAGGCTTTTATGTAGGCTAACAGGCTAACCAGACCTTTGAAAAGGTCAGACTCAGGTCTAAAAATACGCCTACGATAGACTATAGGTCAGGCTTAGGCTTTAGTTTTTTTGACAATGCAGGCTTAGGCTTGGCAAAGCCTAACTCGGCCCATGCTATTTTCACCTCTAATTCCAGGTACTTTTTACCATGATTGGTAGAATTGACCATGGTGAAATGTCTTTTAGTAAATAAAAAAAACACCTAAAAATGAGTTATTACTACATTGACTAAATGGTCGTAGTAAGGTGATGTTATGGAATGTATATTTTGTAGTAGTGATTAGTGGATCAACATTTAAGTTCAAAAGAAAAATAAAAAAACTAAATGGCTTATCTAAATGGCTTATCGACTACTATAAATAATAATGAGGTGTATTAACAATTATCTCTATTTTATTTTAGTCTTGGACATTGTTCTTATCTTTTCAAAAGAGATATTAGCTCATTAACTTCAAGAATTCTAACTATTTAAAGTGTAATTTGTATTAAAGTTATTTTTTATGAAAGATCAAAAGTTTGTTTTATAATTTATTCCTTTTATAATTTGGATCTATTTTAGTTTTAGTGTTATTTATCATTGATGCTTTCGTTCTTAAATCAATGTCTCTTTCAAGGACTTAGAATTCAAGTTACTCATAACTACATTGGATATGCAATCAACCATACCTAGGGCTGTTCATGGTTCAGTTCTGTAAGAAAACTGAACCGAACCATACAGAACCATTACATAAGGTCACACGAACTGAACTGAACCGTTTCAATTTTTCTAGAACCAAACTGAACCAAAGGTTTTGGTTTGGTATAACGGTTCTTAATTCTGAACCATACCAAACCATTTGAAGACAAATTTTTTCAAACTAAACCATTTGTTAAAAAACCAAATCGTTATATTTAGTTTTAAAAAAAAAAATGTTTTTCGCAAAAAATGTTTTTTTTTTCGAAAAAATCGACTTTTTTATTTTCAAAAAAAAATGCCTTTTCAAATTTACGAAAAAATGACATTTTTATTTTAGAAAAAAAATCGAATTTTTATATTTTTGGGATAAATCAAGTTTTTTTCCCTCATTTTTGTGAATGGCATATTTATTGGTTATTTAATCAATTGTTATTCAAAAAAATAGATTTTACTACATTTAAAAAAGTTTTTATTGTATTATAAAAAACACGATTTTATTGTATTTTTGGAAAAACTCGATTTTATAGAAATTTTATAAAAAAAAACAATTTTACTGTAATTTCAAAAAACTTGATTTTACTGTATTTAAAAAACAATTTTATTGTATTTAGAAAAGTTTTTTACTATATTTTCAAAAAACACGATTTTACTATTTTTTGGAAAAACTTGATTTTACAGTAATTTTTTAAAAAAACCCAATTTTACTTTAATTTCATAAAACTCAATTTTACTGTATTTAAAAAAACGTTTTAACTGTATTTCTAGAAAAAACTCGATTCGAATGTATTTTAAAAAAAACTCGATTTTACTGTATTTTTGGAAAAACTCGATTTTACCTTATATTAAAAAAACCTAATTTTATTATATTTTCAAAAAAAACTCGATTTTACTGTATTTTTAAAAAAAAATCGAATTTGCGTTATTTTAGGAAAACCCAATTTTAGTGTATTTTCAAAAAAACTTGATTTTACTGTATTTTTCAGAAAACGTAATTTTGCTATATTTTCAAAAAAACTCGATTTTACTGTGTTTTTAGACAAATGATTTTACTGTATTTTCCAAATATGCAGTAAAATCGAGTTTTATGAAATTATAGTAAAATTGAGTTTTTGAAAATATAGTAAAATCGAGTTTTTTGAAAATACAATAAATACGAGTTTTTCAAAATTACAGTAAAATAGAGTTTTTCCAAAATTACTGTAAAATCGAGTTTTTTTTTAAAATGCAGTAAAATCAAGTTTTTTGAAAATACAGTAAAATTGAGTTTTTTAAAAATTATAGTAAAATCGAGTTTTTCCAAAAATACAGTAAAATTGATTTTTTTTTGAAAATACAGTAAAATTAAGTTTCTTCAAATATATAGTAAAATAAAGATTTGTGAGATTACAGTAAAATCGAGTTTTTTTTGAAAATACCGTAAACTCAATTTTTTTTCGAAAATACAGTAAAATTGAGTTTTTTATTTTCGAAAAAAATGACTTTTTTATTTTTCGTAAAAAATTGACGTTTTTATTTTAAAAAAAAATCGACTTTTTTATTTTTCGTTAAAACTCGACTTTTTTAATTTTCGAAAAAACGATTTTTTTTATTAAAAAAAATCAAAATTTAAATTTTTTTTTTTGAAAAAGAAATTCAATTTAGAAACTAATATAACAAACGGCTCGATTTGGAATTAATTAGATATTGGTTAATTGCTTAACGGTTCGGTTCTTGAACCATTAATAAAATATAAGTTTGGTTCACTAACCATTTATAATGGTTTGGTTATTTTAATTTCAGTTCGGTTCGGTCCGGCGGTTCATTTGAACAACCCTAACCATACCCATCATGAAATGGATGTGAGATTTCATGAAACAAGTTAGACTTTGGAACATCAATTTAGAAACATCCATACTAGAATGGATGATCAGTAACAAGTTCTAGATTCAAGACATGAATTTATCATGTTTATTCTCACAAATTTAAAGGTTCAATGTGCGTAACTAAAAACTACCAATGTTCACACAATAACATAATCTTCAAGTATACCTACCAACACTCAATTTTTCCTGGTTATAGATCTGTTATTACAATTATTGTTTCACTTTTTACCCTTATTTTTACGCACGATAGTCTCTTCCCTACCCACACTAATGCAAGTTCCAATAATTACACATAACCTAATTTTCCAGTTACTATGAGAAAGACTGTAGTTGAATAACCACACCCATTTACAGGACCCTCAACTTCCTTTTCAAACTCACCTCTCTATAATATTCATAATATCCATATATAGTCATTACCATAGATTCCCAAAAATATTCAACAAACTCCATTTCGAACACCCAAATTAAAACTCTTTGTGTTTGATGGTTTTGGCCCTCTAAAATAGTTATTTTAAGCATAAAATTATTTTAAATTTATCAAATTGCAACCTAAAAAGTGTTTACAATTAGTTGTGTTTGCATGAAGGGTGATGCTTTATGTTGGCTTAAATGGATGCATTGTGATCACATGTTGTTATATTGGTTTTCATTTACAAAAGCTTTAGAATTGAGATCTAATCCTTCAGCTTATCCTAATCATCAAGCAAGATTATTTAAATTGAATCAAAAGGGTTCAATTGTTGATTACCTAACTAAATTTAAGAATTTGGGAAATCAAGTAGCAAGATTGCCTCAAAAAGTTATTTTAATTGTTTTAGTTTCGATTTAACACCTAAAATAAGAAATGAAATGGTTATTCAAAGACCTGTTTTAATTTCTCATGCAACTGGCCTTGACAAACTCATTGATACCAAGTTAAAAGATGAAAAACCTGAGTTTAAAAACCTATCCCTTATCCCTTTAACCATACAAACCCTGCCTCCCAAAAGAACCATATTCATAATCCTAAAAGCTCAAATTCCCGATATTCAACACACACCCCAACCACCTAAACTAGTTATAAGAACCTCTCACAATCTCTTCTACAAAAGAGATGTGCACACAATCTTTATTATAAATGTGACAAAAAGTTTATCTCTGGCCACAAGTGTGCTCCTAGTAGGTTTTGCTCCTTTTGATTGAGGAAAACACATAAACAAAACAAGAGGTGACGGACCTAAGTAATGTTGATGAGATTTTTTAGGTTGATCCAACTGATACTTATATTCAATTGTCTCACCTCAAGCTTTCACAACTCAATTCTCCCTTCAAACACTAAATTCTAGGGTGTAATTTTGTTCTACTGACTACAAGATGTCATCCACAATGTTGGAACAATGTGTATGATAAGTTGAATGTGTAACAAACAGAATAAAGGAAGAATATGAATAAAACAGGAATTGGTAACCAAATTTGGTTTAAAATCACCTACATCTGGAGGGCATTAACCAAATAAAAGGAAATTCACTTTTAATAGTCAGAAGTATATATTGATCTAATTTGAACTCACCTAGTTCAATGTATTTTTTCCTAATATTATCTATAAACTTCGATCCAATCTCCCCCTTAAAAGAAATTCACTCCTAATAGTTAGATGTGCAATTGGTCTTATTCAAACTCACCATGTTTAGTGTCACTTTCCTAATACTACACGTGAAATTTTGATCACGATTCCCGCTGAATATGAAATTCCTCTCACTTTCACTCGAACACTCTCCAATGTGTTTATTCAGTTACAAAGATAAAAGATAAAACTCTAAGACAACTTTAAACTTTATTCTTTCGACTTATACTTGTTGCGCAGGAATATAATGTACAAAATACAAAATACAAAGACTCAGCAAAACTCTCATATATAGTAGATATTTCCTCTTAAGGTCTTTGTCTCCACAAAGGAGATTGGCTCCTTAAATAGTAACAACGGTCCAACTAGAAAACACAATAGGTTTTGGAGTTAAAAGTGGTCGAACCTCCAAAAAGCGCATGAGATCAATCTTCAATAATGTTGATTGCAAATCTTGATTAATCAAATCTTGAACAAATCATAACACCAAATGCAATCTTGCTAAAAACACATTTAGGATAAATCTTTTTCAAAACCACAACACGTTAAATCAATCATATTTATGATTGGACAGAAAAAGAAACACATCTCAAAAGCAAGAGATATACTTCAATCAACCTTGCGCGAAATAATGTCTGATATATTGCTTAACATGATATTTTCCACTTAAAGTGACATAACACAAACACACTAGAAATAGATCTTTAGAACAACCTTTAGAATAAATTGGGATCGTATTCGTATGAAAATAAACAATTTCCAAAAAAAGAATCAGGAAAACTTATATTCATTTGAAGTGTAAAAAATAGTTTCTGATTGAGAAATGCATTAATAATCTTTAATAAAAGCTGGAGATGTTTAAGAAATGCAAATTCAAATATATAGTTTAAACCATATCCAAATAAAATCTTCTACAAATAGATATATGATTTAATCAAATCTTTTTTAGCCTAATTTGGATTAAAATACTTTTATGAAAAACAAAAAACTTGACCAAACCACTGAATGAACTAAAAAAAGAAAGAAAAAAATATGGAAAAAATGCTAAAAATATGTTCTAACAAATAGAGCAGCGTGCGCTAGAGACAAGATGTCTCACACTAATTCATTACATCTTAATTAACAAGTTAGCTGCAAAAATTAATCGATCAACTAAAATAACAAACTCCCCCTTTGGATATTTTTTAGGCAAAACATGGATTAAAAACTTTTTCAAGAACACGCCATAGATAGCACACAAGCAAGGATTTAGACAATATCCTATAAGACAAGTGTGTCTTTTTCTCCCCCTATTTGCCCCAAACAAGAAAAATAGGACATAAAACAACCATGTAACAAACAACTGAGAAATAACCAAACCAAACCATAACATAATATCCTCATAGAAACCAATAAACCAGCAGATCCAGCCAACAAGCAACAACATAATCTTCCAGATCACGATAGAACACCAAAATTTCATTAGCAGCAACATCAATGATCACGAAATACAACATATCTAAGCACACGTAACACAATGGTAAAACCAAGGACATAAGGTTGAGATGAAGAAGCTCTAGTAGATTTGAGAGTCCACATTTTTGTAATAACTTCACACATTTTGTGCAAAAGTCGTGACCATGATCTCTTGAAAGACCTCCCCCTCGTGAATAAATGCCTCGAGAATATGACTTCTCATAGGCCTTGACAGAGGAACAATATCCATCATTTCTTAATCAAAAACCAAAATAGTTTCATGAATAGGAACAATAGTGTGCATTACAACGTCAACAACTTATTTCCCAACAAACAACTTGTAACTCAAGGACAACATATTTTAGGAAGCATTAATCTCACCATCACGAGTAACATTATCTTTATTTCGAACACTTAAAATACCAAAGATTCAAGAGGGAACACTAATAGGTGGCTGGATGGCATAAGACTTAGCATGCTTGATAAGTGGTCTTTGCATATTCTTTATCAGTAGTTGTACTTGGTTATTTCATCGCTTTACCCGTTTTCCTTTCATTTTACCATGTTTTATGCTTGGGTATTACATTTCCCTTATTTTCATGTCATAACAGGTATTTCAAGTAAGGAAGTGCGAAAAGTGGACAAAACGCGAGAAAAGGTGAAGATTCGAAATTTCCCATACAAAATCCAGGGGCATGTTACTGCCACCCGTAATGACTATTACGGGCCGTAACAAGCATGGCCCTTCAACCCTATAAAAAAAGGCGCCCATTCCCAAATCCTTAGGTATGTTACGGCCAACCATAATGGCTATTACGGGCCGTAACAGGCACGTTTTCTTCCGACTTGTTTTCTTTTCTAGCCTAATTCCACCTGTTTTGACTTTTGATTTTTCTGATCTGATTGTAATTGCAATTGAATCAAGGAGATATTTTTCATGTTTTTATCTAGTTTTTATTCCATTTTTAATTCACGCATTCTAGTTTTCTGAATTATGTACTCAAGTCTCCATTCCTGGATTATATTTTATACCAGCAAGTAATATAATTTATGATGATAGGGAGCGTAAATCAATATAAGGCACTTGTGTACCATAGTAATTAACATATATATTATGCATGTCCTCATGTATAAAACATTACAGACGTTGACTATATATTGAATTAATAAGTAACCAGAATGATATGCTTAATTAGAATTTCTTATGCATGTATATGTGGTTTTGCTTTTGACCCAAACTTAAATGGCGTAGGCTACAAGGCTTACAAAATTATTGATATATATTTTTAATTTTACTTATGTAAAAATGACATAATAGTTATTTTGTAATATTTTAATCTTTCGTAAACAAGTCTTCTATTCTCCTCAAAAACCCAACTCTCAAACAGTATAAGTACAATTAACATAATTCAAACTTATGCATGGATTAATTTTTGTAAGCTGTTTTGAAATGTTTACAAAAATAAACTTAATACATCTTCTAAACATGTCAAAAGCTACTTTTATAAAATAAACCATTTCAAACACTTGAGACTCTAGGAGCTGGATTGTAATCTCTACCACCAATCCTGATTTTAAGTAAAATAAATCCTCAACCATTGATAAAGTTCGTAATATTGTCCTCAATAATATAAACTCGAAACTTCGATTGTTTGATCCTCTCTAGGATTTCGTGTAATTTACATATGAACTATGTAACCATTTGTGATTTTAGTCATATTTTCCAATACAAATGAGATACAAAGATGTCAACATCTCTTTTAAAATATATATATCGAGGTACAATGCAGAAGCTGCATTGCAAAACTAGAGAGTATAAACTCGTTTATGACCTGACTTTGGCCAGTCTGGCCCTAATTTCTTCCATTTCCTCCTCGTCATCAACACCTTCGGCAATAGCCTCTTCCTACAAATAATAATGTATTCCATAATTAGTGTAACTCAGACACGAAAAAGAGCATTGTTACCCGTAAACCGAATTGCACATACCTCCTCTGCAGCTCCAACACTTTGAGCAGGTTGCTTCACCTTTTGTTTCCTCACAGCTTCGGGAAGTTGTGCAGCCGTCTCACCAGCTAGTTCGGTTAAGACTTTGTCAACTTCTTCTTCTATCTCATCTTCTATGTCCTCAGAATCTAATGCCGAGTCAACAGCATCGTTTACTATCTCCTCAATGACTCCTGCCTGAAACATAAGACATTACTAATAACTACCATGAAATTATCTTCTATAATAATAGAGAGGGAAGAAGTATTTCAGGCATACCTTTGTCATTTCTTTGCTGAACTCTTGCATAGCCACAGCCATTTCAGGAGCCTTCATGAGGTTATTGACAAGCTTCATAACCTCAGCACTCTTGGATAGATGTCCCACAGTACGAGAAATCGCTACAAAAGCAACCCAAATCATGAATTTCCAGTTAAACATAGTTCTAAATTCTAGTGACCACTTCTTCTACCCTAATGTTAAATTTTTTGCTCTTTTTTTGATCTCAAATAGCTGTGTAACACTAAGCCCATTACTGCTATAGCGAAAACAGAAAAAGAGTACACAAAATTAAAGTGGTAATCATGCAATAATTATATTTAACTTTATTAATTTATCCCTGATAGTAATAATCACAAAACACTTGGTCAAAGAAAACAAATCAAAACCAAATATAACTAAACTTCTAAATAATTAAAAAAAACTACTAACTAAAATTCGGCAGAAGAAAAAAACTTAACTTGTACTTAGTTAAAAATTAAACTAGAAGGTGGTGTCAATATTGAGTATTTCGCGGAGAGAAGAGGAAAGAATAGATGAAAGGAAACCAGAAGAACGGAAGCAAAACAAACCCATAGGACGCCGCAGATGAAATTGCCGTTGGCAGAAAAGCTGTCACCGTCTCCAGAAACATAGAGGGAAGGCGACTGGTTGTGTGGCGGCAGCCCAATGGTTCATCTTCTCACATGAAACAGAGTGGAAGAGCAAAGGTTGTGTATTTTGGCAAGAATGAGTGGGAAGAGTGGTAGTGATTAACATAATATTGCAAAATTATCAAATAACCCCTTAATAATCTTAAAGGAAACATATAAGGGGGAAAGCAAGGTTTTGCGAACTGTTTAAAAAACACAAGGCATGGCAAACCCTTACACAGATGTGGTTGCGAAATGCCTTCTCTGCCACAACTTTTTGGCAATTAGTAGGCACTTTCGTTGCTACTGCTGGCAGCGAGTAGCACTGAAATTGAGTTGCAGCAGACCCCAGCTGCCCAGCGAAAACACTATATGCCTGATCACGGTGCTATTGACAACATAGGTTTGTCATTTGGCTACAACTTCCCTGCCCCTTTGCTGACTTATTATTTTTAAAAAATTGTTGAATTTGTTTTCTTACTTCAATTTAAACAAGCCAAAAATATCAAATCAGATCACATTAGAAGAACCTCTTTATCTTCTCTAATGGAAAAAAAAAACTAAACCATCTAAAACAAAACAATTATGCCTGCGTGCTAAAAAATTCCTAAAGGCTGTGCTTGTGTGTACTTAGAAATTAAAGTACTGCTCAGAAACCAAAGAACATGTTACAAACCAGAAAACGAATCAGAGACAAAATGTATAAAACAGAAATAATCAAGAGACTGTATAATTGATGAATAATGAAGGAATTACTTAGACGAACAATAACCCAAATCCGCCACAAAACTAGGCTCGTATAGGAAGGTAAAGCTTCCTACTCATAACTATAATCTCAATTCTCAAAATCAATCCCTTGATCCACACTCAATTCCATATATTCTGGAAACGGTTAAGTCTTAACCTCTAACTGCCATGTCACTGTAATACAGTAACACTCACTTAATACTAGAAGTTCCCACCTAACCCTTTCTAGAATATACCTTCCAAACCCTACTTGAAAAGCTACTTTCTGTAGCTTATAGAAACTAGCTGTAAATAGCTTATGAGCCAATATAAGCTACTTCCATATCAAGTCCAAACACTTGGATAAGCACTAATAGAGTAATACATAAACACATAAAAGATTCTGATGACCCAATCCACACGCACCAAAAGGCCTCACATGAAGAAATATAGACATCAGTCAGCTCTTTCCCCTACCTCAAAAAACTATAGATAGAGTCTCAACCGAGTCTTCCCCATTACAAAACATTTGATCATAAAATTCAACGACGTTGACAAATCTACTTATTCAACTTAAAACTAAAAAACTTCCATTAAGCATCATTTATCATACAACTAGTATGAAACACAACTGACTCAGACATAGTGAACAAATTAAGACAAATAAAACATGGCAAAACCTACCAACACTTTCACCAAGGTGCATTGATATTGAATTCAATTGCGCTTTATTTTCATGAAGACGGTTCACTGTTTTCCTCGATCTCACAAGTTCTGTAGCAAGTGCCTGCAAATTAAGAAAATATCATAATAAAAACTTAATTTTCTTCCAATATACCAACTTTCACTTCATGCTATCGACACATTGACATCTCAAAAGAAAAACCATGCTTCCTAACGGATCATAATCACAGATCTCAAAAATAATAACAACCTTTGCAGAGCCAATGTCATTCCTCTTGGCAGCTTCTTTAATAGCCTTCTGCACAGCTTTTTCTTCTCTCTGAATATCTAAATTGAACCGCGCAAACACAAAAATCAAACATAACCACAAACCTAAACAATCAGAAAAATAAATCAATTAGGGTTTAAAGATAGAAAAAAAAGGGATTACCGCGAATTTGACGTTCAATGTTTCGACACTCTTGGCGAAGCCTGCGTTGCCAATCTCTCAATATTTGTTGAGGATTTGCCTTGGGTTTCAGAATGTTCATCACCTTCTCCATTTTTTCACACTGATCCCAGAACCCGAAGTATATATATACAAACAAAATTGGGGATCGGAAAAATCGAAAGTAACCCACAAAAACTATCGATTGAAAATAAATTATATGAAGATTGAATCGTAGTGAAGCAATATGAAGGATTATTCGATTTTGGGGATATGCGTGCTAAAACCTTACGAAGAACACAGCGTTGGATGATTTTCTTCTTTTTCACCTTGAGTTCCACGCGTATTCCAAATAGTGTGAATAGGGAAGACAAAAAATTTGTACCGGCTATTTAATTATCCATGAGTAATTTACATGAATACGGATTTAATTTGATTTGATGCTATTCAAATATATCCATGAGTAAAAAAATAATTTTTACGCTTATTAAAAAGAATTGTTGAGTGTATTTAATTTTTTTTTTATTTTCATGGAAGAAAATAACTCAATTCAATAACGCATGTACACTTAACTAAATTAGTAACGCATAACAATAGCAAGATACATTTTATTTACTTATATACAAATATATTGGAACAAAGTCAAATATATACTTTGTTATCTTAGAGATGCAGGTTATTTGGCAGATTCTCACAATGATAGATTAGAAAGAGATTATTTATTTATAAGTGATGGTACAATCATTTCATGAAGATTTATAAAACAAATCATGGAAACAACTTCATAAAATCCTACATAACTATTAACACTACATAAAATCACTTTGAAGAAGACATTTTAAGCAACGACTACAAAGAATATAGTCTCACATATAAATGTATGCATGAGGGGGAGAAATACATATGTTTTGCATTCTTTTTCTCTTCACCATGGTTTTGTCCCACTGGGTTTTCCTGGTAAAGTTTTTAACGAGGTAATTCACATTCAAAGGATATTGTACGCTTTTTCCGTCACTAAAATTTTTTCACTGGGTTTTCTCTAGTAAAAATTTAACGAGGCATGTCCTCAATAAACATTCAAGGGGGAGTGTTACGAATAATAGTAAATAGATGTGGATGTTCATTTTCTCCAATCTTTCTATATTCCTTAACTCCTATAAATTAAGTTCCTAACCTTTGTGTATTCCTTGAGTTAATGGTTGTTATTGATCATGTACTATAAATAAGGATCGTGTTGCAATGTTAAGGGAACTTCAAGATGATAATACAAGATTACTTTCTCCTCTTCTCTTTCTCTCATTCATCTCTATATTATTTTGGTTAATTTCATAACAATTGAGTGTATTTAATTTTTTTTGATTTCATGTAAGAAAATAACTCAATTCAATTACGCATGTACTCTTAATTAAATTAGTAACTCATAACAATAGTAAGTAATTAATGTAGGGATAGTTTTGGAATAAAAGATTACAGGTTAATTTGGTTTGATTTTAAGAGAATCTAATACTCAAACCGATCAAAAATATATGGATTGGTTTTGAAAGGATTTGCACATTTTTGTTATAAAGCTCAAACAAAACAAAATCAAACCAAACCAAAATAATTTCAGGTTAGTTTGGATTGGATTGATCGGATACATGCACAAATATTTTTAAAAAATATCTAATTTACATCAATTAATTTTCCATAATTATATAAAAAAATTATTTTTTGGTTCTCCATATAGGTTCTGAATGTCACAAATGGCATTTCATTTGTTCCTTCTTGAAGTTGAATATCTTATAATAGTTTCCACGATAATGTTGATATAAATTATACAATTTAAGATTTGAATAAACAGACACACGGGTAGAACTTTGGAAATCCGTAACCTGAACCAAATAACATCATATTTTATTAGTTTGGTTCGATATTTGCGCGAACTAATAAAAGGACCAACCCGAACACCATGGTTTGGTTTGGATTTCAGTTTGGTTCGAATTTACCCGAACCAATGAACATCCTACTTGTACCTACACCAATAGGCTTCAATTATCCTCTACCTGCACCTATAGCGGATCGAAGGTTTGTCCTTTTTTTAGAGTGTGATGGTGGACCTTGAGTTCTTTTTGTTGAGATCTGATTAGTTGATTGTGGATATGGTTGGTCAGAGATCTAGTATATGAGTACCGAGGTGGTTCTTTAGAAGTTTTGTTTGTACTTTTGTTTGATCTCTTCTTTTTAGTGTTTTCCTGCTTTTTTATTTGTATCTTATTTTTCTTTTTCTAGACACTTCTTGTGCTTTGAGCTACTTTTATTGGTGTATCTTAACTTCTTTTTTTAATATATTTTATTTTCCATTCAAAAATTTAATATTTTTTTAGACATTTCTAGTTAATTGATGGGCCATAGTGTTAGTGTGTCTATTAATGTGGATTATGGAGCCAAGTTGAGAGCCCTTTAAAGTTTGTTGGATGTTTGAAACCAATTTCCCAACGTGAGTTCTGTCATTTTCGTTCCTCATCTTCCAAATCTTAGGGTCTGTTTGGTTTAAATGAAGGGGGGAGGGGAGAGATTTTAATGGAAGGAGGGGAAGGAGAGTGGAAGTGAGGGTTTTTTTAATTATATATATGTTCGGTTCAAAAGATGGGAAGGGATGGGAATGAAGAGATTTTAATTAAAAATATGTTTGGTTCCCAATGGGAGGGGACTGAGGAGGGATTTAATTAATTATATACATTTTAATCTTGATGATCTTATATAGATCATATGATATTCAAAGGTGAAAATTTCATAAATATCTTTTGGTAATAGAATATGCATAAACAATTAAACAAAATTTTTTAATGTCGATTGATTAAAAAAGTTTTAACTTACCACGTAACTTTGAAAAAAATTGAGTACACTTGATTCAGATTATAACTCTCCGACATAAATTAAACTATGTGTTGGTAACAAATTTTAAATCGTGATGAATCATCTAACGAAATAAAATACATAAAATAACAATGTAATAGACAACAAAATAAAATGAATGGTTTAAAATTTTATATAAAATAAAATACATTAAAATACATAACAAAACTAGAAGAAAAAATAACACAAATAAAAAATTATAAAATAAAAAATCCAGTGATTATAATGTATATTAAGTATATAAATACAAAAATAATTTGAATGTTTTGAACAATTATAATTAATGGATGGATGATCGGTCACCATTTCTAGTAAGTTTTTGTATTTTATCCGACAGAAATTAATTACTTTGGTAACACCGTGAGACAATTTTTATGTGTTTTTAATTAGGTTTGTGTGTTGTCGTGTGTTTAGTATCATTCTGTTTATTGATTGAAAGTCGTGTCAAAAAGGACCTCTTTATGCTTTGTTTGGTAGTGTTACTGTCCAGGTTGATACATGTGATCAGAGGAACTAATGGCAGGTCTGGATGCATGAGAAATAGCTGAAAAAGTAGAGTTTCTAAAAGGATTCAGAAGTCAACACGGGCCCCCGTGTGCATCAACACGGCCCGTGTTGAAAAGCCATGGGAAAGTGCAAAAAGGAACCAAGACAGTGGGTCAACACGGGCACCCGTGTGAATCAACACGGCCCGTGTTGAAAAGCCAAGGGAAAGTGTTTTTTGAGCTGAGACAGAGAAGAAACACGGGCGCTCGTGTTAAACCACGTGACCCATGTTGATGAGCGTGTATGGGAAATTTTCAATGTGTAATTTTTGTCGGGCTTGGTCATTAAGGGTATTTCGGACGTTTCGCAGAAACAGGGATTGAGCTGATACTATTAAAACAAGTTTAAGGCAATGGAGAAGCACTTTTTGACGAATACGATAGAATTCCAGAGAGAGAGAGAAGATAGTGGACTCAAGAGTTTCGAAGACAAAGAGATTCAACGGTGGTCACCATTGAAGATCAGAGTTTCCATTCATCTTTGTAATGTCTAAACTCTTTGATTTGCTATTCTTGAATATTAGTATGAGAGGCTAAACCTCCCAATGCTAGGGGGTGATCCTGATTTGGCTTTTGTAATAAAGTTGGGACATCTATGATTATCTATGTTTGAATTCTATGTTTTCAATTCAATTGTGCAAAGTTTTCATGTTTTCTCTTTCGGTCAAATTGAGAATGATCTACGGCTAAAAATTATAGGAATATAATAGTTAGGATTTGTGCACAATTGGTTTATAGTGGATGTGCCTAGGACTAGGGCACCATATAAATATCATTAATAACTTGATTATAACTATTGCTTGAATTCGTGTTGTATCTTCAAGGGTAATGGGGTATAACATGAAGGTTTAAAGGGTTTTGCTAAGGACTTAGGAAAAACTATCACAAGTTGATAATTGAGAACATAGAGATAATCCTTTGATGATCATGGAAATCTACTCATTGCAAGCCAAGATGACCATCTCCCCTATCATGTTTTAATTCTTCAAAAGAAAAGTTAATTTATTTTGTGCTGTTATTTTTGCAATTATTATCGTAAGACAAACAAACCTATTATTTTTGTTCAATTGAATTTATCATTAAACTCTGTATTGCAATGCACTCCTCGAGATCAATACTTGGGGTTAAACCCATTATAACTACATCGGTGAAAATAGTACACTTGCTATTTTTCCAATCAAGTTTTTGGCGTCGTTGCCGGGGAGTGCCAGAATACAAAGTTTGACTATAGTTCAGTTGAAATTTTGTTGCTCGTCAACCAAAATTTTATTTATTACCATTTTATTACTAAACTCTAACGTTTGTCTAACTTGTTTATGCGAGGTAAGGCCTCAGCGGATTTTTCTTTTGACGCAGAACCAAAAAGAACTCTTCGCGCTAGATTGAGACAAGCCAAGCAAGAAAGACTAGAAAAAGCATAAGAGGAAGTGGTTTCAGGACACTCAGAGAGTTCAGACTCAGAAACAAAAACACTTCCTGAAACCATGGAAGACCCACCACCACAAGAGAGATTACTTGGTGACTATGGTGGAAACAATTTCAGCTGCATCCGATGAATGTAGCACAATTTCAGCTGCATCCAAGTACAATCAATCAGCTAGAAGGACGATCCTTTTCTGGGAGAGTGAATGAAGATGCCAACAAGCACCTTCAAAGATTTCTGACTATGAGCTCAACGCTAAAGATAAAGGGACATATGGAAGAAGCAAAAAGACTTTGTATGTTCCCATTTACATTAGCGGATGACGCTGAAGAATGGTTATATTCCTTACCTGCGGGAAGTATCACTACATGGGATGAGATGGAGAAAGCATTCTTGCAAGAATATTTTCCCGCATCCGTATCATTGAGAAAAAGATACGAAATCCTGAATTTCAAGCAAAAAGAGGGTGAGTCACTAGGGGATGCTTACAAAAGATTCAAAAGAATTCTAGTGGCTTGTCCTACTCACAATATGGATGAGACTGAGCAGATGCAAATGTTTGTTAATGGACTCAGAATTCAGACAAGATAAATCCTTGATTCAGCAGCCGGTGGTTCATCTAACTTTGCAACAGCCACCGGTATGAAGAAGATAATTGAAGCCATTGCCTCAAACGAGCATCTTGAGTTGTACGACAGAGTGTCAAGCAAAACCGTAGGAATTATTAATTTGAAGTTGGAAACCAACAAACAGGTAAAAATTGAAGAAACAGTTGCTGCAGAGGTTGAGAAAAGGTTGAAAGCACTAAACATTAGTGCCCAGAAAGTGGCTCAGGTACGACAAGCATCAAATGAAGTATGTGAAATCTGTAGTGGACCACACAACACTGTTCACTATTTTTCAACTCCACAACAGATTGAAGATATAAAATTTTTGAAGCAAAATAATCCCTACTCCAACACATACAATCTGGGATGGAAGAATCATCCCAACTTTGCATGGAGAGATCAGAAAGGGAATGTGCAACAGCAAGTGTCGGGCTAATATCAAAATCAATACCAACAACAACAACAACAAGCACCAAAGAAAGCAGATTGGGAGATTGCAATCAAAAAGATGGCAGCTCACAACATTAAGTTCCAGGAGGAAACCCGAAACAATCAGAAAAACACTACAACATCTATTAAAAATCTTGAGATTCGGATGGGGAAAATTGCTCAACAGTTAGCCTTCAGTTCTCAGGCACCTGGTACACTTCCTAGTGGAATTGTGGTGAATCCACATGATCAAAGCCATATAAAAGCAGTGGTCACTAGAAAAGGGAAAGCTAGTGAAGAGCAGATCGAAGAACGGGTGGAAGAAGATGGAGTACTTGAAGTAGATTTAGATATTAGAGAGGAACCGAAACTATCTGAAGAAGCTATGGTGAAACCAGCAAGCCAGCAGGAGATACAAAAACCAAAGATCATTCTTCCATTCCCTACAAGAACAAAGAAGAAGACCTCAATGAAAAAAGTTTTGAGAAGTTCTTAGAGTTGTTCAAAAAGCTCGAGATCAACATACCTTTTGCGGAAGCTTTAGAACAAATGCCGATATATGCAAAATTTATGAAAGACATCATATCAAAGAAGAGGACGATTGAAGCTGAACCGATTTTACTAACTGAAACTTGTAGTGCTATTTTGCAGGGTCTTAAAATTCCTGTGAAGAAGAAAGATAGAGGTGTTGTCACTATTCCATGCACTATTGGAGACAGATCATTCAAGAAGGCACTAATTGATTTGGGAGTAAGTGTCAGTCTAATGCCCCTGTCGATTTATAAAAAACTGGAATTAGGAGAAGTGTAAGATACTCTCGTGACGCTTCAATTTGCGGATCATTCGATGAAGCGACCCTATGGTATTGCCACAGATGTTTTGGTGAAGATTGACAAGTTTGTATTCCCTGTAGATTTTGTAGTGCTCGAGATTCCAGAAGACGAAGAAATTCCACTCATTTTGGGGAGACCTTTTCTTGAAACAGGAAGGTGTCTGATAGATATTGAGGAAGGAACTATGACTCTCAAGGTTTATGATGACAAGCTGAAAATTGATGTGAGAAACTCTATGAAATTTAAAGAAGATGAAAGGGAAATTAAAGATATTGAAGTATTGGACACCGTGTTTGCTAAGTCTATGCAAATCACAACACCCAAGCTACCCTTAGAAAGAGTTTTAAGCTTATCTATTTCTGATACTTCTGAAGGAATAAATGAGAAAGAATCTGAAGTTCTATCTATGTTGAAAGCACAACCTCCTTTGATGCACTCTCGCCCACAAAGGTGGAAGGAGCTGAAACCCGAAGTATCTTATGAAGAAACGCAAGACATCAAAAAGGGGATCGAGCTAAAACAATTACCAGATCACCTCAAGTACGTTTTTTTGGACAATGAAGAGAAATGTCCAGCCATTCGTTAATTCAGATTTGAGAGAAATCCAAGAAGAGCTACTCAAAGTACTAAAAAATACAAGGGTGCCATTGGTTGGGCGATGGAGGATTTGAAAGGAATCATCCCAACACTTTGCATGCACAGAATATTGATGGAAGATGATCAAAAACCGGTTGTTCAACCTCAACGGAGACTTAACCCAGCTATGAAAGAATTTGTTCGAAAAGAGGTTGTTAAACTCTTAGATGCTGGTTTGATCTATCTAATATCTGATAGTTCTTGGGTGAGTCTTGTTCATGTAGTACCAAAGAAAGGGGGAACAACCGTGGTAAAGAATGAAAAGAATGAAATGATTCCCACTCGAACAGTCACAGGTTGGAGAGTATGCATTGACTACAGAAGACTGAACACCGCAACCAGAAAAGACAATTTTCCTTTACCTTTTATCGACCAAATGTTGGAAAGGTTAGTTGGTCATGACTTCTACTATTTTAGGATGGGTATTCAGGATAAAACCAAATTGTTGTGGCACCTGAAGATCAAGAGAAGACTGTTTTCACATGTCCGTATGGGATCTTTGCATACAGAAGAATGACATTTGGATTGTGTAATGCGCCAGAAACATTTCAGAGGTGCATGACATCCATATTTGCATATATGCTCGAAAAACACATGGAGGTATTTATGGATGATTTTTCAGTATTCGGATCTGTCATACCCCAAATTTGTCCTACCCTTCAATTTTACCTGGCTTAGGCTCATGCATTTCATAGTCTCATGTACATACCTTCCATTAGGTCATTAACATAACTCATGCATTAATTAATCAATAACTTGGCTTTGGGATCAAGGCTTGGAAGTTAGGGTTGTTACTTCACTAAAGCTCGATTCCTATGGTTCTTCTTTGAGTATTAGAGTGTGAAGACTAGGTGTCGCAATGTGCATTGTGGACTTCTTTCTCATCAAGCTACAAGGGCTACTCTTCATCCAAGTGAGATCGAGATCTTTCATATGAGAATTTCTTCGAGGCCGTGGGATCAGGTTGTGGTCATTCATTTGATTATAAATCCCAAATACTCGAGGCCCGAGTTATCACGCAGATTATGGTTGGATTGGGGGATGTAGCATAAAGTCTTCGTTTGCTGGTTTGTATTACAAATTGAACAAGTTGGAAGAAGGATTTCAAAGAGATATGAGGCTTGAATACTGGAAGCAACGTGACTTTGGTTTAAGTGTTGGAAGAATGTGATCCAAACCTGGTTTAACAAGATGCAAAGTTCATGAACTGTGAGCATTTATTAAGGTCTAAATATCATTCATTATCATCCAAGCCTATCATTACATCAACAAAAAAATTCATTACAAAGATTTAAATGTCCAAAGAAGAATCACATTATTCAAAATTCATTCAAACAAAAATACACCAAAATACACAAAAGAGCAACAGTTGACTTTTTGTCAACTGTTGACCATTGACAAGGGACTTTGACTTTAGGCCATATTCTTCCTAGACCAACAATCTTCAAGTCTGCATATGGTTCTGCAAGACTGCTAGAATAAAATCCATAACAATGCAACATGACCCACCAATGATCCATCCCAAACATACAGTCAAGGGTTGTCCTCCATACAATTTTCCATTCAGTACAATCCACAACGAATCACGAGTGCGTTACAAAAAGAATTACAAAAAAGAAAAGAAGAAAGTCGACTTTATTACAATCACAAAATCCATATACAATTACATCATTTATCATTCAAACTCCATCACAAAATTACAACACAAAATCACAAACTCGTCCTAAAACCATCACCAAATCGTCCAGGAATTTCGATGAGAACAATCAGCTTTTCACGCCCATAATTCAGCAGCCACATTACTTCGTCAAGACTGAAACCGGGCTGTGCTCATTAACAAAGAACCAGCCCCTATGCCATACAAATAAGCTGAGTCGGCGCCGGAAGAAAATGGACGGAACCGCAACTCAAAACCTGCACACATTCAGCCACAAAGGAGAAAAGAGGAAAGTCCCCTGCATAAAAGATCCACAAACATTCAAACCATTTCACATTAATTCCCCCACATCATCAAGACAAAATCAAGTTCAATATACCATTCAAAGCTAACTCACAGTCATGTTATTCAGAATTCCACAGAGACATCGTCATGCTTACATACATCAATATACACTAAACCCACATAACAAAAAGGTTCAGCATTCAAAAAATATGAAATCCATCAGCACACACACATAACCATCAACACACATTCAGCAAGATACACTAAAAGCCTAACCTTTCTAATCATTTTTCATTCAGTTTCACTAGTTCCTAACTTTCAGTTCAATTGCCACCCACACATCTCATCTTCTAACAGTTAACAAACCAAAACCAACCTGCAGCATAACATACCGGCAGCTCTGCATTAAACCAGAAAAATACATCATCATATTAAACAGCATGCCATATCTAGCCATCCATTAACACATACATAAACCCCCCATTTTTGGACCTAGCATACAACATACAGTTTCAAAATATTATCACTACACCCGCCAACAGTTCAGCCCCTTAGCCATTTTTCAAAACAGTCCCTGCCACAAAACCCCATCCAATCCTTACACTACCCTTTCTTTAATCCTTAACTAACCACTCTAACCTTTCCTAAAAACATTCCCTATGCAATCACTATATAAAATCCTAACAATTTCAAGTTTTATACCTCTCCATCCATGCCCTATCCACATGAAGCCAGCAACACGACCAGCAAACCTTCATACACTCCCAGCCTTATCAAACCTAAACCACAATAAAAGGAACTTTCAGCCAACAAGTTCTATAACCAGTTCATATTAACAAACCCTCATTACCTCTAATCCAGCCATCTTTGTATTGCCAACATCCTTCAGCATCAATAGAAACTATGCCTAGCTCCATCGTTCAGTTGTTCAATGTCATCCCTGCATCAAACACAAGAAACCATACAGCAAGAAGAGAAAAAAATCAGAAGGATAGAACCAAGTCCCACACTCAAGAAATCAAAAAAAACTCATTGCAAGCTGTAATTTAGGTCCCACATTCAAGGATTCATTATCATTATCCAATCATTGCTCATATAAAAAGTCAGCTCCACACACCTAGAAGCACAACCACCATCTTCATCATAGTCCCGCTTGTGAACCTTGAACGAAGATGTGCTAAGTAGAAAGTTCCATCACACGCTTCATTCACCATCACTCTCATTCCTCATCTTCAATCCCTCACCCTCTCCACTTCTTTCACTCTGTTTCACTTCACACAAATCACTCTCTCCATTTCAACCTTTCATCATCATCATCCCATTCACTCTTCTCAAATCCATCTCACCAAAAAAAAAACTCACTCAGAGCTTCATCAATGGAGGCTCTGAACAATTGAGCCACGCCTCATATGCTGTTCAGCATCTATCACACCCTATCCTCAATTTCTCAATGCAACAGCGCATCACAACACAGAAGAGGAACAGAACAAAAAATCAAAAGGAAAGAGAAGAAGAAGAAGGAACGGAACTGAGGAACGAATTTGAGAACTCACCGTGATAGAATTCTGAAGCTCCCCGACTTCTCTTGATTCATCATCTCCACAGTAACTTCTTCACCTTTAAGACCTTCGTCATCATCATCACAGTTGATCAACCGTCTACGTTCTTCACCTACATCAACCATCATCATGTCACGAATCACGATACTCGCGTCGCAGCGCCGAGTCGGAAACGAAAACAAAGAAGAAGTACAAACCGAGCCACACCGGAGTTCTTAGGCGTTCCCTGGGTTCTGTATCAGCTTCGCCGAAGTCAAACAAGCACCATACGCATTCCAATCGTGGTTCAAGCCTTGAGGTTGTGTTGCGAGCCATCAACTGCGTTCGGGAGAGACGAGACACTGAGAAGAGGAGAGGAGATGAGAGAGGGGTTAGGATCGTCTTCCATTGACGGTGAGGCGCCAGCGTGCTGATCGGAGACGAAGAGAGAAGATTCGCCGCCGTTTTCGCGAACAAAGAAGGAAGGTGAACCGGTAACCCTAAATCCCCAATTCAACTCAATTTCTCTTTTATTTTTCATTTTCGTTTTATTTGTGTTGTTACAGTAATTTCTGAATAATTGGTTCTGAATCAAAAAAAACATGAGTGGATCAAAACGCAAAAACTCCATGGGCCTCAAATTGCGGTTCACACGCCCCCTCCTGGCCCATACACCTCCATGCTTGACTATAGCAATAACAATTCCTTGGGCCATGTATCTATGGGCCCAGCGCCAGTCTGCTAACTACACCATCATATTCCACTTACACCCCCTTGACTTACCATTTGGCTTTTAGATTTAATAGTTTTTTAGTTAATTTTTCCCACCACATTTTAGGTAATAAAAATGGACATACAATGAAATCAATAAAATTTACTAGACTCTTAGATCATTTTAGGAATTAATCTTGGTCCCTTTAATTGATATTTTTCTCATAAAAACCATAAAAATGATAGTTTTGTTAATTCATTTCTTGTGCTATATTTTGGATTGTTCTTTCCATGCCACTTTCAATATTCTACTTACCGCTTTATTTTTCATGCTTCTTTTAAACCCTAACCTTAGGTAGAGACCATGATAATATTAGGTAGAAATTCCCATTCATATTAGGCTAGTTCTTTTCCTTTTCAATCATAAAACACTCTAAAAATACTTGAATAAATTTCCCATAAAAAACACCAAGAAAACTCATAAAAAATGACTAATAAATTTCTGACTAATCAAAAGGGAATGGAAGCTTGTAACTTCCCTTGCTTAAGGGATGTTCGAGTGCTTGGAGCTCCCTTGCTTAAGGGTCCCATTCAGGCGCAAGTTCCCAACTTCTAAAAAACACAAACCAAAGAGTAACTCGAATTTCCCTTGCTTAAGGGATTTCCTCGAAACGCTCAAAGTCTCTCTCATCTCCTTTTCTTAAGGGCATTGTTATCTCCGCTCTATTGCATCCTAGGTCGATCCCTTATGCAAGAGCGCGAGCGTTAACTCCGCCCAACTAAAAAACATAAAAACAAACAAAAAACTATGGAGCCGAACTACGACGCTCTGATTCCTGAAAAGGATACGTAGGCATCAAGTCGCGGGGCTTGAACGAGCACATTTGTAAATATTCCTTCTTTTCCCCGTATTTCTTTTTGCATTCATTCATATATAGACATAGACATAGTACACACCCTTTAGATAGAAACAAACATAGGTGGATACCATCGAGTACGATGGGCGCGAGGGGTGCTAATACCTTCCCCTTGCGTAACCGACTCCCGTACCTTGATTCTCTGGTCGTAAGACTCTGTTCCTTCCTTTGTTAGGTTTCCTGATATTCCTTTCCCTTATGGGATAAATATATTGGTGGCGACTCTGTTCATTCTTCGCGAGCGTGCGACAGCTGGCGACTCTGCTGGGGATACCTAAGCAAGTCGATCCTAGCCTTTGTTTGTTTTATTTTATTGGGTGTTTATTTGTTTTATGTCCATATCTTGTATATATGTTTGCATGTTTATTTTCTGCTTGCATATCATGTTTATTTCTGCTTGCACATCATGCATATGGATTATATTTTGTGTTCCTTGGGGTCTTCTGTTCTGTTTTGCAGGTGGGGGGTTTTGAGGTAAAAGGCCCACTACCCAGGCCAAGTGACACATAGGATTAGCGTGGATGCTCATGTCGACTCCCGTAGCGCTTGCTATGGATGAGTTCAATATGGGGTACCACAGCTGGGCGAGGTTCTTTCATGGAACACTGTGTCTGGCACGCTTGTTGCCTCAAACACTTTGTACCCCATGGGAACTGTAGACCCTAGTGACCATTAGGGACCACCTGTCTGTGTCTAGAATTCATACCCGTGAGATTGGGGTGGGACAGGAAACCTTGGCTCGTACATACCATTACTTCTTTATACTCGAGGTTGGACCTTTATTTGGTCTGTTCTCATGGTGCTTGATATTCTGGTATTCAAAAAAGGCGTCGAACCTTTGATCCTGTGACATCTGGCCTGTACAGAGGTTTTACATCAGTTATTCAGAGGATTATGCAGTTGCTACTCAGATTATATGGACCTTGATCCCATGCCTTTGCATTGCATAACATCATTGCTTCATCCACTTCATTTGTGGGGGATCCTAAAGTCTATTTCCAAAAAAAAAAAAAGAGAAAGAGAAAAAGAAAAAGAAAAAGGAAATAGAAAATCAGAAAAAAAGAAAAAGAAAAGATATTCTATACAAAATAAAGCTTAGATTCCAAAAGAAAAGAGAAAAATGGAAGTGCGTGAAAAGACTTTAGGATCCCTCATAAATGAAACATTGCATTCATACTATCATGCATTTCATGGTTTTCTCAGAAGCTTATGGGGCCCTTTCTACTCATGTTCTGACTTCAGCAACAAAGTTGACTTCTCACCGCTATGTGCCTCAAAGTTGACATTGGAACAACTCTGTGGGGTTTTAAATGAGATGAGAACAGAAAGGGAGACTGACATGAATCAGTGTATGGAGGTTATTCAAGCCTTTTCTCTTTGACAAGAAGAATTGAGAAAATTCCTCCTAGGCCAAATGCAAATGTTGATCTCACCCATGAGAATGTCTTATGAATTAGAATGTTTGAAATAATGTTGAGATTCCTATTCTTGGTAAAGAGAATTCACATCATTGAAGTCTTCAAGTTTCCAAGTATTGAATCCGACAAAAGGTTTCACCTCATGGAGATAAGTTTGGAAGCTGTTAGGAGTAAATTAATGGTAAATTCATGTGTTAATATAAGTGATTTCTTCTCTAAACCAATGCAAAAATGTGATGAATCCATAGGTTTTTATTAAGAATTGAACTGAATAAGTTTAGTTCGTGCGTAAAGCAAATCGAATCACTTGTGGGTGTTATTGTTGCAGGTTTTGAGCTGAATAAGAACTTAAGAAGAACATGAGGAGGGAAGAAAGCTGGAAGTCTCAAAGGCTGAAGAAAAAGATGGAAAGTACAAAGGGCGCGCCGCGAGAGTTCCTAGGCGCGCCGCGAAATTATTTCTGTTTGAGGGGCGCGCCGCGCCAGCCCGTTGTCGCGCCGCGGCCTCGGCGTTAAAAGCCCAAAAGTTCTGTTTTAAAGCCCTAGTTTCCAAGTGGTTAGATATATTTTGTGGGAGCGAAATTAGGAGATCTATCTGATTCTGAAGCTGAGAATAACAATAGAAGGTGGATTCTTTACCAATTGAAGGCATTCTATTGATGAAGATGAATTCCTCCATTGATTCTTGTATGTTCTTCATGTCTATGGAGAGCTAAATCCCTCTTGTTGAGTCTAAGGTAGTAGTTAACCTATGAATATACATTACCATTGATTAATCCCTGTGAACAATTGTTTGAATTTATTATCAATAAGAAACCTTGCTTTTAATTTACATCATTGTTGAATCTTTGATCGAAAGAAAGGATTTAACTTTTGCCCTAGGTTACTATATTGATTCAATTGCAATTTGCAGAGATGGAATTGTAATTGGGTTTTCATAATTATCGTTCTTAATTACTATTATCGTTATTGTGATTTGGAGAGATCGAATCTCATACCGGTAAAAGTTATCTAATTTGATTTGCAGACATGGAATCTTATTTGAGGATAAGTGAAGATAATGATTCAAAGGATTGTTCTATTGTGAATTAATTGATAATTGTATAGGATTAGGTTGATGAACCCTAAAGACTCAACATCTTTCTTTATTTGTTAACACAAAGTCCTTTACTTGCTTTTATTTTATTATTTGCTTTTGATATTATTATTAGTATAAAACAAACCAAACCAAATTTCTTAACTCAAAATAAACAACTATAGAACGGCAGTGATATTAACCAATCCCTGTGGATACGATATATTACAGAAAATATTTACCCACAAATACTTTCAACAAATTGGCGCCGTTGCCGGGGATTGGTGTCAATATTGCATGCATTGCAATAGTTCTTATTTTGAGTTTTAATTTTTATTTTCTCTATTTGGTTGTTTCACGTGTTTGCTAGTTTTGCAGAAGATTGTGTATGCGCAGCAAAGTTTCTAGCGATCAACTTCTTTTTGATCCCGAGATCGAAAGGACCGCTAGGAGGTTAAATAGCAAAGCACGAAAAAGAGCGAACATAGCAAAAGCAAGAGACAACGCAACCGCGACATCGTCACAACAACTTGAAACCATTGACGAGTCGCAAGAAGGATTCTTCTTTCACGAACTATTCACGGAGGAAGAACCGGAAGTTTTTATACAACCTACTGTTGGCAACATGGCTGCTAATGGTCCATGTGCTAATAGTCCAAGACTCAATCCTCAGTTCGCGAGAACTGCCGCCAACGGGCGACCGACAGAACTGAAGACCGGTATCATACAATTGATTTGTGCAAGTCCTTTCGCCGGATTGGACCATGAAGACCCGTACACGCATCTTACTCGATTCTATGAGTTAGCGGGTACTACAGGTGTCGCTCAAGCTGATGAGGAAGCATTATTTAAGAGGTTGTTCCCACACTCTTTGCTATCTAAGGCAAAGGATTGGTATCTGGATCAACCCGAGGTAGTGATGACAAATTGGAACACATTGGAAGAAAAATTTCTGGAAAGGTTTTACTCTCAAAACCGATTCTTCGAAGCAAAAACAGCAATAGCAGTATTTTCTCAAGGTAGTAATGAATCTTTGAATGAAGCATGGGAAAGGTATAAAGCTATGTTGAGAAAGTGCAAAGGACACGGTTTTTCAGACGTTGACCAAATCCATATGTTCCGTAACGGTCTCACAGCTACAAACAAGACACTTTTGGACGCCACAGCTGGTGGTTCTCTCATGTCCAAAACACCTGAAGAAGCTACTCAGATAATAGAGCGAATGGCTCTAAATGATCGTCAAGGCAATCATGATCGAACGGTAAGAGATAAGAAACCCGGAATGTTAGAGTTGAACAACAGTGATGCTCTACTTGCTCAGAACAAATTGCTAATTTCACAAGTGGAACTTTTGACACAACAAATGTCTAAACTACCACAACAAATCAAGGAGCTGAACGGGGTATCCAATTCATATCAAGTTGCTAGGTGCGAATTGTGCAAGGGAGATCATCAAACAGGATTCTGTCCACCAGTGCAAGAAGAAGAAGTGAATTACATGAATAATAACCAAGGAAGGCAGAATCAATATCAGAATCAGCCATACCAACAAGGTTATCCACCAAGATACAACAACCAAGGGTACCAACAAAGACCACCGAATCAAGGGTATCAACAACAAGCATTCCAACCATACACTCAACCACCACAGCAACAGCAAGGAGGACAATCCAAGTTGGAGGAGACAGTGAATCAGTTCATTCAAACATCAGTAATAAATCAGAAGAACCAGGAAGCGGCAATTAAAAACCTGCAAACTCAAGTGGGGCAAATAACACATCAACTTACTCTACAGGCACAAGGAGCCTTACCAAACTCAACCGGAAAAAAACCGTAAGACCAGGAGAAAATTAATGCTGTTACAACAAGGAGTCAAAGGGGTTCAGAATCGGAAAAAGAGAAAGAAGAGATAGGTGACCCTATGGCGATGGAGGTAGATCTGGAAATAAGAGAGGACCTAAAAGAGCCAGAAGTTGTAATACTACCAATGAAACCAGTTGAAGAAAAAAATAAGAAAGATGTTGAACAGGTGATTAAACCACCCCTCCCTTTGCGAGTAACAAAGAAGGATTCAAAAGAGAAAGACGTTCGGAAATTTACGTCCTTGTTCAAAAAGTTAGAAGTGAATTTACCTTTCTTTGAAGCACTGGAACACGTACCTGTGTATAAGAAATTTATGAAGGAGGTATCGGCGAAAAAAAGATCACTAGAGGGAGAACCAAAAATGGCAATCGAAAAATGTAGTATAGTCGCTGCAGCAAGAAAAATCCCAATTAAGAGAAGAGACCCTGGGGCGGTGGCGATACCATGCACTATCAAGAATATATCATTTAAAAAGGTACTTCTCGATTCTGGCTTTAGTGTGAGTCTAATGCCGTTATCCATTTTCAAAAGGCTTGAATTAGACAAGATTAGTGAAAGTAAGTCGCAATTACGGTTCGCCGATCACACTATTAAGAAATCTTATGGAGTAGCGGAAGATGTACTAGTAGAAGTTGATAAGTTTGTTTTCCCTGTTGACTTCCACATCATGGACATTCCGGAAGATGAAGAAACTCCGATCCTTCTTGGGAGACCCTTTTTGTCGACAGGACGCTGTAATCTTGACATTGAAAAGGGGACGCTAACGCTAAAATCATTTGATGAAGAAGTAACCTTGAAGATGCTGGGAGTCAAGAAACACAGGTCAGGGGTAAATGAGAAAAATTCAACTGGTATACCGGAAGGTGCACAAGAAAACAAAAATCTCAAAAACCTCCAAGAAAAAGTCTCTAACATATCTTCTCCAATGAAACCAAATTATGATGATGTCAAAAATCCTAAGAGGGCTAAGGAGAGTGATAAGAATGGGGAAGATAAAGTGAAGAGAAAAGCTATCCATGCTTTTTATCTTCATGAGTTTGTGGGTATGGAAGTACAAAGTAGCGAGTGTTGGAAAAGGAAATACCCTCCATAAAACAAGGGGTAATGGACCGTCGAGCCATGCGACGTTAAACGAAGCACTTTGTGGGAGGTAACCCACACTTCTAATGTTTTATTTTTGTCTATTTTTATTTCAGGAAATAATAAGGGAACCTTTCTGGTGAAAGCTAGGAAGAGGCAAGTAATATTGTAATACCCTCTGTGAGTCAACCCTCTCGGGCTTGTTACGAAACATTGAGGTCAATGTTTAGTTTAAGTTTGGGGGTGGATTTACTCTTTGCATTTTTTATGTTCAATTTTATGTTTTTATGTCTGTTATGTACTCCCAGTTAGAGTAAGTAGTCCCATAACAAAGCGAGAACCTCAAGCGAAGTATCAACAATGAAGCAACATGTATGAAAGTGGTAGTAAGTGAATGTTCAAAATTTTTGAGTTTCACTCTCTTTTTCAATAAGTAACAAAGCAGGTATGAAATTTCAAACTCAAACTCTTAATGTGTGCAATGAAACTTAAGGTGTTAGTAAATTCTTAACAGAAGTTCTTTATGGTACATTGTTTATTGGATCAGCTTAGCCTTAACCATTGTGAGGAAAGCTTTCCATTGTTTACTATATGCAGGAAGACCATCAATTATTTTTGACGTGTTTGTATCATGCTAAACCGGTTGTTGCATCGTCTGTGGAAATCTGTGGAAGTGATTTAGGCAATTGTTTGAATTTGAGAGTTCTTTGAGCCGACTCCACCGTAAAAATTATCTTCTTCTGTGAGAGTGTGATCCTTTGCTAACCATTCTTTGAGCCTGAGGTCAAGGTAAGTATCATAATATGCACCAAGGAAATACCTGGTGAGTTTGATCTCAATAAAAAGTTTTGTTTTGGACCATCAACCATAAAATTTGGTGATGTGTTTTCTCGTTGACCTTTTTTAGAAAGTAGGGGAGCATTCATATAATCTAAATACAGGTTGATCTCCAAGTTGGGGAGAGTCACTCTCAAAAGAAGAGTAAGTATATGTGGTAATTGGTGAAAGGCTAAAGAATTCGTAGCTTGAAAAAAAAAAAAAGAGAGAAAATTGATGGAAAAAGAACAACGTTTGAATATAATAGTTGTTGAAAAAAAAGTGAGAGAGAAAAACCAAGCTACGAATGGAAAAGGATGAACGGGTGAGAGAATTAAAGTTATAGAAAAGAAGGAATGAGTTATGATTTGGATGCTTCCCTGGATTAGGAACAACCCTTGATTATCTTCTTTTCTTTGAATCTAAACCGCATTACAACCCGAGAAAGACCTTCTGATTCTCAGATTTCACAGGACTTGATGCTAGCAATTCGGTGAACGTATGATATGGATTTTTGTTGATTTAATTGTGTGGATGAGTGTTTAACCCCTCGTTTATTCATCATGCTTTTTGATGAGAGTGATTAGTGCTGATTCAATTACAATTGTGTAGTGTTTTGAACTTCTGGAGGTGATTTGCTTTCAAAGTTTGTTTCATGTGTATGTTCTGAGTTTGCAGGTGGAAGAGGAGTATTTGACTTAGTTACTGGATTGAACCACTTAAGAAAAACTTGTTGAAAAACTTGTTGCATGATTGTCGGTAGACTTTGTTGGAGGTAAGTAATTTTGTTTAGGGACAAACAAAACTCTAAGTTGGGGAGAGTTTGTTAGGAGTAAATTAATGGTAAATTCATGTGTTAATATAAGTGATTTCTTCTCTAAACCAATGCAAAAATGTGATGAATCCATAGGTTTTTATTAAGAATTGAACTGAATAAGTTTAGTTCGTGCGTAAAGCAAATCGAATCACTTGTGGGTGTTATTGTTGCAGGTTTTGAGCTGAATAAGAACTTAAGAAGAACATGAGGAGGGAAGAAAGCTGGAAGTCTCAAAGGCTGAAGAAAAAGATGGAAAGTACAAAGGGCGCGCCGCAAAATTATTTCTGTTTGAGGGGCGCGCCGCGCCAGCCCGTTGTCGCGCCGCGGCCTCGGCGTTAAAAGCCCAAAAGTTCTGTTTTAAAGCCCTAGTTTCCAAGTGGTTAGATATATTTTGTGGGAGCGAAATTAGGAGATCTATCTGATTCTGAAGCTGAGAATAACAATAGAAGGTGGATTCTTTACCAATTGAAGGCATTCTATTGATGAAGATGAATTCCTCCATTGATTCTTGTATGTTCTTCATGTCTATGGAGAGCTAAATCCCTCTTGTTGAGTCTAAGGTAGTAGTTAACCTATGAATATACATTACCATTGATTAATCCCTGTGAACAATTGTTTGAATTTATTATCAATAAGAAACCTTGCTTTTAATTTACATCATTGTTGAATCTTTGATCGAAAGAAAGGATTTAACTTTTGCCCTAGGTTACTATATTGATTCAATTGCAATTTGCAGAGATGGAATTGTAATTGGGTTTTCGTAATTATCGTTCTTAATTACTATTATCGTTATTGTGATTTGGAGAGATCGAATCTCATACCGGTAAAAGTTATCTAATTTGATTTGCAGACATGGAATCTTATTTGAGGATAAGTGAAGATAATGATTCAAAGGATTGTTCTATTGTGAATTAATTGATAATTGTATAGGATTAGGTTGATGAACCCTAAAGACTCAACATCTTTCTTTATTTGTTAACACAAAGTCCTTTACTTGCTTTTATTTTATTATTTGCTTTTGATATTATTATTAGTATAAACAAACCAAACCAAATTTCTTAACTCAAAATAAACAACTATAGAACGGCAGTGATATTAACCAATCCCTGTGGATACGATATATTACAGAAAATATTTACCCACAAATACTTTCAACAGAAGCCATAAAAAAGGTCGTGACTCCACTGATTCAGATGTTGTTGGTTTGTGCCTAATGCCCGATATCAAGAAATGCAAGGATCATCCACTCTCACTCCTAATGATGGATATTGAAGCTAAATTGGTAATCATCTCCTGTACATGTGTGGAAGTTGCTTGGGGCTCCCGCACGAGGGATAACAAGACGCACTCTTATCTTGAGCATTGCATCATTCGCATTGCTCGAATCCCTAAAGCATTACAAATTCTTGGGTGACTTCGTCAGAATCTTCTTCCATGTGGTAATCAAGAGTGTTCTTCACAATGCTTCTCATTCTCAAGGTGCTTCCCCGTTTTTCAGAGTTTCAATTGGTTAAGATTCTAGTATTGGGTCTTCTTCACCACAAGTAGCTCTCTTGAGTTGATGATCATACAAGATTCTTCCCATTTATGATGGCGATTACTATTCTAGCAACTATGCTTGGGGCTCCCGCACGAGGGATAAGCAAGACGTACTCTTATCTTGAGCATTGCATCACTCGCATTGCTCGAATCCCTAAAGCAAGGCAAAAGTTTACAACTCATGGGTGACTTCGTTGGAGTTCTCTTTTGAGGTAATCTGAGGAGTTTGGAAGGAACTGCAGAAAGTATTCAAGATCAATAAGTCCAGACGGAGTCAAGTCTCCTCAACAACGACATTCATTTAGTTTCTTTATTGCATTCTCATTTGTAACATTTTATTGTTTGTTTAAGCCTTTATAGCATGTTGTAATACGGTGAACTGACTTTTTATTAATCGGAATGTCGCGGTAAGCAAGAGTCGCCACCGACTTTTATTTTATCCAAACAAATTCAGAAAGGCAAAAAGAAACAGAAAAAAACCTTTTTAAAGAAATCTAAGTTCGGGGGTAATTTATGCAAAGGGAAGGTGTAAGGCACCCTTTGCATCCATGGTTTTCCATGGGCTCTTAATTGCTTTGCTTGCTCGTTTGTTTAGAAAATGTAGATGAAAGAGATAGGGACTTTAGCTCGTAAATGAGCGTTGCCCTTTTGAAAAATTATGAGAAAGAATATAATAAAAAGGTTTGAGCATTGCAAGGCAATTAGGGGCAATTACCTTAAACTCAGATGATAGGTCTCTTTTTAGCCTTTCAGAATGAAAGGGTCTATCCTTGCCATAAGAGGGCAGGAAGCCTTTCGTTTGGAGGTTGAAGGGTCATCGAAGCATCCTTTGCCATAAGACTGTCCCATGCCATAGAAGGGCAGGTAGTCTAAGGCAAGGACCAGAATAAGCCATTTCGTAGGCAGCCAGAAGATACCTCAGCCTTTTTTCGTGGGCAACTTCCGAGGGTCGAGGTCATATTGTGTATCGAAGGCAGCATCATTTAGGGTCGTATGACCTTTAGTATTCGAGGCAACATGGCTGAGGTATCTTCGAATTCGAGGGACGTGGCTTATTCTGCAAAAACACAAAGGCAACAAGGCAACAGGCAACAAGGCAACAGAGAGGGTACCCCAAAAGTGTGCGTGGGTGCAACAATCACGTGGTTAACTTCGATGACATTTATCTTGTAAAATTAGTGATTCTAGATTCAATTCAAGGTTATCACTCCCTAAAATTACTAACCACGACAATTAATAATTAAAGCAATAATGGGAGAGGGAAATTGAAACCAGCGGAGGGAAAGGGGAATTGAAACCAGCGGGATAAGATTAATAGGTTTGAGACAAGTAATAATTAGAATTTGAGTTTAGGGTTACCAATTATTCGTAGCCTTGTCATTTGGCAAACCCTGAAAAGTGGGAAAAACAAGAACAAGGTATATGTGAGTGCATTATAGTTCAGACATCGAGTGTGGTTAACCCTAATCAAAAATATAAAAATACAGAGAAAAAGTATGAAAGAAACTTAGCTTCGCTTGATGAAGGTTGATGGGCAAAGGTTTGCCTTGAGTATGAAGCATTGACTCTGACCATTGCAAAATAAAAGGAAAAAGGACGCAGTGAGTGTATGGCTAATTCAGTGGCAATCGAATTTAACAAAATAAAATAGAATGATTATTTAAAATAAATATGAAATAGGACTTAGCTTTCGATTTGATCTGATATGGTTGGCGTCGGAGGAAAGCCTCGGGGGTAACCCTGAAAAGGGCAAAGGCAGAAGAAGAGGGTGAATGTTTAGCTTTGGATTTTGATCAGGCGCGTAGTCGGAAGGTATCTGGAAAGTAACCCTGAAAAGGCAAGGCACGAAAAGAAAATATTTCAGTGTATTGGAATGTTCGTCGTAAACCCTAATTAGGGCACAAGTTAGCCATGGTTAATAGAATGAATAAAATCGAACCAATTAATTATTGGTTTTCCAACCTAATTAATTATATCGGCAAAATAAATTTTCGATTAAATTATCTAACCCTAAGAAGTATTTCAAATCAATTAATATAAATGTTCATATTTAATTAAACAATTAAACAAATTAAATTAATTTTAAAACATTTAATTATTTTAATCAAATACAATTGTCATAAAAAATAAGTATTTTATTTTTATGTTCTTTTATGAAAAATAAGATTTAGAACAAAATTTATTAAGAAAAATATTTAAAAGGAAACAAGTAATTAAACAATATATAAATAAAATAAAAGAATAATAAAAAAAATTTAGAAGAAACTCAGCTTTTGATTCAATGCTGCGTGACTGATAGTCCATGTCATAGGCCTTCAATCCTGGTGCGTTGGATCTGATTCTGGAGAGATCCCATGGTCAATAGACAGTGACGCACCATAGTCTTGATGCAGGTGCGGCCACCGAATCCTCCTGCAAGCAACTTGATACAAATTGACAAAATAATGGCCTTGAGGGTAGGGTTCGAACCCAGGCCCTCACGCATGTCACAAGAACGCCCTTACCAACGCAACATGTTACACTTGATGATAACAAACTGACGCGAGATGTATATGAACGCTTAAACGACGTTTATCGAATTTAAAAACAAAATAACGCGCCCAGCCTTTGTCTTCCTCGTGGAGACTGGTACTTTTGCCTACAGTTTCAGACAGTGCCATGGCTATAGAACCTGCAAACTCAAAACAACAATATATGCCATGCCAACTCAAAGTGAAGCCATGGTTGGTCTCGGTTTGCTCTTGCGAATCAATCCACGATCTCAATTTAATCTAATTTCTCCTGCAACAAAAAAACCTAAACGCAAACCCTAATGCCCTTTCATGGCAGATCACGCTATGGTCATGCAAACACGCGAATAAATACCCAAAAACCTTCATAGCATTGCCACAAACAGATATATATGCTCATAATATGTTCAAATGTCGCGAATCATGGAATTCAAAGTCAAAAAGGTTAAGACAAACCGTGGTGATTTGAGACTGATTCCGAAGGTTGAAAACTTGGAAGATGATTGGAAAAGCTTTGGTGATGGCCCAGGAATGTACTTCGATCAATAGGACTCCTTGAATTGCCCTCAAACTCAAAAACACCTTTGAGATTTTTTGACTCTTGTGCACTCGGGTTTTGACTTTGTTGCTGCAGAATTCTCTCAAAATCCCTCCCCTTGTAACTTGTAGGGTTTGTGTACTTATAGGGGATGGGCTAGGGTTGATAAAATTGAAACAAATCCTTTTGAATCTTGAACTTCAATATTGGAAAATTTGATTTGCATAATCTTCTAAAATAGGCCAATATTAATCCAATATTTGCCAATCTTGCTTTCATGAAATTGAATCAAATATGTCATTTAATTAATGCTTGAATATGATTGGAATTAAGAAGAAATTTAATCTTTTCAATGTTCTTCAAATATTGATTAAATATAAGATTTAAATGAATAAAAATTCAAATAAAATCAAATATTCAATATATTTTCGTGGCTTTGAGATTTTGGGCTTTAGATGACTTGTGGATCAAGCTTGAATCAAAATAACTTGGGCTCATTTGTAAAAAAAACAAATTCTTTCACATTTTTTTCTCCAAAATAGTCCAACTTTGACAAGGCCTATCTCTCTCAATTTTTGAGGTATGGAAGTGTTCTAGGACTTTTTAGAAACCTTGGAGAGTCCTATAACCATTGTCTTTGGTCTCATATCAAAATGATTTTCCATGCTCATTTTATGACCTTTTGAAAAAAGTGTCTTCTTGTTGACTTTTGAAAAGGACCTATAATGTTTTAGTCTATATCTCTCAAATGAAGCATTTTTGGACTTGGCATGTGAGAGACAATTTTGTAGAGAATAAAATTTCCTTCAAAATGAGCTTTGGATGGGAAGTTTCTGATGTTCCATGTGAGAGTTATGGCTGGTCAAAGTTCAGTTGACTTTTCCTATACAAAACCTTAATTTAGAAACTTTTTGAATTGTTGATTTTTGATCTTTCCTTGATGAACCATAATCAATTCTTGATCAAATGGTGAATGATACTTCAATATGAGGACCTTGACAAAAAATCAGGAGTTTTGACTTTGCTTTGACCACAGTTGACTTTTTAGGTCAACCATTCGACTGTTGACTTTCTGAGCAATTGAAGGACCAATCCTTTAAGATGAGGCTTGATATTTTTCATGGAGATGATGTGGGATATATTGAGACATATGAGATGCCTTGGAGCCATTGATTCCCTGATTTTATTTTGAATAAGTCAAACCATAATTTCAGAGCCTTGTATAGGAGAGTGTGTCTAAGAGCTTTGTGTATTGATTTGAATTTGTATAAGAGAAATAGTATGGGCAAATTTTGGGGTATGACACATGTAAAAAACTTGTTAATTTCTGAATGAAAATGAGATACATTGTTTATGTTTGTCTTGAAGAAACCCATTCGTTTTCACTCATAAAATGTTTTTGGCATTACGATACCAACTTTACTAATCTCTTGCTTAGGCAAAAAGCGGAGGGAGAATGATGAAAAATAAAAATGCAAAAATTCCAATTGTGTACTTTTGAATAAAACCCTACTGAGGATGTACAGGCATTGTTTCAAATCCCCAAACACCGGAGATATAAGGGAGATAGACCCTCGATAACCCCTTTGAGCCTTGAAGTAGGAATTTCTTTTCTAATCATAAAAAACCCTTATTTTAACCTTGGGGCAGGGTAGTGTTCATTTAACCTGATCGAGTGTTCAAAACTCACCAAAAGGGTATGCATCCAAGGATACAACAATGGTTATCCCTCAAAAGGTTGAGGAACGTCAAAACTGCAATGATTATCTTTATTTCATCAAGAGATCAAGAGATGACGATGCCACAATGGTAATCCTTCATCAAATCAAAGGAGTGAGGCGGTCGCAATCACCTCCAACGAATCAAAGATAATGCGAAGTCACACGACTTGTTCAAAAAAAATAATAGCAAGAAAGAAATGGCAAAAAAAAAATATAAGAAGAAAAGGATGAAAAGAAAAGTGACAAAAGAAGCATAAAAAAAATGATGATGAAATTGCCAAGCAAAAACAAAGTCGTGTGACAATGAATCATAAGAATAAAAAGTGAGCGACCGCCATGTCCAAAGAACCTCATTGATTCCTCAACCATTTCAAATTCCTTGTGAGGGATGAACACTCGTGTCGAGTTAATTGAACATAGGACTGGAGAACATCACGAAGGGGATGGGTACAAATAATTTTGAGCCTAAATATCCTTTGTTTCTTTAAACCGTGAACCCGGCCAAGTTACAACCCTTAAAAGTCCTAATTGAAGTAGGGTTTATCTTGAAAGCGCATTCCGAAGAGATAGTGTTTAACTGACTCCCAATGAAGTGAGACACATATCCATGTTGGTATCGTACGTTTGCTTTATCTTTCATATGCAAAAATCGAGGTTGTGTCAACTAGTGATCCATTCACAAGAGGTCGCAATCTCATTTCACAAAAAAAGTTTTACAACTTCAAGACTAACATAGGCTTTGCATTAGAATAATCATTCTTAGAATTAACTTTCTTTTGCATGCAAAATATGTGCTTAACATCAAGGAAATTACCATGATGAGAATCAGTAAGTAACTTGATCATGTCAAAATACAAGAGACTTGAGAACTCCGAGGAATAAAGGCTAATCACCTCAAATGTCGACCATCAAGGGGCAAGTTATCCAAAGAACTCCGTTGGGCATGAACAGTTAATGCTTTCCTTGATTACCTTGAATGGAAGAGTTTGAAGACTCCGTTGAGCGTGGTAAAGTTGTTCCCATGTTTGTTTAACTTCAAAACAATGAAGGCTTGAGGATTCTAGTAAGATGTACCTAATCAGGGGCAATTAAGTCGAGGTTTGACCTCTCAAATTCAGCATATCTGGGGCAATCATGTCGATAAATCTCTTCAAGCTTTGATCAATTTGGGGCAATCATGTCGAGGAATCTCTCTCAAATTCAACCAATCTGGGGCAGTTACGTCGAGATTTGACAAATCTCTCCAAGGATCCACTGGGGCAATTTCCTTCATGGGTCATGAAACTTGGGACACGATCTTCTGAGTTTTATTGTCCTCTCCCTAACCATAGGAGTTTATTTCTCCTAGAACCTTGGTCTCTCCCCAAGCATGGAGTTTGTTTCTCACGAGAGTTTGTTCCATTCCTCAAGCATAGGAGTTTATTTCTCCTAGGAGTTGCCCTACTTCCCTAACCAAGGCTCGTTACCTAGATTTCTCATCCCCTACATGGTGAATCGAGGGAATCTCCTCAAGCTGAAAACCCTCCAAGCAGTGGCACATGGTGAGAAGTCAGAAATCATTCTTCAAGTCAAAGAAAAGTGCATCTTACAAATAAAAGTCCAATATCTATTGGCACCTCCACATGATTCTTAACACTAAGGGGATTCTCCCTGGTGTTTACCTCATTAATGCCTTTATTTGGCATTCTGCATATAGCGTTCACTGCATATAACATTGCATCCTCAAAAGCGTAGCATATCCGTCAAAGCGGATCATTACGCCATAGAAAAGTTCAAACATGCATACAAAGCATAAGCCAGATAATACAAGTCATTACTCAATCAAGACGACGATACTTCCCCACAGAAAAGTTGTCCTTACAAACTCCAATGGATATCTGCTACTCCACTACAAATCTCCTCCACCCATGGTGCCGATACTTGGTTTTACCAATCCCCAATCCCCAGTAAGTCCATCTACCAAGCTTCTCAAACACTCGTCTGTGTCATTCCTTCGATACTCGTCTGTATCTCCTTTTGATGCTCGTATGTGTCATTCTTTTGGTACTCGTATGTATCTTCTTTTGATGCTCGTATGTGTCATTCTTTTGGTACTCGTATGTATCTTCTTTTGATGCTCGTATGTGTCATTCCTTTGGTACTCGTCTGTATCTCTCCTTTTGATGCTCGTATGTGTCATCCTTTCGATACTCGTCTGTATCTCCTTTTGATGCTCGTATGTGTCAGTATTTTGGTACTCGTATGTATCTTCTTTTGATGCTCGTATGTGTCATTCCTTTGGTACTCGTCTGTATCTTCTTTTGATGCTCGTATGTGTCGTTCCTTCGATACTCGTCTGTATCTCCTTTTGATGCTCGTATGTGTCACTCTTTCGATACCCGTCCGTATCTCCTTTTGATGCTCGTATGTGTCATTCTTTCGATACTCGTCTGTATCTCCTTTTGATGCTCGTATGTGTCGTTCCTTCGATACTCGTCTGTATCTCCTTTTGATGCTCGTATGTGTCGTTCTTTCGATACTCGTCTGTATCTCCTTTTGATGCTCGTATGTGTCACTCTTTCGATACTCGTCTGTATCTCCTTTTGATGCTCGTATGTGTCACTCTTTCAATACTCGTCCGTATCTCCTTTTGATGCTCGTATGTGTCATTCTTTCGATACTCGTCTGTATCTCCTTTTGATGCTCGTATGTGTCATTCTTTCGATACTCGTCTGTATCTCTTTTGATGCTCGTATGTGTCATTCTGTCGATACTCGTCTGTATCTCCTTTAAAACACTTGTCTATCTTACCTTCCCACCAGACATACTTCTGCTCCGACCACTTCCATGTAGTAAACATTTCCTTTGAGAACCTTGTATTGGCACCTTGGGCTACGTTACAAGCTCTCACCATTCATCCGATGACTCACTGTAAATATTCCCACCAGAAAAAACAAAAATTCTCTTTCTCCAGCAGATATCAAAATAAAATAAAAGAATAAAGACCACTCCATCTCCTCGGGACAAATTTCAGGTCTTCGGTATTTAATCTTCTTCTACCTCGAATGTTCGAAAGGCTAACGCCAATCTCACCTTCAGGTTTAAGACGATTAAATAGGGGCAGCTGTCATACCCCAAATTTGTCCTACCCTTCAATTTTACCTGGCTTAGGCTCATGCATTTCATAGTCTCATGTACATACCTCCCATTAGGTCATTAACATAACTCATGCATTAATTAATCAATAACTTGGCTTTGGGATCAAGGCTTGGAAGTTAGGGTTGTTACTTCACTAAAGCTCGATTCCTATGGTTCTTCTTTGAGTATTAGAGTGTGAAGACTAGGTGTCGCAATGTGCATTGTGGATGTGAAGGCAAGCTTCTACAACACTATGTTTTGATGAAGACAACTATCATAAGTATGCATCAATAAAGGATGAGCAAAAAGATCAAATAAGCAATGGATCAAGTATTTTAAAAAAGAATCAAGATTCAAGATTCTCTCAATGATTTCAAGCTTGGTTGATCTAAGGTATTAAGATTTATGGCAAAGCAAGTCTATTAATGCATAACAAGTGTTTTCAAACATATATACATCATCTATAAATCTTACATACATCCTAGAATCATTTCAAACCTTTCCATAAAGTTTTTTGAGTTTTTCATTCTTAGGAACCGGGTTCCAAATTGGAGGAACCGGTTCCCCAAGACTTCTGCCAACTTTTATTTGTGCTAAAAGAGTCAGGAACCGAGTTCCAGTTTTTGGGAACCGGTTCCCCAGTTCAAAATTTGAATTTCTTTTTAACGTTGGGTTAGGGAACCCGGGTTCCATATTCTGGGAACCGGTTCCTCTGTGCGCAGTTTGAAAAATTATATCTTTTCCAACAGCTTTTATGTCATACCTCTTCACCCTTTGTATTTGCAACCTTCCATGGATTATGATCTTTTGTAGGGGTGTTTTAGAGGCTATAAAACACAGAATTTCAGATTTATCAAATCACCTCTTTCATTCAAAAATTCATACAAATCTTATACATCAAGAAATCTTCATATAAACACCAAGTGTCATATACTTCAAATTTCATTGAAACCTCTTGCATATATTTTCTTTTAATATTGCAAAGAAACATTTCATACCATTCATAAACACTTGTGTTACATTAAAAGATTTGTTTACTTGAAAGGGAAGATCAATCAAGTGATTGATTCATTGTATCAAAACTTCTACTCAAATATATTTTGTTATTATTGATTTGCTATCCAGGATTGTTGGAAGCAAGAGTCTTTGATTAGTGAGAGGATTGTTCTCATAATCAAGTTGGTAAATCCAAGAGGATTGTTCTTGGTAGTTGTAACCTTGTTGTCCATAGTTTTGGAAACAAGAGGTATCCTTAGGGAGGGTGTTCTCTTAAGGACTTATTGAAATCCAAGAGGATTGTTCTTGGTGGTTTTGTTAGAAGATTGTAGGAGGAGTCTTAGTATAGGCTTGTACAAAGATCTAACAATAGTAAAATCTCTTTCGTGTTTGAAAGGGGACTGGAGTACTCTCGGATTGTGAGGGGAACCAGTATATATCGTTGTGTTCTTTACTTTTCCGCATTTTACCGCTTCCATCACTATTATCAAGAAAAGAAAAGAACTATTCAAGAACCTTCAAACACTTAACCAGAAAAATAAGTACAAGCATTCTCATAAAACCGGATAAATTTTCAAAGTCCTAATTCACCCCCCCTCTTAGGCGCACTCTTAAACTTACAATTGGCATCAGAGCAAGTTATAGGTAACTTGTTCCTAAAGATCCAGAATGGCTTCCGCAAATCAGAATCCAGTTTTTAGAGATGGTGGTAGTAACAACAAGCCTCCATTATTTTGTGGTGAATACTTTGACTTTTGGAAAATCCAAATGAAGGCTCATTTAGAAGCAAAAGGAGAAGAAGTATGGGAAGCAGTCCAAAATGGTCCCTTTGTTCCTACAACTATCGTCGATGGTGTTGAATCAACAAAGCTTAAAGTTTCATGGAACGATGATGATAGAAGGAAAGTTCTTGCTGACAAAAAGGCGATCAGTCTTCTTCATGGTGCTCTTAGTATGGATGAATTCTTCCGAATATCAACATGTACAACATCAAAGGAAATTTGGGATACTCTTGTAGAAACTCATGAAGGTACCGCTGAAGTTAAAAGATCAAGATTGAATACCTTAAGCCAAGAGTACGAACTATTTAGAATGAAGCCCAGAGAAACTATTCTCGAATTGCAAAAACGATTCGTTCATTTGACAAATCACTTGAAGGCACTCGGTAAGACTCTCCCTAACGAAGAACTAAATTTAAAGGTGCTCAGATCTTTAACAAGAGAATGGCAACCGAAAGTAACGGCGATATCCGAGAAAAAGAATCTATCAAAGATGACTTCCGCAACCTTGTTCGGTAAACTTCAAGAATATGAAACAGAACTCGGAAGACTTGAAACGCATGAAATTCAAATGAAAGATTCAAAAGATATTGCCTTGAAGACAAGAGTCAAGCATCATGATAGCAATCAAGAGGATGAATCCACTAGTGAAGAAGATAATGAGTTTATCAAAAAGTTTGAAAAATTTCTAAGAAAAGAAAAGAAAAAGGAGATCATTAAAGATGAAGTACCAACAAGGAAGATTAAATGCTTTGAATGTGGAGAAAGAGGACATGTCAAAAGTGAATGCCCTAAACTTGAAAAGAAGAACAAATACTTCAAGAAAAATAAGGATAAAAAATCAAAGAAAGCATATGTAGCATGGGATGACAATGAAATAAGTTCATCTTCAGATGAAGAACATGCGAATCTTGCATTGGTAGCAACACACCATTCTGATGATGAAGACAATGAGGTTAGTAATGAATTTTCTCTTTTTGATAATGATGTTCAAGAGGCTATAAATGAATTGTTAAATGAGTGCAAAATTCTTTATAAAACTATCTCATCTCAAAAGAAAATAATATCATCTTTAGAAGAGAAGGTTAAGATAATAGAAGAAAAAGATGACAAGGAAAAAATGATTAGTGTTCAAAAAGATAGTGTTGCATGCAAGAATTGTGAATCATTTTCTTTTGAAATTGTTCAATTAAAGAGAGTCCTTGAAAGGTATGAAAAAGGACAAATTGGGTTGGAAGGTGTCCTTAGGCAACAAAGATTCCCTAATGATAAAAGTGGTCTTGGATATGCAAAGTCTAAACCAAGTACTAGTAAAACTATCTTTGTGAAGACAAGTGAACAATTCAACAAATTGAATAAAGTACAAAAGGTTCATCATCATCCTAAAAGGTTTCCTAAAAAGAAACCATATGTTCCTAGATATAGAAATAACTTTGAACCTACTTGTTTTTATTGTGGTATTATTGGTCACACACCCAATGCTTGTTATGTAAGGAACTTTAGTGTTCCTAGTGGACATTATGTATGGGTGAAGAAAGGAACTAACTATGATGGACCCAAAGCACATTGGGTACCAAATCAAACTTGATTTGTTTTGTAGGTTTGCTTGAGGACCACTTAAAATCTATGGTGTTTTTATCAAGTGGTGGTTCTAAGCTTTTGATGGGAGACATAAACTAACTTTCAAATCTAGTTTTTAAGTCCAAGGGTGATTTCACATATGGAGAATACCTTAAAGGAAGAATTCTTGGCATTAACAAAGTTGGATTACTAACTTTCATATCCATTGAGGATGTACTTTATGTTGAAAGACTAAAGCAAAATCTTCTAAGCAAAAGTCAACTTTGTGACAAAGGCTTCAAGATCAAATTCACTAAGGAAGAATGCTTGATCATTGATGAAGTCACCAATGAGGTAAAACTCATGGGTAAAGAATTATTTGTGTTCATATTTTATAATAATTTATCTTTTTCCCATCCTTTTTGATAATGACAAAGGGGGAGAAGATATTTGTGTATATGTGTATGCTTGCTTGTACCTAACATTTGCAGCCACAAAGAAATAATATTTCTCAAGAATAAAGGGAGAGCTTTGATCAAGGGGGAGTTATCAAATTTAGGGGGAGAATTCACATAACAAGCATTACACTTCATATTTCAAAGGTTGTCATCATCAAAAAGGGGGAGAATGTGAAGGCAAGCTTCTACAACACTATGTTTTGATGAAGACAACTATCATAAGTATGCATCAATAAAGGATGAGCAAAAAGATCAAATAAGCAATGGATCAAGTATTTTAAAAAAGAATCAAGATTCAAGATTCTCTCAATGATTTCAAGCTTGGTTGATCTAAGGTATTAAGATTTATGGCAAAGCAAGTCTATTAATGCATAACAAGTGTTTTCAAACATATATACATCATCTATAAATCTTACATACATCCTAGAATCATTTCAAACCTTTCCATAAAGTTTTTTGAGTTTTTCATTCTTAGGAACCGGGTTCCAAATTGGAGGAACCGGTTCCCCAAGACTTCTGCCAACTTTTATTTGTGCTAAAAGAGTCAGGAACCGAGTTCCAGTTTTTGGGAACCGGTTCCCCAGTTCAAAATTTGAATTTCTTTTTAACGTTGGGTTAGGGAACCCGGGTTCCATATTCTGGGAACCGGTTCCTCTGTGCGCAGTTTGAAAAATTATATCTTTTCCAACAGCTTTTATGTCATACCTCTTCACCCTTTGTATTTGCAACCTTCCATGGATTATGATCTTTTGTAGGGGTGTTTTAGAGGCTATAAAACACAGAATTTCAGATTTATCAAATCACCTCTTTCATTCAAAAATTCATACAAATCTTATACATCAAGAAATCTTCATATAAACACCAAGTGTCATATACTTCAAATTTCATTGAAACCTCTTGCATATATTTTCTTTTAATATTGCAAAGAAACATTTCATACCATTCATAAACACTTGTGTTACATTAAAAGATTTGTTTACTTGAAAGGGAAGATTAATCAAGTGATTGATTCATTGTATCAAAACTTCTACTCAAATATATTTTGTTATTATTGATTTGCTATCCAGGATTGTTGGAAGCAAGAGTCTTTGATTAGTGAGAGGATTGTTCTCATAATCAAGTTGGTAAATCCAAGAGGATTGTTCTTGGTAGTTGTAACCTTGTTGTCCATAGTTTTGGAAACAAGAGGTATCCTTAGGGAGGGTGTTCTCTTAAGGACTTATTGAAATCCAAGAGGATTGTTCTTGGTGGTTTTGTTAGAAGATTGTAGGAGGAGTCTTAGTATAGGCTTGTACAAAGATCTAACAATAGTAAAATCTCTTTCGTGTTTGAAAGGGGACTGGAGTACTCTCGGATTGTGAGGGGAACCAGTATATATCGTTGTGTTATTTACTTTTCCGCATTTTACCGCTTCCATCACTATTATCAAGAAAAGAAAAGAACTATTCAAGAACCTTCAAACACTTAACCAGAAAAATAAGTACAAGCATTCTCATAAAACCGGATAAATTTTCAAAGTCCTAATTCACCCCCCCTCTTAGGCGCACTCTTAAACTTACAGTGGACTTATTTCTCATCAAGCTACAAGGGCTACTCTTCATCCAAGTGAGATCGAGATCTTTCATATGAGAATTTCTTCGAGGCCGTGGGATCAGGTTGTGGTCATTCATTTGATTATAAATCCCAAATACTCGAGGCCCGAGTTATCACGCAGATTATGGTTGGATTGGGGGATGTAGCATAAAGTCTTCGTTTGCTGGTTTGTATTACAAATTGAACAAGTTGGAAGAAGGATTGCAAAGAGATATGAGGCTTGAATACTGGAAGCAACGTGACTTTGGTTTAAGTGTTGGAAGAATGTGATCCAAACCTGGTTTAACAAGATGCAAAGTTCATGAACTGTGAGCATTTATTAAGGTCTAAATATCATTCATTATCATCCAAGCCTATCATTACATCAACAAAAAAATTCATTACAAAGATTTAAATGTCCAAAGAAGAATCACATTATTCAAAATTCATTCAAACAAAAATACACCAAAATACACAAAAGAGCAACAGTTGACTTTTTGTCAACTGTTGACCATTGACAAGGGACTTTGACTTTAGGCCATATTCTTCCTAGACCAACAATCTTCAAGTCTGCATATGGTTCTGCAAGACTGCTAGAATAAAATCCATAACAATGCAACATGACCCACCAATGATCCATCCCAAACATACAGTCAAGGGTTGTCCTCCATACAATTTTCCATTCAGTACAATCCACAACGAATCACGAGTGCGTTACAAAAAGAATTACAAAAAAGAAAAGAAGAAAGTCGACTTTATTACAATCACAAAATCCATATACAATTACATCATTTATCATTCAAACTCCATCACAAAATTACAACACAAAATCACAAACTCGTCCTAAAACCATCACCAAATCGTCCAGGAATTTCGATGAGAACAATCAGCTTTTCACGCCCATAATTCAGCAGCCACATTACTTCGTCAAGACTGAAACCGGGCTGTGCTCATTAACAAAGAACCAGCCCCTATGCCATACAAATAAGCTGAGTCGGCGCCGGAAGAAAATGGACGGAACCGCAACTCAAAACCTGCACACATTCAGCCACAAAGGAGAAAAGAGGAAAGTCCCCTGCATAAAAGATCCACAAACATTCAAACCATTTCACATTAATTCCCCCACATCATCAAGACAAAATCAAGTTCAATATACCATTCAAAGCTAACTCACAGTCATGTTATTCAGAATTCCACAGAGACATCGTCATGCTTACATACATCAATATACACTAAACCCACATAACAAAAAGGTTCAGCATTCAAAAAATATGAAATCCATCAGCACACACACATAACCATCAACACACATTCAGCAAGATACACTAAAAGCCTAACCTTTCTAATCATTTTTCATTCAGTTTCACTAGTTCCTAACTTTCAGTTCAATTGCCACCCACACATCTCATCTTCTAACAGTTAACAAACCAAAACCAACCTGCAGCATAACATACCGGCAGCTCTGCATTAAACCAGAAAAATACATCATCATATTAAACAGCATGCCATATCTAGCCATCCATTAACACATACATAAACCCCCCATTTTTGGACCTAGCATACAACATACAGTTTCAAAATATTATCACTACACCCGCCAACAGTTCAGCCCCTTAGCCATTTTTCAAAACAGTCCCTGCCACAAAACCCCATCCAATCCTTACACTACCCTTTCTTTAATCCTTAACTAACCACTCTAACCTTTCCTAAAAACATTCCCTATGCAATCACTATATAAAATCCTAACAATTTCAAGTTTTATACCTCTCCATCCATGCCCTATCCACATGAAGCCAGCAACACGACCAGCAAACCTTCATACACTCCCAGCCTTATCAAACCTAAACCACAATAAAAGGAACTTTCAGCCAACAAGTTCTATAACCAGTTCATATTAACAAACCCTCATTACCTCTAATCCAGCCATCTTTGTATTGCCAACATCCTTCAGCATCAATAGAAACTATGCCTAGCTCCATCGTTCAGTTGTTCAATGTCATCCCTGCATCAAACACAAGAAACCATACAGCAAGAAGAGAAAAAAATCAGAAGGATAGAACCAAGTCCCACACTCAAGAAATCAAAAAAAACTCATTGCAAGCTGTAATTTAGGTCCCACATTCAAGGATTCATTATCATTATCCAATCATTGCTCATATAAAAAGTCAGCTCCACACACCTAGAAACACAACCACCATCTTCATCATAGTCCCGCTTGTGAACCTTGAACGAAGATGTGCTAAGTAGAAAGTTCCATCACACGCTTCATTCACCATCACTCTCATTCCTCATCTTCAATCCCTCACCCTCTCCACTTCTTTCACTCTGTTTCACTTCACACAAATCACTCTCTCCATTTCAACCTTTCATCATCATCATCATCCCATTCACTCTTCTCAAATCCATCTCACCAAAAAAAACTCACTCAGAGCTTCATCAATGGAGGCTCTGAACAATTGAGCCACGCCTCATATGCTGTTCAGCATCTATCACACCCTATCCTCAATTTCTCAACGCAACAGCGCATCACAACACAGAAGAGGAACAGAACAAAAAATCAAAAGGAAAGAGAAGAAGAAGAAGGAACGGAACTGAGGAACGAATTCGAGAACTCACCGTGATAGAATTCTGAAGCTCCCCGACTTCTCTTGATTCATCATCTCCACAGTAACTTCTTCACCTTTAAGACCTTCGTCATCATCATCACAGTTGATCAACCGTCTACGTTCTTCACCTACATCAACCATCATCATGTCACGAATCACGATACTCGTGTCGCAGCGCCGAGTCGGAAACGAAAACAAAGAAGAAGTACAAACCGAGCCACACCGGAGTTCTTAGGCGTTCCCTGGGTTCTGTATCAGCTTCGCCGAAGTCAAACAAGCACCATACGCATTCCAATCGTGGTTCAAGCCTTGAGGTTGTGTTGCGAGCCATCAACTGCGTTCGGGAGAGACGAGACACTGAGAAGAGGAGAGGAGATGAGAGAGGGGTTAGGATCGTCTTCCATTGACGGTGAGGCGCCGGCGTGCTGATCGGAGACGAAGAGAGAAGATTCGCCGCCGTTTTCGCGAACAAAGAAGGAAGGTGAACCGGTAACCCTAAATCCCCAATTCAACTCAATTTCTCTTTTATTTTTCATTTTCGTTTTATTTGTGTTGTTACAGTAATTTCTGAATAATTGGTTCTGAATCAAAAAAAACATGAGTGGATCAAAACGCAAAAACTCCATGGGCCTCAAATTGCGGTTCACACGCCCCCTCCTGGCCCATACACCTCCATGCTTGACTATAGCAATAACAATTCCTTGGGCCATGTATCTATGGGCCCAGCGCCAGTCTGCTAACTACACCATCATATTCCACTTACACCCCCTTGACTTACCATTTGGCTTTTAGATTTAATAGTTTTTTAGTTAATTTTTCCCACCACATTTTAGGTAATAAAAATGGACATACAATGAAATCAATAAAATTTACTAGACTCTTAGATCATTTTAGGAATTAATCTTGGTCCCTTTAATTGATATTTTTCTCATAAAAACCATAAAAATGATAGTTTTGTTAATTCATTTCTTGTGCTATATTTTGGATTGTTCTTTCCATGCCACTTTCAATATTCTACTTACCGCTTTATTTTTCATGCTTCTTTTAAACCCTAACCTTAGGTAGAGACCATGATAATATTAGGTAGAAATTCCCATTCATATTAGGCTAGTTCTTTTCCTTTTCAATCATAAAACACTCTAAAAATACTTGAATAAATTTCCCATAAAAAACACCAAGAAAACTCATAAAAAATGACTAATAAATTTCTGACTAATCAAAAGGGAATGGAAGCTTGTAACTTCCCTTGCTTAAGGGATGTTCGAGTGCTTGGAGCTCCCTTGCTTAAGGGTCCCATTCAGGCGCAAGTTCCCAACTTCTAAAAAACACAAATCAAAGAGTAACTCGAATTTCCCTTGCTTAAGGGATTTCCTCGAAACGCTCAAAGTCTCTCTCATCTCCTTTTCTTAAGGGCATTGTTATCTCCGCTCTATTGCATCCTAGGTCGATCCCTTATGCAAGAGCGCGAGCGTTAACTCCGCCCAACTAAAAAACATAAAAACAAACAAAAAACTATGGAGCCGAACTACGGCGCTCTGATTCCTGAAAAGGATACGTAGGCATCAAGTCGCGGGGCTTGAACGAGCATATTTGTAAATATTCCTTCTTTTCCCCGTATTTCTTTTTGCATTCATTCATATATAGACATAGACATAGTACACACCCTTTAGATAGAAACAAACATAGGTGGATACCATCGAGTACGATGGGCGCGAGGGGTGCTAATACCTTCCCCTTGCGTAACCGACTCCCGTACCTTGATTCTCTGGTCGTAAGACTCTGTTCCTTCCTTTGTTAGGTTTCCTGATATTCCTTTCCCTTATGGGATAAATATATTGGTGGCGACTCTGTTCATTCTTCGCGAGCGTGCGACAGGATCCTCTTTTGAAAATTATCTATATAATTTATCTCTTGTGTTAGAGAGATGTCAGCTAACAAATTTGATCCTAAATTGGGAGAAATGCCACTTCATGGTTAGAGAAGGCGTGGTGTTGGGTCACAATATTTCTCACAGAGGAATTGAGGTGGACAAAGCTAAGGTGGAGGTAATAGCAAATTTACCCCCACCAGTGAATGAAAAAGGTATCAGAAGTTTCTTAGGGCATGCGGGATTCTACCGTCGGTTTATAAGACTTTTCAAAGATTGCAAAGCCCCTCACGAGCCTCCTTGTGAAAGACACTCCGTTTTTGTTTGACAAAAAGTGCAAAGGAGATTTTGATACCCTGAAGAGCAGGTTAGTGTCGGCTCCCATAGTTATATCTCTAGATTGGCCTCTACCTTTTGAGATCATGTGTGATGCAAGTGATATAACAGTAGGCGCGGTGCTTGGTCAGAGGAAGGAGAAGCTCTTGCATGTGATATACTATGCAAGTCATGTGCTCAATCCAGCTCAAATGAATTACGCTACAACAGAGAAGGAGCTTTTAGCAGTGGTGTATGCCTTTGACAAATTCAGGTCGTACCTGTTGGGTACAAAGGTAATTGTTTATACTGACCATGCTGCTTTGAAATATCTTTTCTCTAAATAGGATTCAAAGCCAAGGCTGCTGAGGTGGATCTTGCTATTACAAGAATTTGATTTGGAGATCCGGGACAAAAAAGGATGTGAGAACACAGTTGCTGATCACTTATCCTGAATGTCTCCTATAGAAGAAACTGAATAAGAGCACCCAATCAAGGATGAATATATTGATGAACGAATCCTCGCTATGATTGGTGCTCTGTGGTTTGCCGACTACGTAAATTATCTGGTAGGTGGAATAATCCCTGAAGATTTTGAGTCTAATAAAAAGAAAAAGTTTCTTCATGATTGCAGGTTTTATTTGTGGGATGAACCATTTTTTTATAAGAAAGGAGTAGACAGACTAATTCAAGGTGTGTCCCAGAATAAGAGCAACAAGAAGTCTTAAAAGCTTGTCATGATTGAGATTATGGAGGACATTTCAGTGGAGACAGGACAACAACAAAAGTACTCCAGTTAGGGTTGTACTGGCCTACTTTGTTTAAAGATGTCCAGATGACAGTAAAGGAATGTGACAGATGTCAGAGAACTGGAAAAATCTCTAGGAGAAATTAGATACCCCGAAAGGGTATGCTTGAAGTAGAGTTGTTCGATGTTTGGGGATTGACTTCATGGGACCATTTCCACCTTCCTTCGGAAAGAATTACATTTTAGTAGCGGTGGATTATGTCTCCAAGTGGGTGGAATTTGTCGCTTTACCTACTAATGATGCAAGAGTAGTGGTGAACTTTCTCAAGCAAAACATTTTCTCAAGGTTTGGAGTGCCAAGGGCACTTATCAGTGATGAAGGAACTCATTTCTTGAACAAACTCATGGAGAACTTGTTGAAGAAATATAATGTGAAGCACAAGATTGCTACTCCATACTGTAATACGGTGAACTGACTTTTTATCGATCGAAATGTCGCGGTTAAGCATGAGTCGCCACCGACTTTTATTTTATCCAAACAAATTCAGAAAGGCTAAAAGAAACAGAAAAAAACCTTTTAAAGAAATCTAAGTTCGGGGGGTAATTTATGCAAAGGGAAGGTGTAAGGCACCCTTTGCATCCATGGTTTTCCATGGGCTCTTAATTGCTTTGCTTGCTCGTTTTCAGAAAATGTAGATGAAAGAGGAAAAAATGGACTTTAGCTCGTGTAGCCAGTTTTTGAAGAATTTTGAGAAAGAATATAGAAAATAGAGCATGGCAAGGCAATTAGGGGCAATTACCTTAAACTCAGATGATAGGTCTCTTTTTAGCCTTTCAGAATGAAAGGGTCAATCCTTGCCATAAGTGGGCAGGAAGCCTTTCGTTTGGAGGTTGAAGGGTCGTCGAAACATCCTTTGCCATAAGACTGTCCCATGCCATAGAAGGGCAGGTAGTCTAAGGTAAGGATCAGAATAAGCCTTATTCGTAGGCAACCAGAGGATACCTCAGCCTTTTTCGTAGGCAACTTCCGAGGGTCGAGGTCATGTTAGTGTATCGAAGGCAGCATCATTAGGGACCATGACCTTTAATCGAGGCAACATGGCCGAGGTATCCTCGTATTCGAGGGACTGGCTATTCTGCACAAAATACAAGGCAACAAGGCAACAGGCAACAAGGCAACAGGCAACAGAGAGGGTTACCCAAAAGTGTGCGTGTGTGTACCAATCACGTGATTCAATTCGGAATATATTATCTTATAATTAAATGGCTCTAATTCAGTTCAAGATTGCACTCCTTAAATTACTAACCACGCAATTTAAATAATATAATTGCACAAATACGGGGGAGGGAAATTGTAACCAGCGGATCCCTTAATAGGGTTTGACACAAGTAATAATAAAAGACAGAAATATCAGGGTTTAGGGTTACCAGTACTCGTAGCTTTGGCAATCGACGAACCCTGAAAATTTGGAAAAGGAGGAATAAACAGAAAGGGGGTGAGTGTATTATCGGTTCAGAGGCGAACTTTGTTAACCCCAAAAAATAAATGAAGAAATTAAAAGTAAATAAATAAAATAATGCAAGACAAACACTTAGCTTCGATTGGAAGGTTGATGGGCAAAGGTTTGCCTCAAGCATTGACTCTGAACATTTAGCTTTTGGTTTGACGTGGCGCGTAGTCGGAAAGATCTCTGATTAATCCATGCATGCTTGCGCAAGCTATGAATGTCTGCAAAACGGTCCAATGTTCACGACGGTAGTACCTCGTAAAAACAAGAAAATGTTAGTAACGCCTAAATAATATATGAGAAAAGCGGTAGAAATATGGACAAATATTATCAAAGAAAAATCAAACAATTAAATTATAAGAAGTGAATTTAAATATTTTTTCGTACTTTTATATAAGAACTTAAAAGTCTAATTCTAAGATAGAAAATGTTTTTGGCGTTTCTATATTATGAATGGGAAAACAAGCAAGTATATAAAAATAAAAATAAAAACTAAGAGTAATATTAAAAGAAAAGAATTTAGAAATATAAAAAAGGGGCTAGAATGCAGCAAACAGGAAGTGCATATTGTTAAATATCAGCTGGGCCAGAAGAAATATCAAGGAAGCCCAAAGAAAGATAAGTTTATTCCCAGGTGGGGGTGTAATCCGCTAGTGAGGGTGCTACACATATATAAGAAATGGGCTTTAATGGCCAAGCCCAAATTACAAAATTAACAAACAAAAAAACAGTAGGAGTCAAGACCCAATGGTCCGCCCCTTTCCCTCTCATCTCTAGTGAATCTCAATTCCCCTGTTCTGAATAACAACATCAACAAACCTTCTCTCTTGACATTCAATTGAAACAACAACCACAACCTTCATCTAATTTCCCCTGTTTCTACTCTCTTTCATCTCAATATCTAAACCTAAACCAAATCCCATCTTTAACTGCATAACTAAAATCACCTATCAATTTCATAGTAAAAGACAAATGGTTGAAGGAATTAACCTGAATCAAAGAACGCAGAGGACATCCAAGTGGCTCAGTTACTATGTTGAGGTTGCTCGATGATGATTAGTGGTGATGAGGAATGACCGCCGATGTCGTGGTGCAGTGCCTAGTGCGTCTTTGCCGGCGGAGAAACGTTTGATTGGAAGCGATGGTCTCGTCGGCCTTGATCCCGACGACTGTGCGCGATTCAATTCTCTACTTCTCCTTTCACAACGAGAATGCTGCGGGCGGCCTTGTGCGCTGTATCGGAGCTGGTCGGAGAAGGATCCATGGTAAGGCCGAACGATGAACACGGCGGTTCCTTGTGTGTAATTTTTCTGCAGAAAATCAAAATGAATATGTTAGAATTTAGGAAAGATATTGTTATAAAATGCAGGTTGTTGTTATAAAATTATTGATGTTGTTTGGCGGATCGGAGAAGATGAAGGTTGTCGCAAATCCGGCGCCGTTTGGTGGTGCTTCATCGGAGGTGTATGAAACAGAGCAAACCACGGTTGAACTCGCGACGGCGGCCAAGGTGTGCAGGCTTCAATATTTGTGATGATGTTGTTATTGAGTTTTATATGCAGGTTATTGAGTTGCTGTATGTTGGTAGAACAACGAGCGGATCGACAATGGAGGGATTGGAAGGTGGCGTTTTCTGATAAGAGCATATGCAACAACAAAACACTTCTGCTTCTGTTTTCAAAATCCCCCTGAATTCATGTATTGTAGCTGTAGGTGTTATAGATATTATGGACACCCGCTTGAAAACGAAAGTCCCAAGATTATACAAAATATGTACTGGACTTAGTTTATGTACATGAATCTGTTAGTGGTGGAAAAACAAAGGTTTTTTTTTTTGGGTGAATGAAGATGTAGAAGAGTTGTTTTGGGTATTTACAGGTAATAAAAAAAAAGTTTGTGTACGATGCCATGAGGATGATGAGAGATCAACAAGTATATGAACGAGTGTGAGGTTAGAATTAGGATTTGTGGTTAATTGTTAGTTTTTTCTGAAATCAGGGTTTTGTTCCTATTTATAATATACAAAATTAGGTTAAATTTAATGGACCAAAATTAATTAAAAATAACTAAAAGCCCAAATAAAAGGAATTATTTTAATTGAGTTTTTATGATTATATTTAACCAATTAAAAAACTAACCTAAAATGTAAAAAAGGTGTAGAATTTAAAATCTTTCTATTTTTTATGGAAAAAGTGAAAAAGCTATAAAAATTAATTGCAAAATAAAAACAATTTTTTTGTGATTTTAAGAAAAAATAATTTAAAACGGAAATTAAGTTAGTAACAAATAAAATAAAAAATTGTTAGTAATGGGACTCGAGCACGGGACCTCGCGCTATTGTACTATTCACGCTCAAATTCTTACCAACTGTGCCAATTTATTTATTCGAAATAAATGACGTTTGTAAATATATGAGGGCAAATTTTGGGGTATGACACATACCATCCTCAAACTAGTGGGCAACATGAAATGTCCAACAGACAGATAAAGCAAATTTTGGAAAAAACAGTGAGTGTTTCAAGAAAAGATTGGTCCATCAAATTAGATGATGCACTATGGGCGTATAGAACCGCGTTCAAAACCCCAATTGGTATGTCTCCTTATCAACTAATTTATGGTAAAGCTTGTCATCTTCCTCTTAAATTAGAGCACAAAGCCTTTTGGGCATCCAAGTTTTTGAATTGTGATCTTGCAAAGGTCAGTGAATCCCGGATTCTTCAACTCCACGAGTTAGAGGAATTTCGTAATCAGGCTTATGAGAATGCCAAGATGTACAAGGAGCAAACAAAGAAGTGGCACGATCAGAGAATTCAGAAGAAAGAATTCTAGGAAGGACAACTGGTGTTGTTATTCAATTCTAGGCTCAAGTTGTTCCTGGCAAATTGAAATCCAGATGGTCAGGACCATTTGTGGTGCATAAGGTGTTTCCCCACGGAGCGATTGAAATAAAAAATCCAACCAATGGGGATGTATTCAAGGTAAATGGGCAGAGGTTAAAGCCCTATTACACTGGAATGGAAGTTAGATTGATCGATTATGTGCGTCTTACCGGATGAGGTGTAGACCGTCGAGCCATGCGACGTTAAACGAAGCGCTTTGTGGGAGCCAACCCACACATTTAGATTATGACGCTTTGTTTATTTGTTTTGTTTATTTCTATTTCTTTTGTTAAGCTAAGAAGAGGACTGGAACCGTGGAAGTAACTGAAGCAAGCAAGCATTGAGAAAGAACATTTTTGGAGCTTACAACAGCAAAAACACGGGTACCCGTGTTGTTCCACACGGCCCGTGTAAATCCACAATGAGATTTTTTTTTTACTTACAGCAGCAAAAACACGGGCGCCCGTGTTGATTGTGCGGGGGCAGATTTTGTTTTCTATTTTCTTTCTTCGTGTGGGCCCCACGTGCATTATAACTTACCTTCTCTTTCACTTGTCTCACTTTCTCTTCCTCTAACCCTTTGCCTCCATTGTTAACCTAGCCTCCATCTTATAAACCTTCATCTTCACAACCACCCACCTCTCAAAACACCATTGTGCCTTCACAAAAGTTGCTCCACTCTCCGTCCTCTACATCTTGACGGTAATTGTTTTTCTGATTTCGCACTTTTATTTTTCTACGAAAATTCTCTCTTGTAGGTACAAGACACGCCTCCCAAAAGACCAACCAAAGGAAAGGAGGTGGTTGAATCCTCCCGACCAAGGCAGCGCGCACGTCGCGCTCAAAATGCACATGGTCTTGTGTTTGAGAAGCCGGAGCATCTTAAGAGGTACACCACAATGGCGAACCGTAAGTTGCTTCCCACTCGATATATTTGTGATGACACTCTTGATAAACTAGGATTAAAAGAGGAAGTCCATCGTATGTTTAACAATGTAGGGATGTTAGAATTTATGCACTTTGAGGCACCCACCTTTGAATGCATAACTCTTGAATTCTTGAGTACTGTTGAATTTACACTAAAGTGCAGGTGGAATGGTTCCGAAACGGAACTCTATGGAGATCTTGAGTTTAGGCTTTTTGGTAACAATCATTCTTTGTGTGTGCAAGAGGTTGGGGCTGCCCTTAAGCTTCCGTCTGCTGGAAACGGAGCCCCACTGCAAACATTTACAGCCGCTGAATTCTGGCAAGCCATAACAGGGAAACCCGGTTACAACCCGAGCACTTGTAAGGCTTTGGGGATTCATAATCCTTATTTCTGGTATGCCTAAAAAGGCCTTGCCTTTACGTTATTTGGACGAGGGGATAACACTGGGGTATGCATGAAGAGAGAGCTCTTTTTTCTTACATAGCATGGCGGAGAATGGACGAGTAAATGTGGCTGCATTTGCAACCAATCACTTGAAACAAGTAGGGCATGCAACTTCTGGTGAAATATCGGTGGGTGGAATGATAACTCAAATAGCCGATTACTTGGATTATGGTACAGTCTTGATGGAAGAGTCTTCCATAAAAGGTAAAAAAATTGATATGCGAACTCTTATTAATCAGGGAATGATTGTTGTGCATCCTAGGTACTATTCTCTTGTTATTCATGAGCACCATATCCTTGCACTTCCAGCACATGATTTTATTAGTATTGCAAATGTGGCTAACTGGTTGTGTGCAGCTCCTGCTCCCTCTTTAGGGGATAGCCCTCCGCATGGACCTAACGTTTCAGGTGATGAGATGGATGATGACACTAATGCCTCTGCGCGGTTTGACCAGCCTCCTCAAAACTTTTCCCAACAAGGCATGGGGTCATCCTCCATGTCTCAGAATCAATGGGAGCGGGTGCAATCAGAGATAGGTTCTCTTCATACTGAGCAGACGAGACAAGGGATTGAGTTGTTTCGACAAGGGACTGTTGTGGATGACAGTATGATGCAACGTTTGATGTTGCACTTTCCACAGGACCCACCACCCCCTCCGTCTCAGTAAGATAAGTAAGTCCTCGTTACACTTGAATCAAAAACATTAAGGCCAATGTTTAATTCAGGTGTGGGGGGAGGGGTTTATTTATGTTTTTGTTTTGGTTTATGTTTTTGTTTTGTTTTGTGTGTTTATTAGTTTGATTTCTTATTTACTTTAGTGTTTGGTCTTAATGCTTCATATTGTTGTTTTTCTTGCTAAGTTATTTTGTTGCATTGTCGCCATGGTGTTCCAAAGTGTTTGATAAGTGTTGGAGGAATTCGGAATTGAGAGCTAGTGGTTGAACGACACTCCCCATACTCGATTTCCCAAGGCACCACGAAAGTTGGCACAATTGGAAGAAAAAAAAAAGGAGAAAAGGTCGGACGCACGTTATTGATACTGGACCGAGATAGTGGTATGGTGTACTCGAGTCAGAATAGAAGCCACATGAACTAAGAGTGCTTCAAAACATGTAAGCTTAACCAACAGGGTGAGAATATATGGCCAAATACAAAGATATCATCATGAGAGTTTAGCCAGGTATGACTCTATTTACTCTGATTTTGCGTATGTTCTTTTAGCACAAGCACACCATGAAAACACATGCTGAGGCGCGTTGTTTGTTTAACCTTGAGCCTTTCTAGCCATCCCGTATTCAATGTTTATCCCTAGTTAACCCTGTTAAGCCTTAGCCTTTTGTTTGTGTGTAATGCAACCCATATTTACCATTCACCATACTCTTCCTATCTTTGCTCGGCATGATTGTGATAGAGTCTAAAAGTGTTTAAGAATCTAAGTTTGGGGTGGTAAATCATAGAGAGAAGGCAAGTGAGCATACATAAAAAAAGAGATGAAGAAATTTAGAGACATATGAATATCATGAAAAAAAGAAGAGAGAAAACACTTGCCTACTCTTGAGACTTTTATGTTTCGTGAAATGCTTAAAAAAGAAAAAAAAAAGTCAAAGTTAGTAAACCCCGTTGTTGTGATTCTAAACAAAAAAAAGAAAAGAAAACATGAATGTCGAGCCCGAGAACCCTTTGTTATCCATTTCCTTGTTTATCCCACCTAACCTAAGCCTCATTACAACTCGAAGACCTCATAAAGTGTGTAGAATATGTGTGTGTAGTGAAAAGAGAATTCATTCAAAGTTAAGAGTAATATTGCATGCCTTGGTACTGTGAGTGCAAACACTTTAACCTAGAGAGATTTTGTGAGAGTATGAAAAGCTTGCAGGTAAAGAAGTTCTCTGATGTGGAAGTATGGTAAACAGATCGACTCGGGGAATTAGAAACTTGATTGGGAAAGAGGAAATCGCTTTGCAAAAGACCCCGTTGTGTTGTGGAAAAGAGGAATTCGTAGGTGACCTTTGTTTGGTCTCAATACATCACTTGAGGACAAGCAATGAGATAAGTTTGGGGTTGTGATCGGTCACCATTTCTAGTAAGTTTTTGTATTTTATCCGACAGAAATTAATTACTTTGGTAACACTGTGAGACAATTTTTATATGTTTTTAATTAAGTTTGTGTGTTGTCGTGTGTTTAGTATCATTATGTTTATTGATTGAAAGTCATGTAAAAAAGGACCTCTCTATGCTTTGTTTGGTAGTGTTACTGTCCTGGTTGATACATGCGATCAGAGGAACTAATAGCAGGTCTGGATGCACGAGAAAGAGCTGAAAAAGTGGAGTTTCTAAAAGGATTCAGAAGTCAACACGGACCCCCGTGTGCATCAACACGACCCGTGTTGAAAAGCCATGGGAAAGTGCAAAAAGGAACCAAGACAGTGGGTCAACACGGGCACCCGTATGAATCAACACGGCCCGTGTTGAAAAGCCAAGGGAAAGTGTTTTTTTGAGCTGAGACAGAGAAGAAACACGGGTGCCCGTGTTAAACAACACGGCCCGTGTTTATGAGCGTGTATGGGAAATTTTCAATGTGTTATATTTTTCGGGCTTGGTCATTAAGGGTATTTCGGATGTTTCGCAGAAACAGGGATTGAGCTGATACTATTAAAACAAGTTTAAGGCAAAGGAGAAGTACTTTTTGACGTATACGATAGAATTCTAGAGAGAGAGAGAGAAGATAGCGGACTCAAGGGTTTCGAAGACAAAGAGATTCAACGGTGGTCACCATTGAAGATCAAAGTTTCCATTCATCTTTGTAATGTCTCAACTCTTTGATTTGTTATTCTTGAATATTAGTATGAGAGGCTAAACCTCCCAATGCTAGGGGGTGGTCCTGATTTGGCTTTTGTAATGAAGTTGGAACATCTATGATTATCTATGTTTGAATTCTATGTTTTCAATTCAATTGTGCAAAGTTTTTATGCTTTCTCTTTCGGTCAAATTGAGAATGATCTACGGCTAACAATTATAGGAATGTAATAGTCAGGATTTGTGCACAATTGGTTTATAGTGGATGTGCCTAGGACTAGGGCACAATATAAATATCATTAATAACTTGATTATAACTATTGCTTGAATTCGTGTTGTATCTTCAAGGGTAATGGGGTATAACATGAAGGTTTAAAGGGTTTTGCTAAGGTCTGGAAAAACTATCATAAGTTGATAATTGAGAACATAGAGATAATCCTTTGATGATCATGGAAATCTACTCATTGCAAGCCAAGATGACCATCTCCCCTAGCATGTTTTAATTCTTCAAAAGAAAAGTTAATTTATTTTGTGCTGTTATTTTTGCAATTATTCTCATAAGACAAACAAACCTATTGTTTTTGTTCAATTGAATTTATCATTAAACTATGTATTGCAACGCACTCCTCGAGATCGATACTTGGGGTTAAACCCATTATAACTACATTGGTGAAAATAGTACACTTGCTATTTTTCCGATCAATGGAAACTATAGAGAAAATTATACAAAAGAGAAGCACTGGCACGAAAGAAAATGAATAATTTTGAAATACTACCTCCCCTTCCCTCCAAATCCTCATGATTTGGAGGGACATAAAAAGTGTGTTTTTTAGGGTTTTTGTCCCCCCTCCCCCACTCTCATCATAAAAGTTTAACCAAACACATTTTGTAAGTTCTTTCGTTTTACGATTGAGAGCAATTTTGCTAAGACAAGGTTCTCAGCAAGATGTTTGACAGATATAAAGAACATGGAGAAGACAAATGTTGGATAAGATGTTGTGACAGCTTGAACAACTGATATCATTTATGGTTAGTCTATTAGTAAGATACAGTTATTCACCTATACGAAGACATTGGAACAGATTCAAACATATACTTCGTTATCTTAGAGATGCAGGTTACTTGTCAGATTCTCACAATGATAGATCAGAAAGAGGTTATTTGTTTACATGGGATGGTACAACCATTTCATGGAGATCTATAAAACAAATCATGGCATCAACTTCATAAAATCTTGCATAACTATTAGCACTACATAAAGTCACTTCGAAGAAGACATTTTAAGCAACGACTACAAAGAATATCGTCTCACATATAAATGTATACATGAGGGGGAAAAATACATATGTTTTGCACTCTTTTTCCCTTCACCATGGTTCTGTCCCACTAGGTTTTCCTGGTAACGTTTTTAACGAGGCAATTCACATTCAAAGGATATTGTACTCTTTTTTCTTCACCAGAATTTTTCCCACATGGTTTTCTCAGGTAAGGTTTTAATGAGGCATATCCTTAATAAACATCCCCGAGGGAGTGTTATGAATAATAGTAAATAGATGTGGATGTTCATTTTCTCCAATCTTTCTATATTCCTGAACTCCTATAAATTAAGTTCCTAACCTCTACGTATTCCTTAAGTTAATGATTGTTATTGGTTATGTAATATAAATATGGACCATGTTGCAATGTTAAGGGAACTTCAAGATGATAATACAAGATTAATTTCTCCTCTTCAATTTCTCTCATTCATCTCTATAGTATTTTGGTTTATTTGATAACATGTTATCAGCACGAAGCTCCCAGGTATGTTTTTCTTTGTTTGATTTAGTTTCATAAAATAAAATATATATTATAAACTAAATGAAACTATATAGAGATCAAAAGATAGGAAGAGAAGAGAACAATCAACATAGTATTATATTCTTCTCAAGGGTGAACTTTACATTGTAACATGAGTCTTATTTATAGGACCCAAGGGAGGTAGAAAATTAAGTACATTAAAGTGGAATAGGAAGATGAAGAATAAGAAGATGGATGGACATCCACTAGTATAAATGTTTATAACACTCCCCCTTGGATGTCCATTGAGGATATGCCTCGTTAAAACCTTACTAGAAAAAACCCAGTGGGAAAAAAATCTAGTGAAGGAAAAAGAGTACAATATCCTTTCATTTCTCCCCCTCAGTTGAACAGTCATTTCTTCGATGAAGACCAATCTTGTGTACTAGTTGATTAAAAATTCTGCCTGGGAGTGACTTTGTGAAAAGGTCTGCAAGGTTATCACATGAACAGGTTTGTTGGATGCTTATATCACCATTCTTTTGGAGATTATGAGTAAAGAAGAACTTTGGGGAAATGTGTTTTGTACGGTCTCCTTTAATGTAACCATCTTTAAATTGAGCGATGCATGCGGTATTATCTTCGTATATGATCGTTGTATTTAATTTTTCAAAAGATAAATCACAAGTATTCTGGACGTGCTGAATTAAGGATCTCAACCAAACGCATTCTCGACTTGCCTCATGTAATGCTAAAAGTTCTGCATGATTAGATGATGTTGCTGCTATGGTTTGTTTCACCGATCTCCATGAAATAGTTGTACCTCCACATGTAAACAAATAACCAGTTTGTGATCTACCATTATGAGGATCTGACAAGTAACCTGCATCTGCATAACCTGTTAATTCGAATTGGGATACTTTTGTATAAAACAAACCCATGTCTATTGTACCTCTAAGGTAACGAAGTATATGTTTGACTACGTTCCAATGTCTTCGTGTAGGTGAAGAACTGTATCTTGCTAATAGATTTACAGCAAATGATATATCAGGACGTGTATAATTAGCAAGGTACATTAGTGCTCCAATTGTACTGAGATATGGTACTTCAGGACCAAGCAATTCTTCATCCTTTTCTCGAGGTCTGAAAGGATCTTTCTCCACATCTAATGATCTAACAACCATTGGAGTAGACAACGGATGACTTTTGTCCATATAGAAGCGTTTTAACACTTTTTCTATATAGCCTTCTTGATGTACAAATATTCCTTTGTCCAAATGTTCAATTTGCAAACCTAGACATAATTTTGTCTTTCCTAGGTCCTTCATCTCAAACTCTTTCTTTAAACAACTCATAGCTTTTGGGAGCTCTTCAGGAGTTCCAATAATATTTATGTCATCCACATAGACAACTATTATTGTGAATTCCTTTCCTGATCTTTTTATAAAAATACAAGGACAAATGGAGTTATTTGTATATCCTTCTCTAAGCAAATATTCACTGAGGTGATTATACCATATTCGTCCAGACTGTTTCAGCCTATAGAGAGACTTGTTCAATCTTATGGAGTAGCATTCTCGAGATTCAGAGTTGTGTGCATCTAGTACATTGAACCCTTCAGGGAGTTTCATGTAAATTTCACTATCAAGTGAACCATACAGATAAGCTGTTACAACATCCATCATGTGCAAATTAAGCCCTTCATGTGCTACTAGGCTTATTAGATATCGAAAAGTGCTTGCATCCATTACAGGTGAATATGTCTCATCAAAATCAATTCCAGGTCTTTGGGAAAATCCTTTAGCGACAAGTCGAGCTTTGTATCTCACAATTTCACCTTTTTCATTTTGTTTTCTTACGAAAACCCATCTGTATCCAACTGGCTTCACACCTTCAGGTGTTCGGACTACAGGTCCAAAAACTTGTCTTTTGTAGAGTGAGTTTAATTCTGCTTCAATTGCATCCTTCCATTTTGGCCAGTCCTCACTTTGTCTACAAATTTTGATCGACGTTGGTTCCTCATCCTCTTTGCCATTTTATCTCATTTAGCGCTATATTGTATGCAAAAACATCATCAATGTCGACTTCGTTTCGGTTCCATTGTATTCCATTTTGGACATAATTTATCAAGATCTCTTTATTTTCATGAGTTTCAGGTACCTGATCAATCTCTTCTAGAAATGAAATGTCTATTATGTCTGACGATTCTTTTAAATTTTCTATATCCTCATTTGGGTCATCTTTATTCATAGTTCCCTTTCTTGTTCGAGGATTTTTATCTTTGGAACCGATTGGTCTACCATGCTTCAGGCGTGGTTGAGACTCATTAGATTGTCCAACAGGGATATCAATTTTTATTGGAGCATTCGCAGCTGGTATATATGATTTAGTCACACCTTTTGGATCAGTGAACGCATTTGGCAATTGATTTGCTAAGTTTTGCAGGTGAATTATCTTTTGAACTTCTAGTTCACATTGTTTTGTTCGAGGATCAAGATGAGATAATGATAATTCATTCCAACTGATATCTTTTTCCAGCTTCTTATTCTCTCCCCCTAATGCTGGAAAATTTGATTCCTCAAAATGACAATCAGCAAAACGAGCAGTGAATAAATCTCCAGTTGTTGGTTCAAGGTACTTTATAATAGACGGAGATTCATATCCAACATATATTCCCATCCTCCTTTGAGGACCCATCTTATTGCGATGTGGTAGAGAAATTGGAGCATACACCGCACATCCAAAAATTCTTAGATGGGAAATATTAGGTTCTTTACCAAAAACTAATTGTAAAGAGGAAGAGGTGTGGTAACTCGTTGGCCTGATGCGAATTAATTTTGCAGCATGCAAAATTGCATGTCTCCAAGCAGAAACTGCGAGCTTGCATCTCATAATCAGTGGTCTTGCAATTAATTTTATTCGTTTAATAAATGATTCTGCAAGTCCATTTTGTGTATGAACATGTGCTACTGGGTGTTCAATGTCAATCCCAATAGACATACAATAATCATTAAATGCTTGAGATGAAAATTCTGCGGCATTATCAAGACGAATTTTCTTGACAGGATAATCAGGGAAATGAGCTCTTATTCGAATCAGTTGAGTTAGCAATCTCGCAAACGCCTGGTTACAAGTTGACAACAAACAAACATGTGACCATCTAGTTGATGCATCAATTAAAACCATAAAATATCTAAATGGTCCACATGATGGGTGTATTGGCCCACAAATATCACCATGTATACGCTCTAAAAAAATGATAGATTCATTTCCAATTTTTGTTGGTGATGGCCGAATTATCAACTTCCCATGTGAGCAAGAGCTGCATGAGAACTTATTCGATTAAATAATTTCCCTACTCATTAATTGATGACCGCATGAATTTTCAATTATTTTTCGCATCATTATATAACCGGGATGACCCAACCGGTCATGCCAAATTAGAAATTTATCATTATTTGTAAACTTCTGGTTTACAGTTGCATGTGCTTCAGTTGTACTAATATAAGTGTAGTACATGCCAGAGGATAAAGCCGATAGCTTTTCCATTACACATTTTGTGTCTGAATTGTGTTTTGTAATACACAGATGTTCAATCCCTCCATCATCTCTTGTTTCAATATGGTATCTATTTAGGCGGATATCTTTGAAACTTAATAAATTTCTATGGGACTTGGGGGAATATAATACATTATCAATGTGCAATATTGTTCCACCACGTAACAACATATGGGCTCTTCCGGAGCCTTCAATTATTTTTGAGGTGCCAGAAATAGTACTGACATCATTTTTTCGATTCACTAAATTAGAGAAATATCTTTTATGCTTGAGAATTGTGTGGGTTGTTGCACTGTCAGCAAGGTACATATCTTCATTACTGGAGCTAGTGTCCATATTCATTCTAAGAACAATAATAAATTTTTTTAACAAGAAGTTATAAGCACACATTAAAAACACAAATTATTTAAATAGTAAATTATGTAAACAAACAAGTAGAAAACACACTTTATTATTATTAGAAAATAAAATTCAAAACATCCATAAAACTTAAAAAGAAAATTTCCATAAATTTTATTTCTTGACACTTCCATCTCCAATAAGGTGATCAATTTTTCCATTTGGATCAGCAAAGAAGTCACCAATATCTAAATGGGTAACATCCATATTACCGTAATCTGGATCATCATCTTCATTAGCAAAGTGAGTCTCGATCCTTTCCTTTTTATTTTTCAGTGATTTTTGATAAAGATCAACAAGGTGTTTTGGAGTACGACAAGTGCAAATATCCAATGACCGTTTCCTCCACAACGATAGCAAATATTTTCATTTGTTTTGCTACTCTGACCCTCTTTTTCGTTCTTTTCAACATTTTTCCACTTCGGGAAATATGTGTTTTTATGATTCCCATTGCGACCACGATCAAAACCAAGACCATGAGCATAATTACGACCACGACCACGTGCGTATGCACGACCGCGACCATGATTTTTCCTATAGTGGTCGTGCCTTGCCACATTCACTTTTGGGAATGGAGTTGTACCAGTGGGACGGGCCTCGTGATTTTTCATCAATAGTTCATTATTTTGCTCAGCCACAAGAAGACAAGATATTAGGTCAGAATATTTAATAAACCCCTTTTCTCGATACTGCTACTGCAGGAGCACATTGGATGCATGAAAAGTGGAAAATGTTTTTTCTAGCATATCTTCATCAGTTACTTTTTCTCCACATAATAATAACTTATAAGTTATTCTAAACATTGCAGAATTATAATCACTTACACTTTTAAAATCTTGCAAACGTAAATGCATCCATTCATATCAAGCTTTTGGTAGGATAACCGTTTTTTGATGATCATATCTATCTTTCAAATTTTTCCACAAGACATGTGGGTCAGTTACGGTAAGATACTCATTTTTAAGATCCTCGTGAAGGTGACGATGAAGGAATATCATGGCTTTTGCCTTATGTTGATCAGATGATTTATTTCCTTCTTTAATAGTGTCACTGTGACCTTTTGCACTTAAATGAATTTGGGCGTCTAGGGCCCATGTCAATTCTTAAACATACATCAATTCTATGACAAATAAAATTACAATAAAATTACATAATCTTAACCATAAAATTACAATAAAATCATTGAACAATAAAATTACAAAATTTTAAATGTCCTAATATGATTATATTTACTGAATATCATGAATAAATAAAAACAATGATCTCCTCCAAATCATACCTGAGAGCATCGTTCATATGCATCGATTCTATAAAAACAATGAACGTATTATCATATAATTATCAAACATACATCAATTCTTAAACATACATCAATTCTATAATTGTTTGATAATTATATGATAATACGTTCATATGCATGTGTATGATTGAAGTGTTTAATCATGAGATACTATTATATTAGTTTTGAATTATATTTGAGGTATCGAATATCTTTGTATTACATAAAAGAATTTGGACAGGAAATGTGTAATAGAAAAGCTAACGTCTTTTTCCTCGGGATTGTACTGCACTTATATTAGTACAATTGAAGCACATGTTATTGTAAACCAGAAGTTTAGAAATTATACTTAAATGTGTCGTTGATAAAATCGACTGGGTCATCTCGGATATAATATGATGCGAATAATTAGTATTGAAGAACTCAAAATTTCTTCAATCTAGTAAATTTTTTGTGTTTTTAAAAGGAAATTGAAAATCAGAGAAATTGAGTTTTTCATGACATTAATTGTTGCATCGACTAAAATATCATGCAAAATATTTATTTTTTACTCACAACCAGAAGTTTGTGAAATTATTTTATTAGACAACAATCTCATTTTTTAATTTTTTTTGTTTTCAGAACTTTCTTGATAAGTATCACATATATTATTAAAAAATGATATTGAACATCTTATAGCATATGTTCATATGATTAAAAAAATGGACTTGAAGATCCATTCTTTAGACGTCTAAAGTTAGTTGTATGATTGATACTTATGAGATTATAACTTCTAAATTATAATTTTGGAAACATGCAATCAAGTACATTAAAATATTTATTCGCATCAAGCCAATAAGATACTGTATCTTAATCCTCCCTTAACTTACAATTTATTCTAATACTTTTCATCAAAGTGAAGATTTGGATGTATTGTGTATCTTCTCATCGCTCCAATATAATACATTAAGATGAGTCATGAAAGAATATTGAAAAAATATAATTGATATGAATCCCAATTTTAAGGATATAATTTGAGCAAATAATACAATATTTGATTGTAGCCTAGTGGGCTGATTATCACTTAATAAATTAATTTTTCTAATATTAGGGGGAGGGAATAAGCAGCTGAAATCATGAACAAGAAGTTCAATGAAAATTTTTATATCTTGATCCTCGTGCAAACCAGTATGAACCAGAAGTATGAAATATTATTCATTTGCAAATTTTATACAACCAATGATAGTTGTTAATACTACAATTGAAGTGGATTCTCCTGTTGGATAATCTAATATTGCAAATGAATTGAAACTTTGCATGAAGCATGGTAGGAAAGTCGATTATAATGTTAAAAGTCATCTACCAAGAAAAGAAACTAAAGTTAAAGATGAGCAAAGTGAGAATATGAAAATTCTAAGAGCACTTTGACCTCATTTAACTTTCAGTTCCAGAAGAACAAATCAAGTAATTGAAATATGAAATAACGAGATCTCAATAAATAATTGTATGGATGAAATGGAATGGAACCGAAATTGAGATAACCAAATAAATTCTATATTGAAAATGTCTTGTATTAAACAAATAAATTCGATAAATAATTGTATTGAAAATGTCTTGAAATAGCGCTAAAAGTGATCAATGATAACGAGGATTATGAGTCAAAGTCTATTAAAGATTGTAGACTAAGTGAGAATTGGCCAAAATGAATATATTCAATTGAAGAAGAATTAAACTCACTTTATAGGTGACTCAATTTTGGACCTGTAGTCTGAATACCTCAAGGTGTGAAACTAATTGGATGTAAATGAGTTTTCGTGAAAAAATAAAATAAAAATAGTATAAAGCTTGATTTATAGCTCAATAATTTTCACAATGACCTAAGATTAATTTTGATAAAAAAATATCCATATGTAATGAATTGAATCGATTTTTAATATTTAATTAGTCTTGTAGCACATTAAGGGCTTAATTTGAACATGATGAATGTTATGACATATTATTTATATGGTTCACTTAATAGTGACATTTACATGAAACTTCCTGAAGGTTCAATATATCAGAGGCACGTAATTTTGGATCTCGAGAAAACTACTCCATCAAATTGAACAAGTTTCTCTATGGGTTGAAACAATCTGGACGCATGTGGTATAATCACCTCAGTGAATATTTACTAAAGGATGGGTATACAAATAACTCAATTTGTCATTGTATTTTCATAAAATGATGTGGAAAAGGATTTGCAATAATAGTTGTCTATGTGGATGACATAAATATTATTGGAACTCCTGAAGAGCTTCCAAAAGCTATAAATTACTTAAATAAAGAGTTTGAGATAAATGACCTAGAAAAGACAAAATATGTCTAGGTTTGCAAATTGAGCATTTAGATAAAGGGGTATTTGTACATCAAGAAGGCTATATAGAAAAGTGTTGAAATGCTTCTATATGGACAAATATCACATGTTGCCTACTCCAATATGGTTGCTAGATTATTAGATATGGAGAAAGATCTTTTCAAGCCTCGAGAAAATGATGAAAAATTGTTTGGTCCAGAAGTACCATATCTCAGTGTAATTGGAGCACTAATGCACCTTGCTAAGTATACACGTCTTGATATATCATTTGCGGTTAATCTATTAGCAAGATACAGTTATTCACCTATACGAAGATATTGGAACAGAGTCAAATATATACTTCGTTATCTTAGAGATGCAGGTTACTTGTCAGATTCTTACAATGATAGATCAGAAAGATGTTATTTACTTACATGTGACGGTACAACCATTTCACGGAGATCTATAAAAAAAATCATGGCAACAACTTCATAAATTCCTGCATAACTATTAACACTACATAAAGTCACTTTCAAAGGATATTGTACTCTTTTTCAGTCACTAAAATTTTTTCACTGTGTTTTCTCTAGTAAGATTTTAACGAGGCATGTCCTCAATAAACATTCAAGGGGGAGTGTTACGAATAATAGTAAATAGATGTGGATGTTCATTTTCTCCAATCTTTCTATATTCCTTAACTCCTATAAATTAAGTTCCTAACCTTTGTGTATTCCTTGAGTTAATGGTTGTTATTGGTCATGTACTATCAATAAGGATCATGTTGCAATTTTAAGAGAACTTCAAGATGATAATACAAGATTACTTTCTCCTTTTCTCTTTCTCTCATTCATCTCTCCTTCATCTCTATATTATTTTGGTTAATTTCATAACAATTGAGTGTATTTAATTTTTTTTTATTTTATGTAAGAAATAACTCAATTCAATTACCCATGTACCCTTAATTAAATTAGTAACTCGTAACAATAGTAATTAATTAATGTAGGGATAGTTTTGGAATAAAAGATTACAGGTTAATTTGGTTCGATTTTAAGAGAATATAATACTCAAACCGATCAAAAATATATGGATTGGTTTTGAATGGATTTGCACATTTTTGTTATAAAGCTCAAACAAAACAAAACCAAACCAAAAAAATTTCTGGTTAGTTTGGATTGGATTGATCGGATACATGCACAAATATATTTAAAAAATATCAAATTTTCATCAATTAATTTTCCATAATAATATAAAATTTTAATTTTTTGGTTCTCCATATAGGTTGTGAATGTCACAAATGCCGTTTCATTTTTTCTTCTTGAAGTTGAATATCTCATAATAGTTTCCACGATAATGATGATATAAATTATACAGTTTAAGATTCGAATAAACAGACACACGGGTAAAATTTTAGAAATCCGTAACTTGAACCAAATAACATCTGATATCATTAGTTTGGTTCGATTTTTGCGCGAACTAAAAAACGACCAACCTAAACACCATGGTTTGGTTTGGATTTTGGTTTGGTTCGAATTTACCCGAACCAATGAACACCCTACTTGTACCTACACCAATTGGCTTCAATTATCCTCTACCGGCACCTATAGTGGATCGAAGGTTTGTCCTTTTTTTAGAGTGTGATGGTAGACCTTGAGTTCTTTTTGTTGAGATCTGATTAGTTGATTGTGGATATGGTTGGTCTGAGATCCAGTCTACCAGTACCGAGGTGGTTCTTTAGAAGATTTGTTTGTACTTTTGTTAGATCTCTTCTTTTTAGCGTTTTCTTGCTTTTGTATTTGTATCTTATTTTTCTTTTTCTAGACACTTTTGTTAGAACAAGATTTGTTCTGATCAATATTCTTAGTTTTGATGATAACAAGGATATGAATTTTGTGTGAGATAATGTGGTACTCTAATACATTGGAATTTCCCTTTCAGGAAATATATAAAGAGTATGCACAAATCAGCGCTCAGAAGCTTTGTCTCAGAAGGTTCAGCATGCAACATCAGAACATGGTCTGGCAAGACATCAGAAGATGGTCAAGGCAGAATCAGAACATGGGTCTATGGAAGCATCAGAAGAACTTGAGATCAGAAGCAGAAGCACTGAAGTTCTCATGGTATCACGCTCAGAAGCACTTCAAGGTCAGAAGACAAGAAGATGTTATACACCAAGCTGTTTGACTCTGATGATATTCAAACGTTGTATACACAAACATCAGATCAGAAGAAAGTACAGGTGGCAGGCTACGCTGACTGACAAAAGGAACGTTGGAAGCTATTAAAGGCAACGTCAGTAGACACAGCGTGAACAAGGCTCGAGGTAGTTGACAAAAGCGTGAAACATTAAATGCAATGCTGTACGGAATACGCAAAGCATTAAATGCTCCCAACGGTCATCTTCTCAAGTGTCTATAAATATGAAGTTCTGATGAGAAGCAAGGTTACCAATTCTTGACGATTTATGTGAATATTAACTTGCTGAAACGCTGTTCAACTCAAAGCTCAGAAACTTCATCTTCATCAAAGCTCACTACATTGCTGTTGTAATATATTAGTGAGATTAAGCTTAAACGTTAAGAGAAATATCACTGTTGTGATTATAGCTTTTCAGAAGCATTTGTAATACTCTTAGATTTGATTACATTAATTTGTAAGTAACTATAGTGATCAAGTGTTGATCAGGATACTCTAGGAAGTCTTAGCTTGTGTCTAAGCAGTTGTAATTAGAGTGATCACATGGTGGTCAGGATACTCTAAGAAAGTCTTAGCTTGTGTCTAAGCATTTGTTCCTAGAGTGATCAGGTTGTGATCAGGATACTCTAGAAGACTTAGTCGCGGACTAAGTGGAAAACCATTGTAATCTGTTGCGATTAGTGGATTAAATCCTCAGGTGAGGTAAATCACTCCGTGGGGGTCGACTGGAGTAGTTTAGTTAACAACGAACCAGGATAAAAATAACTGTGTGTCATACCCCAAAATTTGCCCACACTTTTCAAAAATTCAAAACTATTTCAAAAATTGGATTTTTATGAAATCTCAGGTTCATTTACATTGACATTCTGAATTTTATAAATATTCGATATAAAGTCTATTTTAAAAATATAATAGTTTACTCTTAAATTGTTATATTTTATTAAATAGCAAAATGCTGACTAATGTTTCATAAACTTTCAATTGGCTTTTTATTTTGAATAAATAATATAGCACAATTGTTAAGCAAATAAGGTTGGCAGGTCCAAGGTCTCGGGTTCAAATCCTACTTCCAACATTTTCCATTTTATTTATTTCTAACTTTATTTTAGTAGTATTTTATTAAAATATCACAAAAATAATTTTATTATGTTAATTTTCGTTTTTTATTTTAAACATTTTTAGTAATTATTATTATTTTTTCCATTATATTCATAAAAAACCAAAAAATTATTATTAGATGTTATTTCTTATTTTAGTTTTATAGTTATTATAATTTCAATACTAAAAAAAAGTAAAAAAAATCAAACCTCTTCATCACTTCCCAACACTTACACGACAAAATCATTAGTATTCCAAAACAAGCTCAAGACAAGAATCATAAAAAATTGAAAGTAATTAATTGGGTAGACAAAGGTCTTAATGTGAGTAAATTGACTTGTCCAATTCTATAAGAAGAGAGGACACTCACGACCAAACGGGATGAACCCTAGTTCCTACACCGTCAGTTTCATTCTGACTAACAAAAACTTTTGCTATCTCACACCAATAATTTTGCCATATGTTTTTATTCCCGCTAACCACTACACAAATTACTAATTTATCACTACCATCATTCAATCATACACATATCAATTCACACTTCCAATCCTTCTCACAAATTCATCATAAACCTGTAAAATCAAAATCACTTCTTGTATCCATACACAATAGCAACCGGTACATAAAACCAAATTATAAATAACCAAAACCATTAACAAACCTGTAGAATCATTGTTTTTCCAAAACTCAATTTAAACAAATTCATAACCATGATAATAGTTGATTTTACACTAACAATAAATTCATATTGTAAAAAGTTTTGATACAGGTTTATAGTGAAGACTAGAAAACAACATCAGAACAAAAATAAAGGCAAAGCCAGCACCGGCACCCACGGTGAACAACTCCACTGCCGAACGCCCCTGTTCCGAAACAGAACCTCCACAACAACGCGATCCAGATCTAACCACCACGGATCACCCGCGCAGCCCCACCTCTGCCGTCAAGACTCCGCCGACGCAGCACTGCGGTTAGACCTCTCCGCCAAGCTTACTCCATCGCCACTGCTTCCACGGTATTTCTCAGGTTCATCATTGTTTTTTTTATGTGTGTTGTCATTATGCATGAGAAAGACTAGAGATTTGTTGATATCAGAGAATGTTACTTAGTATTTTGATTCAAAAAAGAGAAAGTGATAATGTGTGGATCTGGTTTCTACTGCTATATACTCCCTCCGTCTCATAATAAGTGTCTCATTTGCACTTTTTTCTTGTCTCAAATTAATTGTCCATTTACAATTCCAATGCATCAATCATTATTATTTTTCCACTATTATACCCCTATTTATTAACTTTCACGTTATTCAACTACTATTAATAGGGGTATTCTAGTAAATGACATTAACTTTTTTACTAAAACCAACACATCCAATCATTTTCTTAAAAACCGCGCATTGCTCAAATAGGACATTTATTATGAGACGGAGGGAGTACTTTTTCTTACTATTAAGTGGACACATGGATAATTAACATTGGCTTATGCTAAGATTTGAAAAGTCAAAATAACCATTAGTTGAACCATAATGTGTGCAGCCCCATTATTCTTACTCTAATGTTTTAATATTAAAAAAAAATTAAATAAAAAAAAAGAACTTAGTGTATCTTTTTCATTCAATCCGTGAATACATGTATATATTTACTAGTATGTTTTATCATTTTTTTTTTGTTTCTATTTCAATTCACCATGTTTCAAATCCTCCATGGCTATAGTTTTAATTGAAAAAAAGTAATGGTGATGGTGATGACCAAAGGGGGCGCAGCCCCATATTGTTAATTTGTTATTTATTTATTTTATTATCATTTTTTTTCCTTTTTGATCAAGGCTGGATGATTTAACATACCACTTCTCTATTGTACTAATAATTTTCTATTTTGTTTAATTAGTCTTAATTAAATATTCAAAAACATCAAAAATAATGGCTTTCTTTTACGTTAAAAACACAAAAATATTTTAGTTAGTTTTTTTTATTAAATATTGAAAATTTAAAAATATATTTTTAATTAAATATTTATTTTTCTCTCTAGAATTTAATTTAGTCTTTATCTATATTTTTTTTCTCTTTAGTTAATTTTTTTTATCAATAATTGTTCATAATTTTTGCATTTTGTTCATATGTTATTACTAACAATTTTATTTTGATTTTGAGGTACCATTTTGAGGCTCTTGGATTATTCCTTGTGTACATTCATAATTTGTCAATTTTCGCATATATATTATTCTTTACTTTCGTTTCAATTGCTACTTTGGGTTTGTAATAATTTTTATCCCCCATTTGTTTAAACTTGTAATCCCTCATCCCGAAGTCATGTAATAGCGTAGGAACTTTACATTCCGCCCTTTAATTTCCTGCATATATATATATTAACTGATTAGATGTATGATAATTAGGCTTTGTATGAAAAGATAAATCAATCGCTAGCTAACTCTAATTTCAAAGATAAAATAATTGAATATGACACACATCACACTCACTCACCTCTAGGGTACGCCTCTCTCGTTGCCTTCGGAAATAAAAAGGTCGTGTCCCTCGAAATGTAGAGGTACCCATTAGCAAATGTCCCTCAAGATAAAATTGTCACTAAGTCCCTCGATGACCCTCGATTGTTGCCTACGAAAAAGTGACGATCGCCCCTTCGAAATTGCTAAAGGTACCTCTACTTGTTGCTTTCAAACGACCTCGATGACCCTTCGATGACCCACACGTCCAATATAAAGGATTTCCTACTTCTACATAGTATGGATAATCCTAGGAACCGTAAAAAGTATAGAAAAGGACCAATTAGTTAGGGTAGTGTTCTTAATCTGCCTAGCTCAACAAAAATATCTTTTCAACACTCTTTCGAAAAACTAAGGCTACGCATTCACGCTAAAGTCCTTATGCCTCTTTTCAACTCAAAACAAACAAACATTGAGCTAAGTAAATTAAGAGCCCGTAGATAACTACGGATGAAAAGGGTGCTTACACCTTCCCTTTTCATAACTTACCCCCCGAGCCTGTTTTCTTTCAAAAGGTCTTTTTCTGTACTTTTTACCTTTCCTAACATTGGACAAAATAAAAGTCGGTGGCGACTCATGTTCACCGCAACATTGTTGCTTATAAAAAACCAAAGTCAGTTCACCGAGTTACAGAACTGGCGACTCTGCTGGGGACTCTTTAAGAGGGGTTTACCTTAGGGCTTAGTTCATTATAAATGTTTTTAATTGTTTGTTTGTATGCTTTATTCTTAAAGGTTGTTTGGGATTGTTCTGTGTGAAAGATCCTAACCCGGATCTGAGTACCTTAGGAAAATGGCATGAGATCAAGGAGACTGCACAGCGTATACTGATGTGGTTGATCTGATGGCCATCGTTAGTGTGACACATTGGTTTGTCCTGGTGTTCCTTGGGATCCGACCTGAGGAAATGCTTGGCTACCGCGTGGTGTCATTAAGCACTAATTCGCCCCTAGAACCTTAGTTGAACTAAACTTCGGCCTTTTAGAAAGTAGCGAGATGGCTGGCTTTGGTTCCGACTGAAGTTGGTTGATACTTGAAGCTACACTCATATGGACTGGACTTTCGGGACCTTTTCGGTTGGTGATTCGATCGCCGAACTGAGATAAGCGCCTTCGAGAAAGGTTAATGATATGAGCCCCCTAGAACCCGATCTTTATCTAGGACAGGTTGAGCCAACTAAACTTCAGTGGGGAGGGTACTTACCTACGAACTTCACGCTATCCTTTAAACCTAAGGATACTTGCGTGACTTGTTTGTATTCATTATCTAACTGTTTGGTTTCCTTACAGGATTTTTTATACCCTAACAACTTGATCTCCTTGCAGGATTTGTTATACCCTAACAACTTGATCTTCTTGCAGGATTTTTTTCATACCCTAACGATTTGATTTCCTTGCAGGTTTTATGTGTAGGACTCACTTGTCCATATTACCTTATGCTTTTACCAAACATGTTTACTAACCTTTTTCAAGGATCTTAGGAATTCATGGCGCATACTTTTCAGGTACTATGGAAGGACTATCATGAGGGAAATGCTCAAGTCAAGGAGACTAAAGCTCTTGCTCTAATCCAGAAATATGAAGCCTTCAAGATGGAGGATGATGAAGATATTGAGAAGATTTCAAACTCTAACTGCTGGATTGAGAGTTCTGGATAAAGGCTACACCAAGGCTGATCATGTAAAGAAGATCATCAGAAGCTTACCCAGAAGATGGGGTCCAATGGTGACCGCATTCAAGATTGCCAAGAATCTGAATGAAGTTTCGTTGGAAGAGCTTATCAGTGCCTTGAGAAGCCATGAAATAGAGCTGGATGCAAACGAGCCTCAGAAGAAAGGTAAGTCTATTGCATTAAAATCTAATGTTAAAAAATGCACTAACGCTTTTCAGGCTAGAGAAGAAGATCCTGAAGAATCAGAATCTGAAGAAGAAGATGAACTGTCCATGATCTCTAGAAGGGTAAACCAACTCTGGAAGAGCAAGCAAAGGAAGTTCAGAAGCTTTAGAAGTTCAAAGAAATTTGAACGTGGAGAATCTTCTGGTGACAGAAGATCTGACAAGAAGAAGGCTGTCTGCTATGAGTGCAATGAGCCTGGACATTACAAGAACGAGTGTCCAAAACTTCAAAAGGAGAATCCCAAGAAGAAGTTTCATAAGAAGAAAGGTCTTATGGCAGCATGGGATGATTCTGAATCAGAATCAGAATCAGACTCTGAAGGAGAACAAGCCAACTTCGCGCTGATGGCTACAGAAGATGATGGATCAGAATCTACATCAGAATCAGATTTTGAAGAGGTATTTTCTGAACTATCTAGAGAAGAGTTAGTTTCCAGTTTAACAGAACTTTTGGAACTCAAGGCTCATCTTAGTATCAAATACAAAAAGCTGAAGAAGCAGTTTGAATTTGAAACTAAGAAGCTGGAATTGGAAAATTCTGAACTGAAGGAAAAAGTTTTAAATCTATCCAAAGATAATGGATCTCCTTGTGAAACAGAAAAATTCATTCCTAGCATGAATCATATTCTGAAAGAATATGACTCGAGCTTCAGAAAGTTCTTATCTAGAAGTATTGGCAGAAGTCATCTTGCTTCTATGATATATGGTGTTTCTGGAAACAGAAGGTTTGGCTTTGGCTATGAGGGTGATACCTCATATAAATTTGAACCTATTGATGATCTGAAGATCTCATACAAGCCATTGTATGATCAGTTCAAATATGGCCATGCTCATGATATTAGGCTCACTTCACATGCACAGAAGTTTAACACTGTTCACACCAAGAAGCATGTGACACATCCTAAGAAATACCATGCTGACAAACCTAAAGAATATCATGTTGTTCCTCCTGTTAAATATTTTGCTAAACCCAAGTTCAATCAGAACTTGAGGAGAACTAACAAGAAAGGACCCAAGAAATTGTGGGTACCTAAGGAGAAGATAATTTATGTTGCAGATATCCTTGGCGGCAAAGAGGACAAAAAGCAAAATGTCATGGTACCTGGACTCTGGGTGCTCGCGACACATGACGGGAAGAAGGTCTACATTCCAAGACCTGGTGCTTAAACCAGGTGGAGAAGTCAAGTTTGGAGGAGATCAGAAGGGCAAAATCATTGGCTCTGGAACCATAAGTCTTGGTAACTCTCCTTCCATAACTAATGTACTTCTTGTAGAAGGGTTGACGCATAACTTATTGTCCATAAGTCAATTAAGTGACAATGGTTATGATATAATCTTCAATCCAAAGTCTTGCAAGGCTGTAAGTCAGAAGGATGGCTCAATCCTATTTACGGGCAAGAGAAAGAACAACATTTATAAGATTGATCTTTCTGATCTTGAGAAGTAGAAGGTGACTTGTCTTATGTCTGTTTCTGAGGAGCAATGGGTCTGGCACAGAAGATTAGGACATGCTAGTTTGAGAAAGATTTCTTAGATTAACAAACTAAATCTGGTCAGAGGACTCCCAAATCTGAAATACAAATCAGATGCTCTTTGTGAAGCATGTCAGAAGGGCAAGTTCTCCAGACCTGCATTCAAGTCTAAGAATGTTGTTTCTTCCTCAAGGCCGTTAGAACTCTTGCACATTGATCTGTTTGGCCCAGTCAAAACAGCATCTGTCAGAGGGAAGAAATATGGATTAGTCATCGTAGATGATTATAGCCGCTGGACATGGGTAAAGTTCTTAAAACACAAGGATGAGTCTCATTCAGTATTCTTTGAATTCTGCACTCAGATCCAATCTGAGAAAGAGTGCAAAATCATAAAGGTTATAAGTGATCATGGTGGCGAATTTGAGAACAGATTCTTTGAGGAGTTCTTCAAAGAAAATGGTATTGCCCATGATTTCTCTTGTCCTAGAACTCCATAGCAAAATGGAGTTGTAGAGCGAAAGAATAGGACTCTACAAGAAATGGCCAGAACCATGATCAATGAAACCAATATGGCTAAGCATTTCTGGGCAGAAGCAATAAACAATGCGTGTTATATTCAGAATAGAATCTCTATCAGACCTATTCTAAATAAGACTCCTTATGAATTGTGGAAGAACAGAAAGCCCAACATTTCATATTTCCATCCTTTTGGATGTGTATGTTTTATTCTGAATACTAAAGATCATCTTGGTAAGTTTGATTCTAAAGCACAAAAGTGTTTCCTTCTTGGATATTCTGAACGCTCTAAAGGCTACTGAGTATACAATACTGAAACATTGATTGTAGAAGAATCAATCAATATTAGGTTTGATGATAAGCTTGGTCTTGAAAAACCAAATTAATTTGAGATTTTTGCAGATTTTGATATTGATATATCAGAAGCAGTAGAACTTAGAAGCAAAGCTGCAGAAGCTGGTAGTCTCAGAAGCAATGGATCAGAAGATCAAGTTGCTGCTTCCTTAGAGAATCTCAGAATTTCTGAAGAGCCAACAATCAAAAGATCACCTAGACTTGCTTCAGCTCACTCAGAAGATGTGATCCTTGGAAAGAAAGATGATCCCATCAGAACAAGGGCATTCCTTAAGAACAATGCAGAATGTCAATTAGGTCTAGTTTCTTTGATCGAGCCAACTTCTGTTGATCAAGCTCTAGAAGATCTAGACTGGATAATTGCCATGCAAGAAGAACTAAATCAGTTTACAAGGAGTGATGTATGAGACTTGGTTCCTAGACCAAAAGGATTTAACATCATCGGCACTAAGTGGGTGTTCAGAAACAAGCTAAGCGAGAAGGGAGAAGTGGTAAGAAACAAAGCCAGACTGGTTGCTCAAGGTTATAGTCAGCAAGAAGGGATTGACTACACAGAAACCTTTGCACCAGTGGCCAGGTTAGAATCTATTCATCTATTAATTTCTTTTGCCACTCAACATAACATCACTCTTTATCAGATGGATGTCAAGAGTGCCTTCTTAAATGGTTATATAGATGAAGAAGTTTATGTCCATCAACCTCCTGGTTTTGTAGACTCCATGTCTCCAAATCATGTTTTTAAATTAAAGAAATCATTATACGGATTGAAGCAAGCTCCTAGAGCTTGGTATGAACGTTTAAGTTCTTTCCTTCTGGAAAATGGTTTCACTAGAGGAAAAGTGGACACTACTCTCTTTTGTAAAACCTTTAAAAAAGATATTTTAATATGTCAAATATATGTTGATGATATCATCTTTGGAACATCTAATGCTACACTTGGAAAGGAGTTTGCTGAGTCTATGCAGGCTGAATTTGAAATGAGCATGATGGGAGTACTCAAGTATTTCCTTGGGATTCAAATCAACCAAACTTCTGACGGAACCTATGTTCATCAAACGAAGTATGTGAAAGAACTTCTGAAGAAGTTTAATCTTTCTGAAAGCAAAGAAGCCAAAACTCCTATGCATCCAACATGTGTCCTAGGTAAGGATGAGGTAAGTAAGAAGGTAGATCAGAAGTTGTACAGAGGTATGATTGGATCTCTTCTATACCTAACTGCTTCTAGACCTGACATTCTCTTCAGTGTTTGTTTGTGTGCTAGATTCCAATCAGATCCGAGAGAATCTCATTTAACTGCGGTTAAGAGAATTCTGAGGTATCTGAAAGGTACTACTAATGTTGGTTTAGTTTACAGAAGATCCAAAGATTACAACTTAGTAGGATTCTGTGATGCTGACTATGCTGGAGATAGAATAGAAAGGAAGAGCACTTCTGGAAGTTGTCAATTTCTTGGAAGTCATCTGATCTCATGGTACAGCAAGAAGCAAGCTACAATTGCCCTCTCAACAACAGAAGCAGAATATGTTGCTGCTGCTGGGTGTAGCACACAAATGCTCTAGATGAGAAGTCAGCTAGAAGATTATCAGATATATGAGAGTAACATTCCTATTTTCTGTGATAATACTCCTGCTATATGTTTATCTAAGAATCCTATTTTACATTCAAAAGTTAAACATATTGAGATTAAACATCATTTCATAAGGGACTATGTTCAGAAGGGTGTTATATCTTTAAACTTTGTGGATACAGACCATCAATGGGCTGATATCTTTACAAAACCCCTTGCTGAAGATAGGTTTAAGTTCATTCTGAAGAATATCAGTATGGATTTATGCCCAGAATGAGAAGATGAGAAGATCTTATGTATGAGTATCTTCTGAAATGAGATTGGATTAGTCTTTTATAAGAAGTTCTGATTGTGATCAATTAGAAGTAGTGATTCTGTTATTACTAACGTTTCATTGTATAAGTTGACTCAGAATCTCTTTTAAAGTAAAACAGCTGTAACTGGCTATCCAGATGGTAAACACGTGTTCACTATTTCTGGACAAGCGTGCGTGCAGTTGAGGGGATGCCTACTTAGGTAACTGTGCTAATCACTTCTTTTGTCATTATTAGCTTTCCTCACGTCATGTAACATTAAATGCTATCCATCATTTCCTTTTATTTTTTTCTTTTAATACTCTTCAAAAGTTTCTTTTCCCTCTTATATTTCTCTCTCTTGCATTCAGTTTCTTTTTCGCTCTCTCTCTCTCTGCATTCATATCATAAACCCTAGCAGTTCTCATGATCAGTGGTTTTCACACGTATTTTTACCGTTGTTTTTAGTTATCTTTAAGTTATTTTATTTAGTGTTTTATTTCGTTATTCGTCATTTTATGCTTTGGTTGTGTGTTATAGTGTTTGTAGGCTCAGGTAAATGAAATGGGAGAAATCGAGGCGGAAAAGTGAAAAATTGAAGAAAAGTGAATAAACTGGCAAAACGCGTTCCCAGACGCGTGTGGAAGAAGAAAAATACAATCAGCTGCCAAAACGCGTCCCCACACGCGTTTGGAAGTGAAAAGTGCCATCTGCTGCCCAGACGCGTCCCATTTGCCCAAACGCGTTCCCACACGCGTCCCAGGATGTTCATGCATGCCACACGCGTCCCACTGGCCCAGACGCGTTCCGGGACGCGTCCCAGGAGAAATAAATACAGAGGAAAAATGCCTGTCTACCCAAACGCGTCCCCACACGCGACCCGTCTGCCCAAACGCGCCCCGGGACGCGTCCCACTGTCCCAAACGCGTCCCCACACGCGACCCGTCTGCCCAAACGCGTCCCGGGACGCGTCCCACTGTCCCAAACGCGTCCCCACACGCGTGTGCACTTACTGTCATGGGCCTTTTGGTCTGAAAAGCCCAGAAACGCTGGAATAAAAGGACGAAAACACGTTGGGACAAGGGTTCGACGAATTTGGGAGCGAAAATACACTGTAGAAGGCTGGAGAACTCAGATTTTATGCAAGGATTGAAGAATTCTATGAGCTTTTGCCATTGAAGATTGGATTTCCTTCATTTATCTGTAATTTCTACAATTTACACTATGGTTTTTGTTATTCTTATGAGTAGCTAAACCCCCCATTGCTAGGGGGGGTGATCTTGATTCTGAATGTGATAACTTTATTTCTTTGATGCAATAACAATTTGGTTTTCATACTATTGGTTTGTTTTACATCTGTTCTTTATGTCTTAACCGTCGGAAAAACGGATAATGAATTTGTATGAATAAATTTAGCTGGACAGCAATTGTTCATTGACATGAGTAAGAACATAGGATAATAATTATCACCTAGGACTAGGGATATTTTATCTTAACCGGAAATTCTTGGTATTGGAATGCTTGATCATAATTATAATTATCTATGGACATAGTAATTAGGTTGTGACGTCAAAGATCTTTTCACTAAGGCCTTAGGATTAGATATTCTTGAGAACTGGTAACCAATTGTGAAACTATGTTATTGTATTGAGAAGGATAGTTGTTACAGGAAGAGTCATTCACCGACCCCTAGCAACCTACTCATCTCTGTTCAGCGTTTTAATATTCTGCTTATTTACATTATTTGCAAAACCAACCAAAAAACCTTTTGAACTTTTGTTTAATTGAAATACTGATAAAACTCTATATCGTCAAGCAGTCCTTGAGATTCGATACTTGGGATTTTCCCATTACTACTACATAGGCAAAATAGTACACTTGCTATTTTACCGATCAAGTTTTTGGCGCCGTTGCCGGGGACTGCCGAAGATTATAGAGTTCTAGATTTATTTCAATTAGAATTTTGTTGCTCTGCGACTAAAATTTTATTTTCTGCACTATTTATTTTTCCTAATTCTCATATTTATCTAATCTGTGTATGCGAGGTAAGGCCTCAGCTGAATTTCTTTTTGACGCAGAAATTGAAAGAACTTTGCACGCAAGACGTAGACAAGCTCGGTTGGCTAATCTGGAACCTGAAAAGAAAATTGTGTCTGTTCATTCCGATTCAGAGTCTGAAAGTGAAGAAGAAACCATGGGTGAAAATCCTCCTCCTCCTGAGAGGCTCCTTGGTGACTACGGTGTTGCAAACAACCTGGGAGGAAGACTCACAATTGTCAACCAACCGGTAAATGCGGCAAATTTTCAATTGCATCCGAGCACAATAAATCAGCTGGAAAGGAAACCTTTCACCGGAAAGGTTAATGAAGATGCAAACAAGCACCTACAGAGATTTCTGACCATGAGCACTACTCTAAAAATTGAAGGGCATACCGAAGAAGCGAAGAAGCTGAGAATGTTCCCGTTCACATTAGCCGAAGAAGCAGAAGAGTGGTTCTATTCTCTCCCAGCAGGCAGTATCACATCATGGGAAGAGATGGAGAAGGCTTTCTTGAATGAGTATTTCCCCGCCTCGGTCTTTTTAAGAAAGAGGTATGACATTTTGAACTTCAAGCAGAAGGAGGGTGAGCCCTTAGGAGATGCTTACAAAAGATTCAAAAGAATTCTCGTAGCATGTCCCACTCATAATATGGACAAGACTGAACAGATGCAAGTATTTGTTAATGGACTCAGAATGAAAACAAAGCAGTTGATTGATACAGCAGCTGGAGGCTCAACAAATTTCACAACAGCCTCCGGCATCACAAAAATCATTGAAGCAATAGCTGCAAATGAGCATTTGGAGCTGTATGATAGGTGTGCTAGCAAACCAGAAGGAATCATTGATCTCAAGCTGGAAACCTCAAAAATCCGAGTTGAAGATGCGATAGCGGCTGAAGTTGAAAAAAGATTGAAGGCTATGAATATAGGTACACAACAGGTGGCTCAAGTGCAACAAGCTCAACCGGTAATCTGTGAAATTTGCAATGGTCCTCATCAAACTGTTTGTTGTGTTGCGACTCCCAAGCAAATTGAAGAAATCAAATTCTTGAGGCAAAATAATCCTTATTCTAACACCTATAATCCTGGGTGGAAGAATCATCCCAACTTCGCTTGGAAAGATCAACAACAACAACAAGGCCCTCAGAAAGCGGAGTGGGAAGTAGCTATCGAAAGATTGGCTGGACAATGCTCTCAGTTTCAAGAAGAAACAAGAAACAACCACAGGAACACCACAACTTCAATAAAAAATCTGGAAGTTCAAGTGGGTCAAATAGCACAACATCTCACTCTACAGGCACAAGGTAACTTTCCGAGCGCAACTGTTAAAAATCCGAAAGATCAAGGGAAGATTAATGCTGTTACAACAAGGAGCAAAAAGGTTTTAGAATCGGAAAAAGAAAAAGAGGAAATAGATGACCTTATGGTAATAGAGGTGGATTTGGAAATAAGAGAGAATCCGAAAGAACCAGAAATTGTGATACCACCGGTTAAACCAGTTGAAGAAGAAAATAATAAAGATGTTGAACTGGTGATCAAACTACCTTTCCCTTCCAGAGTGACAAAGAAGAATTCAAAAGAGAAAGACTTTAAGAAGTTTACTGCATTGTTCAAAAGGCTAGAGGTGAATCTACCCTTCTTCGAAGCACTTGAGCACATGCCATTGTATAAAAAATTTCTGAAGGAGGTAATGACAAAGAAGAGATCAGTGGAAGGAGAATCAAAAATTGCAACTGAGAAGTGTGGAATAATCTCGTCAGCAAGAAAGATCCCAATAAAGAGGAAAGACCCTGGAGCGGTGGCTATACCATGCACTATCAATAATATAAATTTAAAAAGGTACTCCTCGATTCTGGTTCTAGTGTGAGTTTAATGCCTCTGTCCATTTTCAAAAAGCTTGAATTGGAAAAGATTAGTGAGAGTAAGACACAGTTAAGGTTCGCTGATCACACCATTAAGAAATCATATGGGGTAGCTGAAGATGTACTAGTGGAAGTTCATATGTTTGTGTTCCCTGTTGACTTCCACATCATGGACATTCCAGAAGATGAAGAAACTCCTATCCTTCTTGGGAGGCCATTTTTGTCGACAGGCCGCTGCAACCTCGACATTGAAAAAGGGACACTAACGCTGAGATCTTTTGATGAAGAAGTAACCTTGAAGATGTTAGGAGTTAAGAAACATGGGGCGGTTGTAAATGATCAAACTTCTGGTGGTATGATAGAAAGTGAGAAAAAAGACAAAAGGCCTGAGCAGCTCCAAGAAAAAGTGTCAAGCATAGCTTCTCGGGTGGAAACAACTCAAGGAGCTATCAAAAGTCCTAAAAAGAATAAAAAAGTCGAGAAGAATGTGAAAAGTGAATTGAAGAGAAAAGTTGTCCATGCCTTTCATCTTCATGAGTTTTTGGTTGCGGAGGTGAAAAGCAACCAGGTTTGGAATAGAAAATACCCTCCATAATAAAGGGTAATGGACCGTCGAGCCATGCGACGTTAAACGAAGCGCTTCGTGGGAGGCAACCCACACTTTTAATAATTACTTTGTCTTTTTGTTTATTTTATTTCAGAAAATAAAATGGGCATTTCAAGTGGAAGCTATGGAGTGCATCACCCTCTGTGAGTCACCTCTCTCGGGCTTGTTCTAAAACATTGAGGCCAATGTTTCGTTCAAGTTTGGGGGAGGTTTTACTCCTTTCTTTTTAATTTATATTGCAGCTATAATATGTGTAAGACCTACAGAATCATATTTGTCCCAAATTTTTGCCAAATTTTGACCGAAATTTTTATTTTTGAAGAAGTTTTGATCTGAAAGAGCGATCGGGAATAGTATATAGAGATGAAGGAAGGGTTGTTTGAGGACAGGAAGTTCGGAATAATGTGACAGGAAGAGGTTTGTTTAAACACCCTTGGTTCCCTAAAAGAAATACGAGTTCAACGTGTAGATTTGCACCATAGTACTTGTATCCTGAGAAGTACTCCTCGAGTAGTTTATTGATACAGTCTGGCATAATTCAGATTCACATGCATGATGATTGGTTGAGAAAAAAAAAGGGGATATAAAGTTGGCACCAAATGATGAAAAGGCGGTAAAAGGCAACCGGCTCGCTAAGTTGGGTAACCCTCACCCGGTTATTCAGCCCAAAGGAGGTTGATCCCCAAACGTCGTCCAAAAGGACAATATATAACTGCGAAGTTTGAGAATTTCATCGGTGTTTGAAAAGTAGCAAATGCTGCTCGTTTGGTGCCAGGAAAAGAAAATATAAAGCCTTGATCCGTCTCATGCATGTGATGATTATTATAAGAAATGCAGTGCCTTAATGTGATTGTCCGAATGAAAGAGGAGAAAAATCGGAAAGAGACTTAAGTGCAAAGCATAGTTGGAGAGGTATCTGAAAGGGGAGCTTAAGGTTTAAAGTGGTAGTAGAAACTCGCCGCGTCATGTGAATGCCGGACCAACTGTTTCTTGATCAATACAACCGGATATCTCACGTATGAATACCAGTGTGCCTTGAAGGTTATTAACTCTTGTAATTATCGCTTGAGGTCAAGCAACGGTTTAAGTTTGGGGGAGTTTGATCAGTGGTTTTCACACGTATTTTTACCGTTGTTTTTAGTTATCTTTAAGTTATTTTATTTAGTGTTTTATTTCGTTATTCGTCATTTTATGCTTTGGTTGTGTGTTATAGTGTTTGTAGGCTCAGGTAAATGAAATGGGAGAAATCGAGGCGGAAAAGTGAAAAATTGAAGAAAAGTGAATAAACTGGCAAAACGCGTTCCCAGACGCGTGTGGAAGAAGAAAAATACAATCAGCTGCCAAAACGCGTCCCCACACGCGTTTGGAAGTGAAAAGTGCCATCTGCTGCCCAGACGCGTCCCATTTGCCCAAACGCGTTCCCACACGCGTCCCAGGATGTTCATGCATGCCACACGCGTCCCCACACGCGTCCCACTGGCCCAGACGTGTTCCGGGACGCGTCCCAGGAGAAAGAAATACAAAGGAAAAATGCCTGTCTGCCCAAACGCATCCCCACACGTGTCCCGTCTGCCCAAACGCGTCCCGGGACGCGTCCCACTGTCCCAAACGCGTCCCCACACGCGTGTGCACTTACTGTCATGGGCCTTTTGGTATGAAAAGCCCAGAAACGCTGGAATAAAAGGACGAAAACACGTTGGGACAAGGGTTCGACGAATTTGGGAGCGAAAATACACTGTAGAAGGCTGGAGAACTCAGATTTTATGCAAGGATTGAAGAATTCTATGAGCTTTTGCCATTGAAGATTGGATTTCCTTCATTTATCTGTAATTTCTACAATTTACACTTTGGTTTTTGTTATTCTTATGAGTAGCTAAACCCCCCATTGCTAGGGGGGTGATCTTGATTCTGAATGTTATAACTTTATTTCTTTGATGCAATAACAATTTGGTTTTCATACTATTGGTTTGTTTTACATCTGTTCTTTATGTCTTAACCGTCGGAAAAACGGATAATGAATTTGTATGAATAAATTTAGCTGGACAGCAATTGTTCATTGACATGAGTAAGAACATAGGATAATAATTATCACCTAGGACTAGGGATATTTTATCTTAACCGAAAATTCTTGGTATTGGAATGCTTGATCATAATTATAATTATCTATGGACATAGTAATTAGGTTGTGACGTCAAAGATCTTTTCACTAAGGCCTTAGGATTAGATATTCTTGAGAACCGGTAACCAATTGTGAAACTATGTTATTGTATTGAGAAGGATAGTTGTTACAGGAAGAATCATTCACCGACCCCTAGCAACCTACTCATCTCTGTTCAGCATTTTAATATTCTGCTTATTTACATTATTTGCAAAACCAACCAAAAAACCTTTTGAACTTTTGTTTAATTGAAATACTGATAAAACTCTATATCGTCAAGCAGTCCTTGAGATTCGATACTTGGGATTTTCCCATTACTACTACATAGGCAAAATAGTACACTTGCTATTTTACCGATCATCTCACTATCTGCAACTTCATCATGAATCCTTCGTCAAGTTCTGCTAATCAAGAAACTGATCGTAAACAAAAGAGAAAGGCAACTGATGAACCAGAAAACCAACCAAAAAGAGTAAGGATCACCTATGACCCTCTCAAGGTGAATCCCTTTGAAGCTATGATGTCTGGAAACTACTCTAGACGTGTGTATCAACCCCTTGATGGTATCCCTCAATCACCTCCCTCTTCACAGACTTCCACCACCTCTTCCTATTCTTTCACCTCTTTGGAACCACCATCTTCACCATCTGATATCCTTTCCCCTTCAACTTATCCCACAGATATCTCCTCATCTCTCTCACACCCTTTTCCCACCAGAACACGTAACCCTTACAGTTTTGTGTTTCCTGACTCCAGATTCACTGTTAACCCTCCTACACCTACCACTCATGCTTCTCTAGAGCTTTTACACTCAGATGTAAATAGCTGGTTGGAGATTCTTGGTGCTGCTCACCTTAATCATCTGGATGAGTATGCTACCTGCAACCTCTGGGAAGCCTTTCGCCAGGACTTTCTGGTTAGGGCTACGGATGTCCAGAGAATGATCATGACTGAAGCACCTGGTGCTCGTGGTCTTCTCTTGGAAGTTGGTGAAAGCAGTTATCACCATCTCATCACGAACAGAAGAGTTCTTGAAGAGAGGATACCTGCAGATGAGATGGCAGAAGAAAATCTCTGCAGAGACATTGTGGTATGGAGACCAAGGTATCTTGTGCTAACTGGAGATTTTCAGTGGTTGTTTGATTGGTTCAGAATGAACCCTTCTGAAAGCGCTCCTCACATGGTCTTTCCAGAAGTGGTTTATCCTGCTGAAGTTGCTGGTCCTACTCCTCCAACAAACCTAGCAGCTATTCTTCAGGCGTTGGAAGTTGGAGCTTCTGAGTTGCCTGAACCAGAATATGCTGAGGCTGCTCCTGAGTCAGACTCAGATGTTGAGATGGAAGGTACATAAGCTGAAGACCTTCCAGAAGATCGCCCTGCTGAGATTGTTGTCCCTGTTGGCAGAAGCTCTGGTGCTTCTTCTTCTGGTATATCCTCAACTCTGATGGAGACCTTGGAAGCTCTGCATCAGAATCAAGCTATGCTGGCTTCTCGTTTGGACGCGCAAGAATCAGCCAACACTGAGTTTCCCTCCTTCATGGCAAGGCAATCTGCAAGCACTGACGGGGTTCATGACATTCTGGCGCAGATTTTGTCTAAGCTAGGGTCTTAGTTTTTGGTCTTTGTAGTTTTTCTTTCCTTGTTGCATCTGCTGATTCTGCATACATCTTTTGTAATTCTGTTTGATTAATCAATGAAAAATTATTCTGTTTCTTTCCTTTGTCGTTTTCTACATCTGAATCTTTTATATTCTTTTTGATGTTATGACAAAAAGGGGGAGAAAATATATGATAAATGATCTGATTAATATTATCAGTTACCGTGTAAAAGGCCCCACATTACTAACAGAACTTGCAAAGTTCTATGCTTTAAGTTGTGTTGTTGCAGGAATTGAAGATTCAAGATCAATATAAGAAGCAACAAGATGAATCAAGTTCTTGGATTCTTGAAGCAAGCTAAGTGCTATGAAGCTTCAGAATTAGAAGGAAGAATGTTCAGATATTCTGATGATAGAATATGATTTGAAACATTATGTCTATTTGTTCTGACACATTCTATATGGCTCTGATACATATTATGTGTTCTGAAACATATTCTATGTTCTGACTCATTCATGCTGACTTTTGTCGTTTAGTTTTGTTCTGTAACATTTCAGGATGTAGAGATGCTCTGATGATGCTCTGGTACATTCAATAATGTTCTGATACAATCTAGCATGAAGTGATGTAAGAAGAAATTCAAGCTCCGAAGCTGTCCCAATGGAAGCAAGAATCAGAAGCTGCGAATGTTCTGAAGATCAAAGAAATTCAAGTTCTGAAGCTGTCCGATGGAAGCAGAAATCAGAAGCTGTGAATGTTCTGAGGATCAAAGAAATTCAAGTTCTGAAGCTGTCCGATAGAAGTAGGAATCAGAAGCTGTGAATGTTCTGAGGATCTAAAGAAATTCAATGTTCTGAAGCTGTCCTATGGAAGCAGAAATCAGAAGTCATGAATGTTCTGAAGATCAAGCATATGTGAACGTCTCTACTGAAATACTCAGGGAAGTCTTTTATTAATAAAATTCTTCTAGTATTAATTTCAGGGGGAGATTGTTAATCTCAGGGGGGGACATATTCACATGCTTATGCTATAGCTGTGTAAATTGTCTTTAGCCGTCTGCTCTTTCTGATCGCAAATTCATATCATTTATATATGTTTTTGTCATCATCAAAAAGGGGGAGATTGTTAGAACAAGATTTGTTCTGATCAATATTCTTAGTTTTGATGATAACAAGGATATGAATTTTGTGTGAGATAATGTGGTACTCTAATACATTGCAATTTCCGTTTCAGGGAATATATAAAGAGTATGCACAAATCAACGCTCAGAAGCTTTGTCTCAGAAGGTTCAGCATGCAACATCAGAACATGGTCTGGCAAGACATCAGAAGATGGTCAAGGCAGAATCAGAACATGGGTCTATGGAAGCATCATAAGAACTTGAGATCAGAAGCAGAAGCACTGAAGTTCTCATGGTATCACGCTCAGAAGCACTTCAAGGTCAGAAGACAAGAAGATGCTATGCACCAAGCTGTTTGACTCTGATGATATTCAAACGTTGTATACACAAACATCAGATCAGAAGAAAGTACAGGTGGCAGGCTACGCTGACTGACAAAAGGAACGTTGGAAGCTATTAAAGGCAACGTCAGTAGACACAGCGTGAACAAGGCTCGAGGTAGTTGACAAAAGCGTGAAACATTAAATGCAATGCTGTACGGAATACGCAAAGCATTAAATGCTCCCAACGGTCATCTTCTCAAGTGTCTATAAATATGAAGTTCTGATGAGAAGCAAGGTTACCAATTATTGACGATTTCTGTGAATATTAACTTGCTAAAACGCTGTTCAACTCAAAGCTCAGAAACTTCATCTTCATCAAAGCTCACTACATTGCTTTTGTAATATATTAGTGAGATTAAGCTTAAACATTAAGAGAAATATCACTGTTGTGATTATAGCTTTTCAGAAGCATTTGTAATACTCTTAGATTTGATTACATTAATTTGTAAGTAACTAGAGTGATCAAGTGTTGATCAGGATACTCTAGGAAGTCTTAGCTTGTGTCTAAGCAGTTGTAATTAGAGTGATCACGTGGTGGTCAGGATACTCTAAGAAATTCTTAGCTTGTGTCTAAGCATTTGTTCCTAGAGTGATCAGGTTGTGATCAGGATACTCTAGAAGACTTAGTCGCGGACTAAGTGGAAAACCATTGTAATCTGTTGCTATTAGTGGATTAAATCCTCAGGTGAGGTAAATCACTCCGTGGGGGTGGACTGGAGTAGTTTAGTTAACAACGAACCAGGATAAAAATAACTGTGCAAATTGTTTTTATCATTCATTTAAACTACACTTATTCAAACCCCCCCTTTCTAAGTGTTTTTCTATCCTTCAACTTTTTGTGAGCTACTGTTATTGGTGTATCATGACTTATTTTTTGTTATATTTTTTTTGCCATTCAAAAAAAGTAATGTTTTATAAAGATATTTCTAGTTAATTGATGGGCCATAGTGTTAATGGATCTATTATTGTGGATTATGGAGCCAAGTTGAGAACCCTTTAAAGTTTGTTGGATGTTTGAAACTAATTTCCCAACGTGAGTTTTGTCATTTCCATTCGTCATCTTCCAGATCTTAGGGTCTGTTTGGTTTAAATGAAGGGGAGGGGGAGATTTTAATGGAAGGAGGGGTAGGAGAGGGGAAGTGAGGGTTTTTTAATTATATATATGTTCGGTTCAAAGATGGGAAGGGAGAGGAATGAAGAGATTTTAATTAAAAATATGTTTGCTTCCCAATGGGAGGGGGCCGAGGAGGGATTTTATTAATTATATACATTTTAATCCTGATGATCTTATATATTATAGATCATATGATATTTAAAGTTGAAAATTTCATAAATATCTTTTGGTAGTAAATATGCATAAACAATTAAACACAAATTTTTAATGTTGATTGATTAAAAATGTTTTAATTTGCCACGTAACTTTAAAAAAAATTGAGTACACTTAATTCAGATTATCACTCTCCGACATAAATTAAACTATGTGTTGATAACAACTTTTAAATCGTGATGAATCATCTAACAAAATAAAATACATAAGGGTTAATACCTATTTTCACCCCTACCATATGAGGTCGGTGTGAAAAATCCCCTGCCAAAAAAAAGTTGCAATAATTGCCTCAACAAATTTTAAAAGTTTCAGTTTATACCTTTAGCAGGCCACATCATCAAAAAGTCTGATGTGGTAGTTTTTTTAACTTTTTAATGAATTGTTTTTCCACCTCATATATTCACCCAATATAATGACCTTAATACCCTTAGTTCCTATATCCACAAAAACCCAGAATTTTTTGTACCCTAACCCATACTTTAGTTCTTTAATCTTCTTCTTTCCATTTCTCTGAAGCTTGCTTTTTTTCTTCACCAAATTAAACCCACATAATCTCTTCCGAAAATTCTTTACACTAACTATACAATACTATTTCAAACTATAAAATAATCAATTTGTAGGAAACTAAACCTCTTCAGTATCACTTTTTCCCATGTTGCTACAATAAAGAAACAAAGTTTATCTCCAACAATTAGCATTACAAACCAACTTCAAATTTCATAATTTCTCTTATGCACACATAACTAATTTTTAATCCATTTAATATCACATACATAAACCAATTTGTCACAACGAATTACATATGAAATTGAAACTGAAAAAAAATTAGTATAAAAAAAGATTCTGTTGTTGTGGTTTCAGATCGTATTCATACCGTCGATGAAACAACCAAACTCGCCGACACGGAACGCCAGATCCACCGCCATACAACTGTCGTGACCACCTCCATCATCACCGCTGCTGATACTCCATGGATCCTCCGCGATACTCCCTCCGTTGATGCTCCACAACTGCCTTCGCAGCCCACAAGCGATCTGCCACTTCAACAAACCCGCCGGACAAATCCGACGTCACCATGCTCTCCACGCAACAACGCGTCAGCCGCCAATCTTCGAGTCGAGCCACGCAGCTTCCATCAGCTGGCCACCTACGAGCGAAGCTTTCCTATCCGGTAACAATTCATGACTTATTGACTTACCTTTTATTGATGTTTGGTTTGGGTATTTTTGAGTGGAGACTGCACTAAGGTTATGCTTGTCGATTTGATGGAGAAAAAACGCAAGCTTCAGAGAAATGGAAAGAGGAAGATTCAAGAACGAAAGTATGGATTAGGGCACAAATTTTTTTGGGTTTTTGTGGACATAGGAACTAAGGGTATTAAGGTCATTATATTGGGTGAATATATGAGGTGGAAAAACAATTCATTAAAAGTTTTAAAAAAATGCCACATCAGACTTTTTGATGATGTGGCCTGCTAAAGGTACAAACTGAAACTTTTAAAATTTATTGAGGCAATTATTGCAACTTTTTTTGGCAGGGGTTTTTCAAACCAATCTCATATGGCAGGGGTGAAAATAGGTATTAACCCAATACATAAAATAACAATGTAATAGACAACAAAAAAATGAATGGTTTAAAATTTTATACAAAATAAAATAAATTAAAATACATAACAACTAGAAGAAAAAACAAACACAAATAAAAAATTATAAAATAAAAATTCCAGTGATTATAATGTATATTAAGAATATAAATACCAAAATAATTTAAATGTTGTGAACAATTATAATTAACTGATGGAAACTATAGAGAAAATCATACAAAAGAGAAGCACTGACACGAAAGAAAATGAATAATTTTGAAATACTAAAATAAAATTGATGATATTTACCTCCCCTCCAAATCCCCATGATTTGGAGGGACACAAAAGTGTGTTTTTGAGGGGTTTTGCTCCCCCTCCCCCACTCTCTTCATAAAATTTGAACCAAACACATTTTGTAAGTTCTTTCGTTTTACAGTTGACATCAATTTTGCTAAGACATGGTTCTCAGCAAGATGTTTGACAGTTATAAAGGACATGCAGAAGACAGATGTTGGACAAGATGTTGTGACGTCTTGAACAACTGATACAACAAGAAATATTTGGGTGAAGAATTTGAAGTCCATGGACAATTGAGGAGTATATAAAGAGAACCCTAATCCTAATGCAATTCAGCTTTCATAACTTTGAAAAAGAAAAGGGGAAGTTTAGACTCTTAGGTTTTCAGAGTCTCTTTAGTGTGTTTTGTTTGTTTATGTCACTCATGTATCATGTTGATACATAGAGTTTGACCAATTGTTTATTGTTCACTGTCAATCACTCGCAAGCTTTTAATAAAAGAGTATATTGTGTGTAATTGGAAGTATGTTCTTCTGTTTTGATCTTTTGTTATTGTCACTAAGGTGATTGAGGAAGTGAGAGGGGGATCTTATATATAGGAGTGTCCTAGGTAGAAGTTGCACAACATAGTTATTAGTTGAAAAGTTGTAAACTAGGGTTGTTTAGCTTTGAACTAATACTATCATAGTGGATTTCCTTCCTGGCTTGGATGCCCCCAGAATATGTGGTGTTGAACTAATGGATTAACAATTAACTGTTTCTTTCACCTTCTGCTATTTACTTTTGCATAAATATTTAACACCAAGATTTTCCCAACCTTTGATGACAAATTTCCAAGTTATGTTGTCCATTGATTTCAAGAAAGCTACCACTCGAGCCTTCCAATAGTCATATAATACCAGAAAATTATCTCCCAAGAGCTAATCCAAAACAGAACAGGGTATCAACTCTGATGCCAATTGTAGTTCTAGCACTTTACAATAGATGTCAAGACTAATGTCCTAACATAAAAAACACAATGTCAAGACATATCTTAACATCTTAACAATGTCAAGACGTATCAAAACACAATGTCAACTCTAATGTTTAATTGATTAATATCTTGATTCAAGATCTGAAAGTATTTTTCAATAACAATTCAAATTCATAAGTATGATCAATAATATTAAGATAAAATCGATAAGTATCGAAACAAGTTTATATTAAAAGCATAATCAATAAATATACTTACAGTTATGGTAGATTCATTTCAATCCCAACAACATTTCAATCCCAACAAGGGGAGGAGTGTAGCTAGCCATTTTCATGGTAGCTGTACAAAAAATGAAGAATTGGAGATGGATGAGTATCAACAATGATATCATGATTCTTGATGTGTATCCAACTCGATCCTTCTCTTACTTCCTCCTACTATCTATTACAGTCTGTTTTAAATATTTTTATTCTATTCTATCTCAATATGGGAAGATTATTTCCTCTGTAATGAATTTTGTCCCCTTTTATAGAAGTTCTGGTGGGCAAAGTTCGCTAAGCGAAGTATCTTTTCTTCTTTATTATGTTTCAATTTCAAATCGCCTTTTAAAAACCACCAAAGTTTGCTAAGCAGACTCTAGCTCGCTAAGCGAACTTCCCTTCGCCACTCCTTGTTGTTCCTCGCTTCTAGCGAAACCGGGGTCATTTTCTTCTATTTCCACTTCGCCGATGCTCGCTGAAGTTCGCTTAGTGAACCTTTTGGTGTAACTTCACTTAGCGAAACAAGAGAAGTTTTCTCTTTCTTTTTTTTGTTGATATTTTCTTTAAAATTAAATTTTTTAGCCATCGACACCATTTTATTTAAAACTAAAGCACCACATGTATTTTGGTAAATTTAAAGTTGATGTATTAAAGAATCGTCATTATTATTATTTTTGCTTAATTTAATAGGTGTTTTTACTTCATGGATTCTCTGTAAGTAGTGGTCTAGAGACAAACATCCAAAATGATAAGTAATGTTTGAAAATGAGATGATGTAAGTTCTTTCCCGAACCCTCTATTTTCTATATGATTGTGTCATTCTCCAAATTTGTCCGCCATGTTTCTATAGTCAAAATTATTTTAAAGTTGATTTTATAAATTTTTTTGGTTTAATAATATTAATATTTTGAATTTTATAAATATTCGTTTACAATTTATTTTGACATTTTTTCTTTTTGTTGTCTCTAATTTTATTTCCGTATTCGTCTCATTATGTCACACTATCTTGTGATTGGTCCATATTTTTATATCTCATTTTCTAATTGGCTATGCTGTATCATCAATAATTATTATTCTAACAAAATTCCATCAACAATCATCCACAACATCCATGAAATACACAAAGAATCTCTTACAACCCCTCTTTTTCACATAGGCTTCATTTTTTTCCATTGGTTTTATTTCTTATTGTTGGCCAATAATTTTGCTATGAGCCCCCCCACCCTTTTGTTTTCAATTTTTGTCTTTTTAATTTTAATTTATTTGTTGTGTACGCCATATGATGATGATTATTTAAAGGTTTTTTAATTAAATTTTTATAACGATTCTTTCACCGTTTTTCTAACACTTTTTCAGAAACTTTTTCATTCACAAATACGCCTACTAAATCTCACAATTCTATTCATCACAATTTGCATCCTTTCTAAAAAAACATGGTTTATGATCTCTACGTACACAATTCTATTCACAGATACACTTGTAATACCACACACTTAAACAAATAAGTTTTTACACATTTTTTTTACCAATCCTAACACTAATTTTCATCCAAAGAAATTCTTATTTTTACCTCACTAACAATTTTCATAATCTATAAACAACAATTTTAAACTACTCATAATCCAAAACACCACCATCTTCATCCTTGTTGTTTCATAATTTTTATTTTATACATGAAAATCTAACTTTAACACCAATTTCAACCAAAAATAACAAGTTTCTTATTCTCAATTACCATACTCATATAAACCTTCAAACAATAACAATATCTAACAACATTAATACAATTGCTACAAAGTTTGTTTTTTTTTTCAGGAAAAGAAAAAAGAACAAAACTCCGACTCGAAAACTAATCGGAACCACCGACCACGCCCCATCACCGACGCAGCGGGATCTCCCTACTCCGCCAATCGCACAGCCGTCAATGCACTTTTATCCGCCGTATAATCCACTGTCATCGAATCCGATAACTTTTGATTTTGGCTTTGCTTGTTTGATCTTTTTGTGCTTTGGATATTTGTTATTGTTATGCTTGTCTTGTAAATGGTGAAATTGAAATAGAGAAGTGAAAAAAGGGGTTGCTACTATGGATGGCAATGGGCAGGGTTTGGGCAGAGTACTATAGTACCCGTCCCCATATCCACAGTTTAAAAAAATCCCTGTACCCGAGCCCAAACCCGCGTGGGTATCAATATTCATGCTCATACCCGTATCCTGTGGGTACCTCAATGCCCATACCCGTACCCGTTTACCCGCATTTATAGTAAAATTAAATTATTTAATTATAAAATATCAAATAATTTAAGTCTTTTTAACAATATTAAAAAAATTATGTATGTTATTGTTGAGTTAAGAAACAAATAAACACTTTTATTAAAATGTGTAATGATTTAATAGTGATATATTTTTAAAAAATTTAAAAACATGTATTTTTTATATATTAATATAAATGAAATTATAGAAATATGTAGTGTGGGTATGGGGCGGGGTGGGTAGTAAGGTACCCGTGCTCGCATCCATACCCGCATATTTTAATAGGTAATTACCTGTGCCCGTACCCATTTTTGCGGGTTTTTACCCTACCCGATGTAGGTATTTTTGTGGGTACCCACTGGGGATGGGCCAAATTGCCATCCCTAGTTGCTACTGATTCTCCGCGTTTAAGAAATAAGAGTATGAGAGATAAAGAAGAAATTTGATTTCTACTCTTTTCACCAGGTTTGCATAATATACTTTTTTTATTATCATTATTGGAGGGACACCTGTGATTATATGTGTGGTTGTTTGGGGTAAAAATTGATACTTGTTAATTTCCCAGGAGTAATGTTATTCATTCACCAAAGTCCTACACCAATACTTACACCCAACACTATTCACCGTATTTACACAGTGAATAGTGTTTTTTAATAAAACTATATATGTTTTTATAAACCAACTTCATAACTTCATTAACCAACATTTTACACTTCATTAATCAACTTCATTTTACTACTAAAAATTATTTTGAACATCTGAGTGTTTATTCACCAACTTCAATACTTTATTAACCAACTTTTCACTTTTCATTAACCAACTTTGTTTTACTAAATTATTTTTAACATTACTAAATTATTTTTAACATTTTGGCGTTTATTAACCAACTTGATCACTTTATTAATCAATTTTTTATATTTCATTAACCAACTTTATCACTGTTTACTATTCACGTGCATGTTCGTGTTCACTGTTATGTTTACTATTCATAAAAATATTATGGCTTAAATAGTCTTTTAGTCCCTGTAAGTTAGCGTGTTTTTGATTTTGGTCCCTATATCTTTTTTTCTTGGATAAAGTCCTTAAATATTGAATTTCTTTTGGATTTAGTCCCTAAAACTAAAATCCGCAGGAAAATCTGTAGGTTTTCTGCGAATTTTCCCGCAGATTTTAATTTTAGGGAATAAAACCAAAAAGATTTTAACATTGAGGGATCATTCCAAAGAAAAAAAGATACAGGGACGAAAATAAAAAACACGCTGACTTACAGGGACCAATTGACTATTTAAGCCAAATATTATTTTATTTAAAAAAACATTGTTCACTGTATAAATACGATAAATAGTGTTGGGTGTAAGTATTGATGTAGGATTTTGGTGTATGAATAACATTACTCTTTCCAGATATGTAGCTTTAAATTGGCACCACAAACTCCAATTTAAATCATATCTTAATCAGGACCGGTCCTTTGAATTTGGGTGCCCTGGGCGAATCAAAAGAGTGGTGCCTTTATAATTTTTTAACAATAAATACATAAAGATAAAAAAATAATTGGCTAAAAACCACATTTTCATTTGACATTGTGCAAAAAGAATAGAACTATGGATCTTTGAATCAATGTTTATACTACATCAAAACATAAACCACTATAAAGAGACTTAATCTTCTTTTTCTTGATCCGATCTTTTTTCCTATGAAAAAATTGATCAAACCTTTAAAATTATTTAAATATCATCCTCTTAGTATTTTTTGTTGCAAAATCGTTAATAATTTGTTCATAATCAATGTTCTTCAAAAGTGTGAAGTGTTGTACACCATATACTCATATATTATTATTGGGAAAAAGTCAATTGTTATGTCTATGTGTGAAGTGTTGTACACCATATACTCATATATTACTCAACATAATTTTTGTGTATATCCAAACAATTAATATAATCTAATAATTTAAATTAGTATTTATATGACAGTCATATTTTAAAATATTTTTTCTCTTAATTCGTATATAACTTTATATAATAGGAATTAGGGAAGATAAGAAGAACACAAGAATTGGTTATAACTACTATTCTTTTACTTTCTCTTAAAAAATGATTACAAGTTTACAAGAATAACAAATAACCTCTGTCACCCTAAATTAGGATTTGCAGCTTAGCAATGATGAGAGACTAGTATGCTATTTATAATAAAACCTAACATACTAACTAATGGGCTTTTTCCACAAGGCCCATTACACAAGCCAACTTAATAAACAAGCTAACTTAACAAATTAGGGTTTAAACACTAAATCTAATTTAACATGCTAACAACCCTAGCATCTTCGACACAAGCATGTGAACAACCTTCGACTTCATGCTTAATCTTGTCGAACCAAGAAGATGCCCTTCGACCATACTAGAGTTTGATCCAATATCTCACAAATCTCCACCTTGGACCCAACTCTACAACGTCAAGGGAACAAACTAGTGTTAGAACAAGAATTGTTCTGATCAATATTCTTAGTTTTGATGATAACAATGTATATGAATTTTGCTTGAGACAATGTGGTACTCTAATCCTATGCAATTTCCATTTCAGGAAATATATAAAGAGTATGCACAAAATCAGCGCAAGAAGCACTGACTCAGAAGGTTCAAGTATGCAACATCAGAACATGCTCTCGCAAGACATCAGAAGATGGTCAAGCAGAATCAGAACATGGTATATTGAAGCATCAGAAGAACTTGAGATCATAAGCAGAAGCACTGAAGTTCTCATGGTATCACGCTAGATGCACTTCAAGGTCAGAAGACAAGAAGATGCTCTGCACCAAGCTGTTATGACTCTGATATATTCAAACGTTGTATCTACAAAGATCGGATCAGAAGCAAGTACAAGATGACAGGCTACGCTGACTGAAAAAAGGAACGTTAGAAGCTATTAAAGGCAAAGTCAGTTAAAGCAGGAAAAGCAAGGCTCGAGGTAGTTGAAAAAAGAGTGAAACATTAAATGCAATGCTGTACGGATCACGCAACGCATTAAATGCTCCCAACGGTCATCTTCTCAAACGCCTATAAATAGAAGTTCTGATGAGAAGCTGAACACAACACTTTGCACAAACATACAGAAACGCTGTCAAATTCAAAAGCTGTCAAACTTCATCTTCAACCTCACTTCATTACTGTTGTAATATTTTAGTGAGATTAAGCTTAAACTTTAAGAGAAATATCACAATTGTGATTATAGCTTTTTAAGAAGCATTGTATAACTCTTGTAAGAATTTGTTTACATTCATTTGTAAAGAACTTGAGGAGATCAAGTTGTGATCGGATTCTCTAGAAAGTCTTAGAGGGTATCTAAGCATTGTGTTCCTAGAGTTATCAGGTTGTGATCAGAATACTCTAGAAGACTTAGAGGGTATCTAAGTGGAAAACCATTGTAATCAAGATTGATTAGTGGATTAAATCCTCAGGTGAGGTAAATTACTCTAAGGGGGTGGACTGGAGTAGTTTCGTTAACAACGAACCAGGATAAAAATATTGTGTTCATTGTTTTTATCTTAAGAGTTTTTAAAGTCACACTTATTCAAACCCCCCTTTCTAAGTGTTTTTCTATCCTTCAATTGGCATCAGAGCGTCGGTTCTAAGGTGCAAGCACTTAACTGTGTTTAGAAAAGATTCAGGAAGAGAAAAACGCTAAGTCAAGATGGTTGAAACTCCACCACCTGCATCTACATCTGGCTCTGCTGAGCAACACAATGGAAATGGTAACAATGGTTACACTAGACCACCAGTATTCGATGGTGAAAACTTTGAATATTGGAAAGATAAACTTAAAAGTTACTTTCTTGGTTTAGATGGTGACTTATGGGATCTTCTGGTGGATGGTTAAAAACATCCAGTGAAAGCTAGAGGAGTAAAGCTTACAAGACAAGAAATGAGTGATGATCAAAAGAAAGAATTCAAAAATCATCACAAGTGTAGGACTGTTTTGCTGAATGCTATCTCTCACGCTGAATATGAGAAGATATCTAACAGGGAAACTGCCTATGACATATATGAATCATTTAAAATGACTCATGAGGGAAATGCCCAAGTCAAGGAGACTAAAGCTCTTGCTTTGATCCAGAAATATGAAGCCTTCAGGATGGAGGATGATGAAAACATTGAGAAAATGTTCTCAAGATTTAAAACGCTAACTGCTAGATTAAGAGTTCTTGACAAGGGATACACTAAAGCTGATCATGTCAAGAAGATCATCAGAAGCTTGCCCAGAAGATAGGGCCCAATGGTGACTGCATTCAAGATAGCAAAGGATCTGAATGAAGTCTCTTTGGAAGAGCTCATCAGCGCCCTGAGGAGTCATGAAATAGAGCTGGATGCTAATGAACCTTAGAAGAAAGGTTAGTCTATTGCATTAAAATCTAATTATAAAAAATACACTAACGCTTTTCAGGCTGAAGAAGAAGATTCTGAAGAATCGGAATCAGAAGAAGAAGATGAACTGTCCATGATCTCCAGAAGGGTAAACCAACTCTGGAAGAGCAAGCATAAGAAGTTCAAGAACTTCAAAAGTTCTAAGAAGCTTGAACGAGGAGAATCTTCTGGAAGCAGAAGATTTGACAAGAAAAAGGTCACATGCTATGAATGCAATGAGTCTGGTCACTACAAGAATGAGTGTCCAAAATTTCAGACGGAGAATCCCAAGAAGAAGTTTCATAAGAAGAAAAGTCTTATGGCAACGTGGGATGATTCAGATTCAGAATTAGAATCAGACTCTAAAGGCGAGCAGGCAAACATTGCACTGATGGCCACAGTTGATGATGGATCAGAATCTACATCAGAATCATATTCTGAAGAGGTATTTTCTGAACTATCTAGAGAAGAGTTAGTTTCCAGTTTAACAGAACTTCTGAAACTCAAGGCTCATCTTAGTATCAAATACAAAAAGCTGAAAAAGCTATTTGATTCTGAAACTAAGAAGCTGGAAGTGGAAAATTCTGAACTGAAGGAAAAAGTTTTAAAATTATCCAAAGATATTGGATCTCCTTCTGAATCAGAAAAGTCCATTCCTATCCTGAACCATATTCTGAAAGAATATGACTTGAGCTTTAGAAAGTTCTTATCTAGAAGTATTGGCAGAAGTCATCTTGCTTCTATGATATATGCTGTTTTTGGAAACAAAAGAGTTGGCATTGGCTATGAGGGTGATACCCCACACAAACTTGAACCTGTAGATGATATGAAAATCACATACAAGCCATTGTATGATCAGTTCAAGTATGGCCACTCATATAATATTAGGCTCACTTCACATGCCAAAAGCTTTCATGTTACACACACTAAGAAACATGTGACACAACCTAGAAAATATCATGCTGCTAAACCTAAGGAATATCATGTTGTACCTCCTGTTGTTTATTATGCTAAACCCAAGTTCAATTAGAACGTGAGGAAAACTAACAAGAAAGGACCCAAGAAGTTGTGGGTACCTAAGGAGAAGATAATTTCTGTTGCAGATATCCTTGGCAGCAAAGAAGACAAAGCACAACATGTCATGGTACCTGGACTCTGGGTGCTAGCGACACATGATGGGAAAAAGGTCTATTTTCCAAGACCTGGTGCTTAAGTCCACTAGAGAAGTCAAGTTTGGAGGATATCAGAAGGGCAAGATTATTGGCTCTGGAACCATAAGTTCTGGTAACTCTCCTTCCATATCTAATGTACTTCTTGTAGAAGGATTAGCGCATAACTTATTGTCCATAAGTCAATTAAGTGACAATGGTTATGACATAATCTTCAATCAAAAGTCTTGCAAGGCTGTAAGTCAGAAGGATGGCTCAATCCTATTTACAGGCAAGAGAAAGAACAACATTTATAAGAATGATTTTTCTGATCTTGAGAAGCAGAAGGTGACTTGCCTTATGTCTGTTAGTGAAGAGCAATGGGTCTGGCACAGAAGATTAGGCCATGCTAGTTTGAGAAAGATTTCTCAGATTAACAAACTAAATCTGGTCAGAGGACTCCCAAATTTGAAATACAAATCAGATGCTCTTTGCGAAGCATGTCAGAAGGGCAAGTTCTCCAAACCTGCATTCAAATCTAAGAATGTTGTCTCTTCCTCTAGGCCGCTAGAACTTCTGCACAGTGATTTGTTTGGACCAGTCAAAACAACATCTGTCAGAGGGAAGAAATATGGATTAGTCATCGTAGATGATTATAGCCGCTGGACATGGGTAAAGTTATTAAAACACAAGGATGAGTCTCATTCAGTGTTCTTTGAATTCTGCACTCAGATTTAATCTGAGAAGGAGTGCAAGATCATAAAGGTCAGAAGTGATCATGGTGGCGAATTTGAGAACAGATTCTTTGAGGAGTTCTTCAAAGAAAATGGTATTGCCCATGATTTCTCTTGCCCTAGAACTCCACAGCAAAATGGAGTTGTAGAGCGAAAGAATATGACTCTACAAGAAATGGCCAGAACCATGATCAATGAAACCAATATGGCTAAGCATTTCTGGGCAGAAGCAATAAATACTGCATGTTATATTCAGAATAGAATCTCTATAAGACCTATTCTAAATAAGACTCCTTATGAATTGTGGAAGAACAGAAAGCCCAACATTTCATATTTTCATCCTTTTGGATGTGTTTGTTTCATTCTGAATACTAAAGATCATCTTGGTAAGTTTGATTCTAAGGCACAGAAGTGTTTCCTTCTTGGATATTCTGAACGCTCTAAAGGCTACAAAGTATACAATACTGAAATATTGATTGTAGAAGAATCAATCAATATCAGATTTGATGATAAGCTTGGTCTTGAAAAGCCAAAGCAGTTTGAGAATTTTGCAGATATAGATATCTCAATCTCAGAAGCTGAAGAACCAAGAAGCAAAGTATCAGAAGCTGAAGATCTCAGAAGCAAAGGATCAGAAGATCAAGTTGCTGCATCTTTAGAGAAGCTCAGAATTTTTGAAGAGCCAACAGTCAGAAGATCTTCTAGACTCACATCTGCTCACTCAGAAGATGTCATTCTTGGAAAGAAGGATGATCCTATCAGAACTAGATCTTTTCTAAAGAATGATAGTCAAAATACTTGATTAGAATCAAAAGATGAGAAGTTCCACCTTTCATCAGAAGCAAATTCAATGTAAAACAGCTGTCACCAAGCGCTTTCTGATGGTAAACACGTGTTCACACGATAGGTAAAAGCATACGTGAAACTGATGGGACGCCGCCCTAGGTAACTGTGCAAATCATTTCAAATATCACGTTCTCTCACCTAACGTCACTCATCATTTAATGCATTTGATTTCAATTGATTCTGTAACTGTTCATTCTCATAAATTTATTGCATTCTTTTTCAAATCCGCCTCTATATATTCATTTCAAATCATAACGTTTATCTTTTTCGCTCTCATTCTCTCTCTTCTTGCATGCATTTCTGCAACTTACTTACCCTTTTCTCTAACCCTAAACACAAACCCAAGAAGAAACCCAGTAATCTCAGTTGTGCTCAAATGGCTGATTCTTCATCGCAAGTTGTTGGTTCCTCTTCTCAGCAACGTCAACAAGGAGAACAACAGATTGTTCCAGTAATCACTTGCTCGATTCCGAGGAATGAGTTAGAAGTGATTTGTGAGTTAATTGTTGATTTCGACAGTCTGGAAGAACATGAGTTCCATCTCAAGAATAACATGCTCTTTCAAGGATGGACTTCATTGTTCTCTGAGTTTTGTGGACCAGTTTATCCAGAACTGGTAAAAGAATTTTGGGTTCATGTTGTTGTTTCTCCTAAAGCAATCATATCTTTTGGTCATGGAAGAATGGTTGTTGTCACTGAGAACATTCTGAGAATGATGTTCGATTTAAGAAACCCTGTTGGTGTCTTTGAATCTGATCAAAGAACAGTTTGGGATGCTGTTCTGACTGAACTTTACATAGATGTGAAGAAAACAAAAGATGTCAAAGATATGAAGGTCACTTACAAAGTCTGAACCAAGATTCTTCTAGGGTGTTTCTATCACAGAAAAGCAACCCATTCTCCAAACTTTGTTAACAAAGAGCAACAATACATTCTGTACTGCGTTGGTACTCAGAAGAAGGTTGATATCATTTACATCATTTTCAATCATATGTGGCATGCTGTAAAGGACTCCAGAAATGCATTCAGAACGAAGAAAAGAAATATTATTCCTTTTGGAAGAATAATTAGCAATCTTCTGGTTCATACCAAGACTATTGAAGACTTGGAAGCCCAAGGAATTGTCAAGGATCCTGTTATTGCTACATGAAGTTTCTTAAACGCCAACACCTTGAGAAAGATGAATCTTATTCAAGTTGTTAGAAACGTTCCTCAACCTCTCCCTGGGGCAAGAAGCAGAAGAAGTTCTGTTCTTGATGACTTCGAAACGTTTTTCAGAAGTGAGCTGCCAGAAGTTAAGATTCAATATCTTAACACTCTCAAGAAAGATGGTGCCAATGATGCTCCTGCTGGAGTCAGTCGTAAGAAAGCCTCTACCTCCAGGCCTACAGTCTCAGAATATGTTTCAGAAGCTGCTCAAGAATTTGTTGTCAACAAATAAAGAAGGACAAAGCACAAGTTTGATCATCCTTCTGTCATCAAGGAGAAGGAAACTCAAGAAGAAGCTGTTGCAGAAGGTGACGAGAATGTTGTGTTGGAAGAAGCTGAAGTTGAAGGAAATCAAGAAGTTGTTGCTGAAGAAAATCAAAATGTTTTAGTTGAAAATATTGAACAAGAAGCTGTTGAGAAAAAGAAGAAGAAGAGAAAGTCTAAGAAAGCAGAGGATGAGAAGGATGTTGAAAAGAAGAAGAAGAAGAAAAATAAAAAGAAAAAGGAAGTTATTATTGAAGAAGAAGAATTTCTAGAAGCTGTGAATCAGCAAGTAGAAGAAGTGTTTCAAGAAGAGCTGAATAAGGAAGAGCAACTGAAGGAAACTGCCAGAAAGAGAGAAATTGCTCTAGGCAAGGTAAAATCTGTCTATGAGAAGAAGAAAAGAAAAAGGCTTGAATATGATTCTGAAGGGTCTCAGAAGATATCCAAATGTATACATTTCTCTGAACCTGTCTCTGTCTCTGTTTTAGTTTCAGAACCTGTACCAACAGAAGTTCCGGTTACCCCTCAACCAGAAAATCAACCAGAAACAGCCCCAGCAGAATCACCCCAACACACCAATGTTCTCACCCCTCCTTCTTCTCCCTTTACCAATGTTATTACTCCTCCTTCTTCACCCATAATCAACACTGCCTCTGACCATCCCCTTGAAACTCTTGTTCTTGATATCCAACCCCTTCAAACCCGTTTTCCTCCTCACTCAAATATCTCCACTTCTCAACCTCCTCCTCATGCTAACTATGAACCCATCATGACCCCCTCTCAAAATAATCCCATTGATTCACCGATATCAGAATCTAAAAGTTCTGATTCTTTAGAATAATTGTTCCGTGAATGCAATTTCACACCTAAACCCCATCCTGAACCTGAGCTTGTGGTGTTAGACGCTGAGTCAGAAGAAGTAGAATCTTATCTCTCTCTTGATAGAGAACCTCAACCCTACTTCTTTCTGAAACCAGATTTTGCTGTCACCAGACTCAAATCCCGCCGGGAATTTTCTGTTGGTGTACGTTTTGAACTATTAAATCTGAGAATGCAGACAGGCTTAGAGACGCTGAAGGCAGCACATCATGCCAGGATGGATGATGTTGAATTAAGAAATATCTGGAGGATCTTCAGAAGGAAAATGGACTCTGAGTTTCTGAAGCTTCGGAAGGAATGCATAGCAGAAGCTCATGGTCATCTTGGATTCCTAATATCCTATGAAGACTTCTGGCATAGTCCTCTTGGAGGCAGGTATTGCTTTGAAGAGAAAGCCTTCGTTGATGAACTGGTAGAAGTTCCTAAAGCTGAACAAGAAGCACATTCTTGGGAGATTGTTGTATGGAAGCCAAAATATCCTATTCTGACTGGAGACTTTCAGTGGCTATTCAACTGGCTTAGGGAGAATCCTTCTAAGAAGGCACCTAACATGGTTATTCCTGAGGTTGTCTACCCTTCAGAAGTTGCTGCTCCCATTCCTCCAAAGAATCTGGCTGAGATTCTTCAAGCTCTGGAGAATGAAGTTTCTGAGATCCCTGATCCAGAATATGCTGAAGATGCTTCTGTGTCAGAAGTTGATGCTGAGATTGAAGATGCTGAGAATCATCCTTCTGAGAAAAGTCCTGTTCAGGAAACTCAAGAAGATGTTCTCACATTGGATGTTGCTGCTGGTAATGTTATCCCTCTGAATGATAGCTGTGCATCTTCTTCTGCTGAACCCTCAGTTCTGGTGAACGCTATCAAGGCCTTTCAACAGAATCAAGATGTTCTAGCTTCTCGCTTGGATAAGCATGATGAAGCACATGAGGAGTTCCGAACCTTCATGAAGAAGCAGAATGAAAGCACCTCTGAGATTCACGACCTTCTGGCTAGATTAGTTTCTAAGATAGGCTAGTCGTAGTCCTTGGTCTTAGTTGTTTCTTTTGTTTTTGCATTTGTTTTTCCTGCATCTTCTGTATCTTCTGATACGTTTTGATCAATCAATGAATCTTTATCTTCTCTCATTTTGTTGGTTTTTCATCCGAATCTTTTATGCTTTTTGATGTTATGACAAAAAGGGGGAGAAAATGTGATAAATGACTTGATTAATTATATCAGTTGCTGGGAGTAAGTCTCCACATTTCTAACAGTAATTGCAAGTTCTATGTCTTTGAGATTTTTGGAGGATTGAAGACATTCTGAAAAAGATCAACATGAGAAGCAAAGACATGGGGAAAAGCAATTTTATATAGAAACATGCTCATGGAATTTGAAGCAAGCTTAGCGCTGTGAAGCTTCTAGATCAGAAGCAAGAAGGAAGAATGTTTTGATATTCTCGTGGCAGAATATGCTCTAACACATTCTTATCCCTTATATGTTTTGATGCATTTTATGTGATTCTGACACATACTATATGCTCTGTTACATATCTTATATTCTGATTCATTCATGCTCTGACTTTTGTCGTTTAGTTTGTTCTGAAACATTTTAGGATGTAGAGATGCTCTGATGATGCTCTGGTACATTCAACAATGTTCTGATACAATCTAGCATGCAATGATTCAAGAAGAAATTCAAAGCTCTGAAGCTGTCCTATGGAAGCAAGAAGCAGAAGCTCTGAATGTTCTGAAGTTCTAGGCATATGTGAACGTCTCAACTGAAATGGAAAATACTCAGGGAAGTCCTTTATCTATAAATTTCTTCCAGTATTTATTTCAAGGGGAGATTATTCATCTCAGGGGGAGATTGTTAATCTCAAGGGGAGACATATTCACACACTATGTTTATATGCTTATGCTATAACTGTGTAATTGTCTTTAGCCGTCTGATATTCTGATTGCAAATTCATATCATTTATATATGTTTTTGTCATCATCAAAAAGGGGGAGATTGTTTGAACAAGAATTGTTCTGATCAATATTCTTAGTTTTGATGATAACAATGTATATGAATTTTGCTTGAGACAATGTGGTACTCTAATCCTATGCAATTTCCATTTCAGGAAATATATAAAGAGTATGCACAAAATCAGCGCAAGAAGCAATGACTCAGAAGGTTCAAGTATGCAACATCAGAACATGCTCTCACAAGACATCAGAAGATGGTCAAGCAGAATCAGAACATGGTCTATTGAAGCATCAGAAGAACTTGAGATCAGAAGCAGAAGCACTGAAGTTCTCATGGTATCACGCTAGATGCACTTCAAGGTCAGAAGACAAGAAGATGCTCTACACCAAGCTGTTATGACTCTGATATATTCAAACGTTGTATCTACAAAGATCAGATCAGAAGCAAGTACAAGATGGAAGGCTACGCTGACTAACAAAAGGAACGTTAGAAGCTATTAAAGGCAAAGTCAGTTAAAGCAGGAAAAGCAAGGCTCAAGGTAGTTGACAAAAGAGTGAAACATTAAATGCAATGCTGTACAGATAACGCAACGCATTAAATGCTCCCAAACGGTCATCTTCTCAAACGCCTATAAATAGAAGTTCTGATGAGAAGCTGAACACAACACTTTGCGCAAACATACATAAACGCTGTCAAATTCAAAAGCTCTCAAACTTCATCTTCAACCTCACTTCATTACTGTTGTAATATTTTAGTGAGATTAAGCTTAAACTTTAAGAGAAATATCATAGTTGTGATTATAGCTTTTTAAGAAGCATTGTATAACTCTTGTAAGAATTTGTTTATATTCATTTGTAAAGAACTAGAGGAGACCAAGTTGTGACCGGATTATCTAGAAAGTCTTAGAGGGTATCTAAGCATTGTGTTCCTAGAGTGAACAGGTTGTGATCAGAATACTCTAGAAGACTCAGAGGGTATCTAAGTGGAAAACCATTGTAATCAAGATTGATTAGTGGATTAAATCCTCAGGTGAGGTAAATCACTCTAAGGGGGTGGACTGGAGTAGTTTCGTTAATAACGAACCAGGATAAAAATATTGTGTTCATTGTTTTTATCTTAAGAGTTTTTAAAGTAACACTTATTCAAACCCCCCCTTTCTAAGTGTTTTTCTATCCTTCAACTAGCTTTCTTCATGCAGCTTTATCAACTGCATACAGTGGAAAAACTTGGAACTCGGCAATGACTTGGTGATCATATCAGCAGCATTGTGATCTGTCGAAACCTTCAGCACTTGGACTTCTCCACGCTCGATTATTCCTCTGACGAAATGCAACCTCACATCGATGTGCTTAGTTCGCTCATGATATGCTGAGTTCTTCGACAGGTGTATCGCACTTTGACTATCACATTTAACAGTGATACCTCGACCTTGAAGTTTCAGCTCCTTCGTAAAACCTTCAAGCCACAATGTTTCTTTCACAGCTTCAGTTAGCGCAATATACTCCGCTTCAGTGGTTGATAGAGCAATAACTTTCTGAAGTGTTGCTTTCCAACTAATTGTTGTTCCAAACATGGTGAAAACATATCCAGAAATAGACTTTCTAGAATCCATACAACCTGCATAATTAGAGTCGACATATCCTTCGATTACTGCTTTACTATCTTCACCCAAGGCTCCACCATAAATTAGGACCCTGTTCAGAGACCCATTTATGTACCTTAAAATCCACTTCAATGCTTTCCAGTGAGCCTTCCCAGGATTCGCCATGTACCTGCTTACAAGACGTATTACATATGCTATGTCGGGTCTAGTACAGATCATAGCATACATCAAAGAACCAACTATATTAGCATATGGGATGCTATTCATATAGGCTCTTTCGACATCAGTACTGGGACACTGATCAATACTCAGCTTGAATTGAGGGTTTGTCGAAGTCACAACTGGCTTCGAATTCGACATACCAAACTTTTCGAGAATCTTTCGTAGATATGCCTCTTGAGATAAGCATAACTTCGACTTCTTCCTATCTCTTCGAATGTCAATTCCAAGAATCCTGGAAGCAGCTCCCAGATCCTTCATATCGAACTCCTTATTGAGTTCAGCCTTCACCCTCATCACATCTTCTACATTGTTGCTTGCTATGAGAATTTCATCCACTTAAAGTAACAAAATAACAAATGAATTACCAGGTCGGAATCAAAAGTAAACACAGTGGTCGAACTGACTTCTGATGAAACTTATGTATGCCATGGACTTGTCGAATCTCTTATTCCACTGTTGAGGAGATTGCTTCAGCCCATACAAAGATCTCTTTAGCTTGCACATATAATATTCCTTCCCTTTTTCAACATACCCTTCAGGTTGCCTCATCAGGATCGTTTCATCTAGATCACCCTACAAGAATGCAGTCTTCACATCCATCTGTTCCAGTTCAAGGTCGAACTGTGTCACCATGGCGAGTAACATTCGAATGGACCTATGCTTCACAACAGGAGAAAACACATCATTGAAGTCGACACCTTCTTTCTGAGTGAAACCCCTTGTGACCAACCTTGCCTTCTATCTTTTCGACGTTACTCCTCCGATTCCTTCCTTAACTTTGAAAATCCATTTACAGCTGACTAACCTTGCCCCAGCAGGTTTCTTGATCAGTTCCCAAGTATGATTATCATGAAGAGATTTCATGTAACACCCCTTACTAACCCCGCAGCAATTTTAAAACAATTATTCAGAGTACATGAAATAAGGGTGCCACAATTCATAATAAACAAACATCATTCAGTCATGTCATGCATTCACTGAGGTAATCATCATAAATTAAAACGTTTCATGTTCACACAGCGGAAATTTATCAAAAACGGACTAAGTTTAACATCTTTAAAACTTATCCTTCAAAACATCAAAACATAACTAGAGTCATAATCATAAACTCTAAACAATCGCGTCCCCAGTGTTACAACTATCAGAGCATGACACCTGACGCTACTAAACCACTGACTCATGAGCTAATCCTCACCGAGTCGAACAGCCGCTATCCTCAATCTAAAAATGACAACATGTAAGGGTGAGTCTCATCATAATTAACAAATGTTATAAGGTTATAAAGCAATAACACATCACAGTTGTATCATTCACCCAATTGTTTCATAAACAGACATTCAAAACAATCAAACAACAATCAACACATCATCAACATTTACAACACTGGAATGCATCCAATCATGTTATAAATTATGCATATGTATGAACTGACACTATGCATGTGGTACCAACGTCATCAAATGGGAATAACCCATGACCGATCCAACATCGTCCAAGATACGGCCCTGCCAGCACAGATTCCACACAATGGGAATCATGCCCTTCACTGATCCAACACACCCTTATGGATACAGTATCATCAATGAACATGAATGAATGCAACATATACAACATACTTATACCATCATCATCATCAATCATCAACATCATCATCATCATTCAAGTATGTTCATATATATTAACATCATTCAATCACAATTCCATCATCATCATATACAAAACATACACGTATTTGCATCAATCATCATACTCAATAAGAATAGCATACATGTATTTTCATCATTCTAAAAACCAATCAATCATCATCATATAGATTATCCTACAAGGTTCGTTTAGCTCGAAACGGCGCATCAAACGGACCAACAGTTTAAAAGTTATGCATCTTTGAACTTTCAAAAATATCTCAAAACCAACAGCACGCGGCGCCATCATCAGTTCGCGGCGCAAATTGAGCGTTCCAAGAATCCTTGGCTCTCTGCCAAGCTGTTCGTGGCGCAAACATCTACACGCGGTGCGAAGCGAGAAAAAGTTACGCCTTCGCGGCGCGAACACAGGTACGCGGCGCGACCTGAGCGTATCACAACTTCCTGGCATTCTGCCCACCTGTTCGCGGCGCCAACCCAATGCACGCGGCGCGAACCGGCGATTTCAGAAACCCCAACCTGCAGAAAACAACATTCTACACATTCCAAACTCACCCAATTCATACCAGTACGAACCTAGGGGAATAGAATGCACAAACAACACAAAATACATCTCATAATACTCCAATTACACATCAATTGAGACCATAACAACGCAAACATCATAGATTCAAACATAGAGATCAAACATCATACAATTGACTCAATCCCTAAACCTATCATATGACTCAATCGACCCGAATTCCACATCTATTCAGTATTATCAATCCCTAACCCGATAATAGATGATAATTAGATAAGTCCCCCCTTACCTTAGCCAAATTCTTGAATTGGTTCCTCTTCCTCTTTGGTTCTCCCTTCACGTTCTTCAGTTCCTCTTCTCACAGCTTCTGGTTTTCACGTTCTAATTTTTCCCTTCTCCTCTTGTTTTCCTTTATTTTATGAAAAACATAAAATTAGAAGTGGGCTCTTACACAATTACACCTCCACTTTACTAATTCCACCGCATGGCCCAATAACTTAACATTTTATTATTTTTCCACATAATTCAACAAAATGTTAATTTCCCATAATTAATTTAAAACTTGATTAAATTAATTAAATAAGAATTTTCGGGATGTTACAACTCTCCCCCACTAAAGAGTTTTCGTCCTCGAAAACATACCTCAAGCAAATAGTTCCGGATAGGAATCTTTCATCTGGCTTTCTAACTCCCAGGTGACGTTTCCATCAGCTGGTCCTCCCCAAGCTACTATGACTAAAGCTATTTCCTTGCCCCGCAATTGCTTCAGTCTTCTATCTTCAATCCTCACAGGTAACGTTTCAACCGTTAAGTTGTCTTTAACCTGCACATCATCCACTTGGATCACGTGGGACGGATCCGAAATGTATTTCCTCAATTGAGACACGTGAAATACATCATGCAAGTTGGCAAGCATTGGCGGTAACGCAATACGATATGCCACTTCTCACACTCTTTCTGAAATTTGGAATGGTCCAATAAAACGCGGAGTCAACTTCTTTGACTTCAAAGCTCGACCAATACCCGTTATAGGAGTAACCTTCATAAACACATGATCTCCCTCTTGAAACTCAAGTGTCTTCCTCCTTTTATCATAATAACTCTTTTGACGACTCTGAGAAGCTTTCATCTTCTCTTGAATCATCTTAATCTTCTCTGTAGTCTGTTGTACAATTTCTGGTCCAATCACAGCACTCTCACCAGCTTCGTACCAACACAATGGAGTTCTACATCTCCTACCATACAATGCCTCAAACGGAGCCATACCTATACTCGAATGAAAACTGTTGTTGTAGGTAAATTCAATCAAAGGCAGATAACTATCCCAAGCACCTCCTTTTTCTAACACACAAGCACGTAACAAGTCTTCTAACGACTGAATTGTCCTCTTAGTCTGTCCATCCGTCTGCGGATGATAAGCAGAACTCAGTCTCAGCTTAGTACCCAAAGCCTTCTGCAAACCTTCCCAGAACTTAGACGTAAATCTCGGATCTCTGTCTGACACGATACTCGAAGGAATACCATGTAGACTAACTATCTTCTCAATATACAATTGAGCCAGCTTTTCCATCGGATAATCCATTCTTACCGGTATGAAATGTGCAGACTTCGTCAATCTGTCCACCACAACCGAGATAGCTTCACAATTCTTAACAGTTCTCGGCAAACCCGAAACAAAATCCATCGATATGCTATCCCATTTCCACTCAGGAATAAACATCGGTTGCATAAATCCAGATGGCTTCTGATGTTCAACCTTTGACTTCTGACAAGTCAAACACGAATACACAAACTCAACAATTTCTTTCTTCATTCCAGGCCACCAAAATAGCTTTCTCAAATCATGATACATCTTGGTAGCACCAGGATGAATACTTAATCCACTACGGTGTCCTTCTTCTAAAATATTTCTTCGGAGTTTAGCAACATCAGGAACACAAACTCTGTCTCCAAACCTCAGTATACCATTCTCGTCAACTCTGAATTCACCGCTCTTGCCTTGGTTAATCAAAGTCAACTTGTCGACTAATTCGACATCAGCCTTCTGGCCCTCTCTGATCTTTTCAAGAATACCACTGGTCAGCTTCAGCATTCCCAACTTAACACTAGTAGGAGTACCTTCACATACCAAACTCAAGTCTCTGAATTGTTCAATCAAGTCCAATTCCTTCACCATTAGCATAGACATATGCAAAGTCTTCCTACTTAAAGCATCAGCAACTACGTTTGCCTTACCCGGATGGTAATTCAAACTAAAATCATAGTCTTTAAGGAATTCCAACCACCTTCTCTACCTCATATTCAGTTCTTTCTGGTCAAAGAGATATTTCAGACTCTTATGATCACTGAACACTTCAAATCTCGACCCATACAAATAATGTCGCCACAACTTCAGGACAAAAACCACCGCTGCCAACTCCAAATCGTGAGTCGGATAATTCCTTTCATGCACTTTGATTTGTCTCGACGCATACGCGACCACTTGTTGATTCTGCATCAGTACACCACCTAAACCCATCAACGAAGCATCACAATAAACCACAAATGATTCTGTCGGATTCGGCAAAATCAAAATAGGAGCACTAGTCAACCTCTTCTTCAGCTCTTGGAATCCTTCCTCGCATTTTACATCCCAAATAAAAGCCTGACCCTTTCTGGTTAATTTAGTTAACGGCAATGTTAACTTTGAAAATCCTTCAATGAACTTCCTGTAATATCCTGCAAGACCAAGAAAAATACGAATCTCTGACACTGACTTCGGCGCTTCCCACTGAGATACAACCTCTATCTTAGTAGGATCGACATCAATACCATTCTAAGAAATTACATGTCCAAGAAAACTGACCTCTTCTAACCAAAATTCACACTTCGACAGTTTGGCAAAAAGTTGCTTCTCTTTTAACAACTCCAACACAATTCTGAGATGTTCTGCATGTTCTTCCTCACTCTTAGAATATATTAGGATATCATCTATAAACACCACTACGAACTTATCGAGATAAGGATGAAATATCCTATTCATATACTCCATAAATACACCAGGTGCGTTAGTAACTCCAAACGGCATTACCGAATACTCATAATGTCCATACCTTATTCTGAAAGCGGTCTTCTGAATATCATCGTCTTTCACACGAATCTGGTGATACCCAGACCTCAGATCAATTTTGCTAAACACACATGCTCCAACTAGTTGATCCATCAAATCATCAATCCTCGGCAAGGGATACCGATTCTTGATAGTAACCTTGTTCAGTTGTCTGTAATCCACACACAACCTCATTGAACCCTCCTTCTTCTTCACTAGAAACACAGGTGCACCCCACGGAGAAACGCTAGGACGAATGAACTTCTTCTCAAGTAATTCTTCCAACTGCTTCTTCAGTTCAGTCAACTCAGACGGTGACATACGATACGGTGCCATTGACACTGGGCTAGTTCCCGGAATTAAATCAATAGAAAACTCCACTTCTCTTTCCGGTGGTAATTCATTCACATCTTCTGGAAAAACTTCTGGGAATTCACACACTACTGGTAGTTCGCTACTTACTACTCTTTCCTTCGAATTTGTCAATGCAAATAACATAAACACTGTTGCACCATCCTTGATAGCTTCATCCACTTGTCTAGCCGTCATCTCCAGATCATCAGAATGAACTTCTTCAGGAAAGATCACTGTCTTCGAAAAACAGTTGATGTGAACACGGTTAAATTCTAACCAGTTCATCCCTAGGATCACATCGAGTTGTTTCAACGGAAGGCACACTAAGTCCATCCCGAATTCCCTACCAAAAATATCAACCGGGCAATTCAAGCATGCAGACGAAGTAGTTACTGAACCCGACGCTGGAGTATCAATAACCATACTTCCATTTATTTCAGATATTTCCAAATTCAACCTCTTAGCACAATCCAAAGAAATAAAAGAATGAGTTGCTCCAGTATCAATAATCACAACTAAAGGTGTGCCATGAATAAAACACGTACCTTTAATTAGTCTATCCTCCGGAGTGGTTTCTGATCCAGACAAAGCAAAGAACTTTCCTCCAGCTTGGTTCTTCTTCGGTTTAGGACATTGTGGGCTAATGTGACCCTCTTCACCATAATTGTAACAAGTCACAATCTTCTTCTTACAATCAGCGGCAACATGACCCACTTCTTCACAGTTGAAGCACTTCTTCTGATTCAGCTTGCACTCGTTCCTACGGTGCCCGACCTCACCACAGTTATAGCACCTGACAAAAGCACTAGAGTCTCCCCCACTAGGCTTCTTCCAACCACCAGTCTTTGGATTACCTCTACCATATGGCTTACCCTTATCCATAGGCTTCTTCCCTTTTCTGTCAACTAACTCGCGAGAGTGAGATGACTTCAGCTTGAGATTATCTTCCGCGAAGATCCTACTACAGTCCACCACGTCTACAAATCTCCGGATTCTCTGATATCTGATACCCTGCTTAATCTCATCACGGAGACCGTTCTCGAACTTGATGCATTTCGAGAATTCACTAGCTTCATCGTTGTTGTAGTGAACGTAGTACTTCGCCAACTCGACGAACTTCGAAGCATACTCTGGTACTGTCATGCTACCTTGGACTAGTTCCAGAAATTCAATTTCCTTTCGACCTCTTATGTCTTCAGGAAAGTACCTTCTCAAAAATTCCCTCTTGAACACAGCCCAAGAAATAGCCACACCATCAGCTTCCAGTTCAGTCCTGGTAGTCATCCACCAGTCGTCAGCTTCTTCAGACAACATGTGAGTGCCATATCTCACCTTCAGATCTTCAGCATAATCGATGACTCTGAAGATTCTCTCGATCTCCTTAAGCCACTTCTGAGCACCTTCAGGATCATGCGTGCCCTTGAACAATGGAGGATTGTTCCTCTAAAAACTGTTCAGCTGTCTGTCAGCACCAATCGCAGCTCCATTGGCATTTCCTCCCAGCACACCAGCAATCATGCCCAGAGCCTCAGCGATGGCATCATCGTTTCTTCCTCCTCTTCCAGCCATTGTTCTGCTTAAATCACAACCAATTTAATCAGAACAGAAGTATCGACAGTTAACTCTTACTAGTCGCATACACAGGAAACAAAACTGACACTAAGACTCTGGTCATAACGACCGACTATGCTCTGATACCACTATTGTAACACCCCTTACTAACCCCGCGGTAATTTTAAAACAATTATTCAGAGTACATGAAATAAGGGTGCCACAATTCATAATAAACAAACATCATTCAGTCATGTCATGCATTCGCTGAGGTAATCATCATAAATTAAAACATTTCATGTTCACACAGCGGAAATTTATCAAAAACGGACTAAGTTTAACATCTTTAAAACTTATCCTTCAAAACATCAAAACATAACTAGAGTCATAATCATAAACTCTAAACAATCGCGTCCCCAGTGTTACAACTATTAGAGCATGACACCTGACGCTACTAAACCACTGACTCATGAGCTAATCCTCACCGAGTCGAACAGCCGCTATCCTCAATCTGAAAATTATAACATGTAAGGGTGAGTCTCATCATAATTAACAAATGTTATAAGGTTATAAAGCAATAACACATCACAGTTGTATCATTCACCCAATTGTTTCATAAACAGACATTCAAAACAATCAAACAACAATCAACACATCATCAACATTTACAACACTGGAATGCATCCAATCATGTTATAAATTATGCATATGTATGAACTGACACTATGCATGTGGTACCAACGTCATCAAATGGGAATAACCCATGACCGATCCAACATCGTCCAAGATACGGCCCTGCCAGCACAGATTCCACATAATGGGAATCATGCCCTTCACTGATCCAACACACCCTTATGGATACAGTATCATCAATGAACATGAATGAATGCAACATATACAACATACTTATACCATCATCATCATCATCAATCATCAACATCATCATCATCATTCAAGTATGTTCATATATATTAACATCATTCAATCACAATTCCATCATCATCATATACAAAACATACACGTATTTACATCAATCATCATACTCAATAAGAATAGCATACATGTATTTTCATCATTCTAAAAACCAATCAATCATCATCATATAGATTATCCTACAAGGTTCGTTTAGCTCGAAACGGCGCATCAAATGGACCAACAGTTAAAAAGTTATGCATCTTTGAACTTTCAAAAATATCTCAAAACCAACAGCACGCGGCGCCATCATCAGTTCGCGGCGCGAACTGAGCGTTCCAAGAATCCTTGGCTCTCTGCCAAGCTGTTCGCGGTGCAAACATCTACACGCGGTGCGAAGCGAGAAAAAGTTACGCCTTCGCGGCGCTAACACAGGTACGCGGCGCGACCTGAGCGTATCATAACTTCTTGGCATTCTGCCCACCTGTTCGCGGCGCCATCCCAATGCACGCGGCGCGAACCGGCGATTTCAAAAACCCCAACCTGCAGAAAACAACATTCTACACATTCCAAAATCACCCAATTCATACCAGTACGAACCTAAGGGAATAGAATGCACAACCAACACAAAATACATCTCATAATACTCCAATTACACATCAGTTGAGACCATAACAACGCAAACATCATAGATTCAAACATAGAGATCAAACATCATACAATTGACTCAATCCCTAAACCTATCATATGACTCAATCGACCCGAATTCCACATCTATTCAGTATTATCAACCCCTAACCCGATAATAGATGATAATTAGATATATCCCCCTTACCTTAGCCAAATTCTTGAATTGGTTCCTCTTCCTCTTTGGTTCTCCCTTCACGTTCTTCAGTTCCTCTTCTCACAACTTCTGGTTTTCACGTTCTAATTTTTCCCTTCTCCTCTTGTTTTCCTTTATTTTATGAAAAACATAAAATTAGAAGTGGGCTCTTACACAATTACACCTCCACTTTACTAATTCCACTGCATGGCCCAATAACTTAACATTTTATTATTTTTCCACATAATTCAACAAAATGTTAATTTCCCATAATTAATTTAAAACTTGATTAAATTAATTAAATAAGAATTTTCGGGATGTTACATTTCATCTCAACATCCATGGCCTTCATCCATTCAGTCTTATTTCGACTCCTCATAACTTCCTTATAATCTCTAGGTTCTTTGTCTAGAACCTCACTTGCAGAGATTAAGACATAAGCTATAAGATCTGCATACCCAAGTCTCTGAGGTGGCTTGATGACTCTTCTCGACCTATCTCTCGACAATAGGTAGTCATCGACAGTTTCCTCAACTTCCTCAGCATCTTCTGCTTCTTCTTCGACTTCATCTGGAATATGCAATTCAGCATCAACTTGCTCCACCTCAACAGGAATCTCTACCTGTTCCAGCTCTTCTGCACTTCGACCATCATCATCAGTTTTCTTGAAAGCCATTTCAGCTTCATTGAAAACTACATCTCGACTGGTGATACACCTCCTGTGACCTGGCTCTAGGCACCATAGCCTATAAGCTTTGACTCCTTCAGGGTATCCCATGAACATGCATTTCAGAGCTCTAGGTTCGACCTTGTCTTGCCTAATGTGAGCATAGGATACGCAGCCAAATACTCTCAGTTTGTCGAGATCTGGTGGATGTCCCGACCAAACTTCTTCAGGTGTCTTCATATCTAACGCTGTCGAAGGACATCTGTTTATCAGATATGTTGCTGTCGAAACAGCCTCAGCCCAGAACACCTTCTTTAACCCAAAACTAGTCAACATGGATCTGACTCTCTCCAAAATAGTTCGATTAAACCTTTCAGCCAAACCATTTTTCTATGAAGTACTTGCAGTAGTTCTGTGCCTTGCAATACCAGAAGCAGCACAAAACTGTCGAATGCCTTATTGCAAAATTCAAGGCCATTATCGGTTCTCAACCTCTTGACCTTCCTGCCAATCTGATTTTCGACCAGAGTCTTCCAACTTTTGAAATTCTCAAAAGTTTCATCCTTAGTCTTCTGGATGAATACCCATAATTTCCTGGAATAATCATCAACTATGGATAGGAAATACCTTGCTCCTGAATGTGATGGACACCTTGCAGGCCCCCAAAGATCAGCATGGATGTAATCAAGGGATCCATGTGTTCTTTGTTTGCCTTTGTTGAACTTCACTCTGCAAGATTTTCCAAATACACAGGGTTCACAAAACTTCAGCTTTTCGACTTTGTCTCCACCAAGGAGATTTTGTTTCCCTAATTCGACCAGACTCCTTTCACTGACATGGCCCAATCTCATGTGCCAGATTTTTGTCTTCGATAAAAGTTTCGTGGATGCAACATTTGTCGAACCACTTACAACTTCAGCCTCAAGGGTATACAAGCCTTATTTCTTCACGCCTCTCAAGACTTCCTTCGACCCCTTCATGACTCTTATGATACTTTTCTCTCCTTAGAAAACATATCCTTTCTTGTCGAATTCACCAAGAGAAAGTAGATTTCTCTTCAAATTAGGAACATACCTGACTTCAGTCAACAACCTTATTGACTCATCATGGAGCTTGAAACTCACAGATCCAACACCTACAATTTTGCAAGCCTTGTTGTTTCCCAGCAATACTGATCCACCATCTTGATCACATAATTCCTTGAACAAGTATTTGTTTTGAGTTATGTGCCAAGTGCAACCTGAATTCAAAGTCATATTGAACAATGGCTGCATTTCCATTATCCTTACCTCCATGATCTTTCAGGCGTTCAGGGCACACCTTTCTTGTGTGACCCTCCTTCTTACAATGATAGCATCGAATGTCAGATGCTTCGCCACTGTAAGACTTCGACTGGCTTTTGCCCTTCTTCTTGTCGAACTTACCATCCTTTCGCAAGAATTTTCCTTTAACGGCCAAACCTTCACCAACAGTCGAAGTTTTATGCTCTTTTTGTTCGTTCAAGTCCTTAGAATACATGGCTGATTGAACTTCTTCAAAGGTCAGGGACTCCCTTCCATACAGGAGAGTTTTTTTGAAGTGAGCATGTGATCGAGGCAACGAACACAATAGTAACAACGCTTGATCTTCATCATCGATCTTCATATCAATATTTTCAAGATCAAGAATCAGCTTGTTGAACATATCCAACTGCTCAGCCAACACTTTGTCTTCAATCATCTTGAATGTTACAAAGCTTGCTTCAGGTAGATTTGATTTATCAGCGATTTGGTCATGTACAAACTTTCAAGTTTCACCCATAGCCCTGATGCTGTCGTCTCCTTTGATACCTGCCAGAGAACCTTATCACCAAGGCTCAACAAAATTGCGCTGTATGCTTTCTCGATCATATTCGTCTTCTACGCTGCCGTCAATTTTGCATTCATGGCTGCCTCTCTCTTCAACGCTTCCAAGCAACCCTGCTAGACCAGTAGGGCTTTCATCTTCAAGCGCCACAGACCGAAATCATTCACTCTGGTGAACTTTTCAATCTCATACTTTGTTGAAGGCATCTTCTCCACACTCACCGCACCAATTTGTTGTGAAAAAACGATGTCAAGAACAAAATATAATAGGAATTAGGGAAGATAAGAAGAACACAAGAATTGATTATAACTGTTATTCTTTTACTTTCTCTTAAAACAAGATTACAAGTTTACAAGAATAACAAATAACCTCTCTCACCATAAATTAGGATTTGCAGCTTAGCAATGATGAGAGACTAGTATGCTATTTATAATAAAACCTAACATACTAACTAATGGGCTTTTTCCACAAGGCCCATTACACAAGCCAACTTAATAAACAAGCTAACTTAACAAATTAGGGTTTAAACACTAAACCTAATTTAACATGCTAACAACCCTAGCATCTTCGACACAAGCATGTGAACAACCTTCGACTTCATGCTTAATCTTGTCGAACCAAGAAGCTGTCCTTCGATCTTACTAGAGTTCGATCCAATATCTCACAAGTTTGCATATAAACATCCATAGATTATGCATAAATAAACAAATTTGTTGTACCACATAAGAGATGTATGACCTTGGAATGTTAGTTTTGGTGGTAAGTTTCGATTTAGTATCAGCTGATATGGGATAGATATTATAGAGAAATATTATTAAGTAGAAGATATATAGTTAACAGGGCCGACCCTATGCATGTGCAAACAGTGCTACTGCACAGGGCCTCAACATATAAAGGGCCCCTAAACTTCTATGCACCCTCTCAATTTTTCGTTTTTTGCCGAAAGAAGCTATTTTATTATTTAAGAAGCTAGGCCCTTCAGTGCTAGCTTATAAATTAAAGGAGGGGTTAGAATTGTTTGTATATTATATTTTATCCTATAATTTAATAAATATCAGATAGTTGCACTATTTTGACAATCACACAATCTATTTATTCTATTCATATCATTTCATGTTAACATATATTGCATCACAGCATATAATACATTATTTATTATCTTTAATAAATAATATATTTTACATTTTTCAACAACGTACAAATATTTTAAAATTTTAATTTCTATTATGATCATGTTTTTTTTTTTTGTAATCAAGAAAATATATTAAACGGAGAACAAAGGGGTTCTCCAACCCGATTACAAAGGAGGAGGAAGCTCTACAAAAAGAAAAATTACACACCAAAAACCCTTACGAAAGAAATAAGAGCGGATCCTTACTAAAATCGTAAAAAGAGTAATTGGGATCATGTTAACATATATTGCATTATACTACTGTAATATATATAATTTAAAAAGTAAAAATTTTCTAAGAAAAAAATGTTAAAAGTGAAAATTGAAAACTAACTAACTGTTAATATATAGTACACTTAGGAGTATTTAAATCTAAATTGATTCAAATTAAAGTGGAAAATTAATTCAAATTAAATTATATGAAATTAGATTTGATTTTTTAATCAATTATACAAAATCAAACTGAACCGCGAATAATTTTATCTATCAAATATGTTTTTACTTTAAAACCGATTCAAACTGCACTGCAAATACTTCTATAAGGTCCATTTTTAAAATTTGAACAGGACCTTCGGATTGATTGGGCCTGCTCTGATAGTTAAAACCATTTTGTTACTCTTTAAAGAGAGAAATTTTTTTATTTATTCTTTATTTTTTATTATAAAAATATTGGACCCTTTCAAATCTTAAAAATTCATGAAAAAAAAATTTAAAATCTTATATATTTTGATCTTGTGTAAAAACTTAGTGTAGGTGAAGCTTGCCCTTAGAGGTTTTCTGTGGCAAGAGCTCCGCGACTTTATACAACATGTAATTCCAAGGGACAATGATAAGGACAGTTTCGTATGGAGCATCAATTTAGAAGAGTTTTTACGGTTAAGTCTTGCTACGATAAATTCAAAGCTAAGCTTTATGGATCACCCCTTAATTCAATTATTGTTAAAACTTCTCATCTTTGGAAGGTAAAAGCTCAGTCTAAAACTCTTTTTTTCGGTTGGAGGATTATTCACAATAGATTAGCTACAAAGGACCAATTGCATATGAGGGCATTTTGGATAGTAGTGATTTACTTTGTGTGTTTTGTTCGATGGAGGAGGAATGTTTATCGCATCTTTTAGGGGGTTGTGTTGTTGTGGTGGGTATTTGGAAGAAGGTTTTTGAGTGGATTGGTCCCATTGAGGACATATCCTTGGAGGAGTTTGAGGGATTACCTTTTGTCTTTTAGAAGGTGAAGGATTTAGCCAAAAAGTCAATTGCCGCGGGCATTTGGTTAGCAACGGTGTGATGTATTTGAATTAGGCGTAATGCGATCATTTTTAAGAATAAGTTGTTTAGCTTTACCGAATGAATGTCGGAAATTGTTTTTAACACATGGAAGTGGCTATATTCTAATTATAAACTAGTTGATAATTATAACTTTCATGTTTGAAATATTCTACCTCTCATTTGTTTTGAGTAGTAGAAGTTTTCCGTTTTGTATTTAGGGCGGAGTATCCCTTATACTCCTTTATTGCCTATTTAAAAAAAAATCTATACAGCTTTTTAAAACTTTCAAGACTTTTTTCATAAATAGTCTCTTGAAATCTCAAATCCCACACACCCCTAAATCACCCGATCAAAGTCAGAAATAAATATTTTAATTTAAATGTTATATATTAAATTTTAAAAAAATTAAAATATTGATTTTTTCAATACAATACTCCTTCCGTTTTTTATTATAAGTCGTTTTGGAAAAAAAAAATGTATTTAAATATAAGTCGCTTTACAATTCCAATGAATAATTAATGCTATTTTTCCTATTATATCCTTAAATATTTATTATTCTATCTGCTTTTAATTATATAAATTTATCTTCCACATGTCATTAATGAAGGATAATTTTGTAAAAACCTTCATAATTTCTCATTTTCATACAACAATTATTATTTTTCTTAAACTGTGTGAAAAGTCTAAAACGACTTATAATAAAAAACGGAGGGAGTACTTTGTATTAGAATCATTAACCTATGACCCTTAAATGAGAAGTTAAATGAACCATCAACCATATAATATAGTACCAATCCTATCGTAGCACTGAATACATAAATCCTTATAGTATGCTTTTTTACAGTACATGCATCTATCCGGTACTCAAATTCAGGAATTTCTGAATTTAAGAAACTTAAATTCTTAGTACAAAATTCAACATGGATTGCTTTATTGTACAACTCCCTTTAATATTCTTTATTTCCAATTTAAGTATTCTAATTTTCATTCTACCTTAAATACAATACCAAATAATATATCATTCCAATTTTAATGCTACACGTCACTGCAATACTAATTATCAAAACCATATTTTTCAAGATAACAAACAAACAACAACTAATATCTAAAAATAGGATTTAACAAAAAAAATTCCTTCTAATCCATAATTTATGATAATACTCTGATAAAGTAGTCAAGAAATTGATGTATGTGGTTTATATATCAACTTATCAACAACTACTTTGTGTTTATTTATATTTCATTCTAGAAGAGTATACAATTGGTTAATCTGAAATTAGGAGTCAACTATACTATTATTAAATTCAAATTAAATATTATTGATCCAAGTAGTATATGAAGAGTGGTGAAGACCGTAAGCTTAACCGTTTCAAAACTCTCTGAATGCTATAAAAACATTGTCATTACCTCACTTTTCTCACAAACAAAAATGGAATTCTCCAAAACCTCTCTGTCTCTTTTCTTGTTCTTCATTATATTTTCTTCATCTTCTGCAACTTCTCGCATCACTCATCAACAACGTTTGCTATCAACCCCCAAGTTTTCGCCAAATCAACGAGCTGAGAAGCTTATAAGAAGCTTTAACTTATTCCCAAAGGAACCGGTTAATATAATACATGGTGATCATTCTCTCGATCAGTTTGTCCCGGGAAAGATCGTAGAGAAGAAGTTCTCGTTTTTCGGTGATTCTGATGAGCCTTCTGTTGATGATCTTGGTCACCATGCCGGATATTATTCCCTTTCCAAATCTGCAAGGTAACTAAACTGATAACCTTCTTATATTTGTGTAGATACCAGATTTTTAATCTTATTTACCAACCTAATATAATTGCAGTATGATGCGGTTGTAGATAGAGACTACTAAATCATTTAATTTTATGTGAATGAGTAGAATATTGGAATGTATGAATGGTGTGTAATGAACCAGAATTTCTAAGAGAAAAAAAAGCATTTTGGAATTAATGACGATGTAACAGTTTGAACATTATTTTAAATGGTTGATAATATGAAATGTCATGTGATGGTGAGTTAAAGTAGTTTCCAACAAAAATCATCGTTTATGTTGATGAGATCCAGGTCAAAAGGTTGTTGTACCACTTTGTTCTCAATATATACTTACCTGTTTTATTTATTTATTTATTTATTTATTTATATCCTAAGTGATATTTTCAATGTGCATGACTATAGTAACAGATCTCAAGGAACCCACCATTGACATTCTCTTAACACGTCACATGCACATATACTCATTATATCATCAAAACATGTGGTCAATTTTATTTGTTTATTGAATTGTAGGATGTTCTATTTTTTCTTTGAATCTAGAAATGGTACTAAGGATGCACCAGTTGTGATATGGTTGACTGGAGGGCCAGGTTGTAGCAGTGAACTTGCTTTGTTTTATGAGAATGGACCTTTTAAAATTAACAATGATTTGTCTCTTTCTTGGAATGACTATGGTTGGGACAAGGTAATATAGTAAAATTTATATATATAGTCATACCAAATACATTGGTTAACAAGCCGAATCAAGTTGTTACACCAAATGAGGTTTCTTATTGACTAAAGTGTTTTTTTTTTTTTTCATTTTGTAGGGATCAAATATTATTTTTGTTGACCAACCCATTGGGACAGGTTTCAGTTACAGTTCTGATGATAGTGATATTCCTCATGATGAAACTGGTGTTAGTAATGATTTGTATGACTTCTTGCAGGTATATACAATATCAATTTTGAAATTTGAAAAAATATGATGAAGCACATGATATATATATGAATTTTACTATATTAGATTAACTAAAGTTTTTCTTTGCTATATTACAGGAGTTTTTCAAGCAACACCCTGAGTATGTTAAGAATGACTTTTATATTACTGGCGAATCATATGCTGGACACTATGTTCCCGCACTTGCGTCTCGAGTTCACCAAGGAAACAAAAATAACAAAGGGGTTACTATAAACCTCAAGGTCTTACAATATTCTATTTATATTATGAATTCATTAGCTTCATTTTTCAGCATGTTTTGATTCATATTTTCATTTATGTACTATAACAGGGATTTGCTATCGGTAATGGGTTAACCAACCCGGGAATTCAGTACCAAGCATACACTCAATTTGCGGTTGATAACAAATTGATTACAAAGGAAGATCAAGCTGATATCAACAAGTTGATTCCACCGTGTTTGGACGCCACCAAAACTTGCGGTACAGAACTCTTTTTACATTTATATCATCTTTCTATTGTTTTTTACATGATATTTGATAATTTGTGTTTGATTTGTTAGAAAGTGAAGGTGGAGAAAGTTGCTTAACAGCCTTAAGTCAATGCGAAAGGATAATGAATAATATCTTGTCCATTGCTGGAAACATTAATGTAAGTAATCATAACGAAACAAAACTTACTTTTTTTTCGTGTTAATTTAACTAATATCTTGTAAACTGTAGTTCTATGATATCAGAAAGACATGCGAGGGACCATTGTGTTATGATTTCTCAAATCTTGAGACTTTTCTAAATAAGAAAACAGTTAGGGATGCTTTAGGTGTTGGAGATATAGAGTTTGTTTCATGCAGCAAAGTAGTATACAATGCTATGCTGCAAGATTGGATGAGAAACCTTGAAGTGGATATTCCTTCACTTCTTGAAGACGGAATCAAGGTTCTTATATATGCTGGAGAATTTGATTTTATATGCAATTGGCTTGGTGAGTGATATATCTTTGCATTATAGGACATTTCAAACTCTTATTATGTTATGTTATTATGTTATGCTAATTTGCAATCATATGACAGGGAATTCAAATTGGGTTCATAGCATGAATTGGTCAGGTCAAAAACAGTTTGCTGCATCCAAAACAGTTCAGTTTTTGGTTGATGGTACAAAGGCAGGATTGATGAATAGCTATGGACCTCTCTCTTTTCTAAAGGTTAGTTTATACTTTTCTTGAGTGTTACATTGTTGATTTCATTTTTGGTTAGTTATGTTTATGTGTTGTGTAACAGGTGAATGGAGCTGGACATATGGTTCCTATGGATCAACCAAAAGCTGCACTTCAGATGTTGGTAAGCTGGATAGAAGGGAACCTGAACGAGACGAGCTTTTAACTTCTATGCAAATTGATACAAACATGTCAAGATTAAAATCAAAACATCCTTTAGTGATCACAACTTTTTTGTGTGCATGACTTAATGTATATTATATTTGAATGGTGAAATTTTATATTTATAAATGGTTTTTATAACTAATTATAATCTTCCGCTGCAACTGTGATGAGGGTTCTGGTATGACATGTTTGGCGTGAAACATGCTCTACTTAGTACTATAGAGTGAGAAACACAATCACAAAGATAACACTAATGATGAAGAGAGTGAGAAATGAGAGTCAAGAGACAATAGGGTAGAATAGTGATCTTGTACTTTAGAACCCAACGGATTATTTATACTTACACAGCATTACATATAACCAAGTAAACATAAAATCAAAATTTACAAACTGGTAATTGGTTATGCATTTCTGGTAAACGGTTACAAAGAGCTACTGGAAGTTGTGTTAACCGTTTACACACTTCAGGTAAGGTAGCTGGTTACTAAGAGCTACTGGAAGTTGTGGTAATCTGTTACAGCTCCAAAGTAGTTTGTATTGTATTGAACATCATTTTTTTATTACAAGTATTGAACATCATTTGATTAATAAAATACATTGATTTTGCTTTTGTTGTTATAAAAGAAATAGTGAATATTCATTTTGATCCCTCACAAAAATTACACAATTTAAATTAGTCCTTCATGAATCGGGTATTTTCTTGGAGTACACGGTTTTATGGGATCTTTTGGAGAGTCTTTTGGGGGGTTACAAGAAGCGAAGGATTGTGTAGAGTGGTCTCTTGATGCGGAGAAAGACTTTACGGTGTCGTCTTGTTATTCCCTTTATGCTCAAGCGCGCATCCCCTTTGGACCTTACAATAGGTGGGATGATGCTTTGAAGTTAATTTGGAAGATGGAGGTGCCTTTTAGGATTAAAAGCTTCGGTTGGAGGCTTTTTGCGAATAGGCTTCCCGCAAAAGATCAATTGGTGTATAGAGGTATTAACATAACTTCTTCTAATTTAAAGTGTGTTTTTTGTGATATGCATTTGGAAGATAGGGACCATATTTTCTTCAAATGCAATGTGATTAAATTTGTTTGGAAAGAGATTGCTAAGTGGGTGGATTTTCCGGGTTGAAATATGGAAGAATGTATCTGTAACACCCGTATAATTTTAATATTGATTTAATTGGAACATTGAATTAATAATTAGAATTATTAAGAATTTTGTGGAAAATAATGAATTCATGACAAATAATTTTCAAGATTTTTAATAATATTAAATAATTCTGAATTTAAAACAAAAATTACAAATTTTGTACCAATGGAGTCTCAAACCAAGGACCGATTGTCATACCCCAATTTTTGACCCTAAGATCACACATCATTTGCATACCAATCATCAATCAAGAAGTTTTAACTTAGAACTCTACTTGTGGTGTTATGCTCAATTCATCTGCAAGGGAATCATCGAGCACCCATGTTTTAGTCTTGTATATATTGTTTTACTAACCAAAATACCAAAAATATTGCCTTGTGCTCTTGTATGTTTGTGTTTTGTAGGTACCAAGTCATAACATCCATCAAAAGGAGCATTTTTCAACATTTTCACTATGCAAATCGATTTGCATAAGGTGTAAATCGATTTACACAACTGTTTCTGCACTAGATTTGCTTCTGCCATCAGTGCAAATCGATTTGCATAAGACAGCAATCAATTTGCATAACTGTTTTTGCCCCAGATTTTGCCTTTTTCAGCTATGTAAATAGATTTGCATAAAGTGTAAATCGATTGCACCAGTGCGAATTTGGAAAAATGAAGGCAAATTTCAGCTTTTGAAAGTGTTGACATCATTTGCAAGCATGGGAAGCATGACTTAGCTCTTGTATTTGATTACCTACATCATTTAATCATAAACCCTCATGTGATTGCATCAAGACCATTGGATCTCATTTTTGGCTCCAAATCCTTTTCCCAAGCCTAATTCTATTTTCCAATCCTAACTCCAAGCCACAAAATTTCCCAAGCCTAAGTGCTATAAATTGAGGCATTCCCCTCTTCATTTTTCAAGTTTTGATAGCCAAGAAAACTCTTGCTCTTTCTCTTCTCACCTCTTCCAACCCCTCACTCAAAGCTCTTTTTCTTCCACACAAATTAGTGAGTCACATCTTGAACCTCACTAATTTAGAGCTAAACCTCAACATAAACACTACTTTTTCTTCATCAATTGTGAGAGATCAAGGCTTGTGGTTGTGTGTTCTTGAAGAAGATTCAAAGTTTGTGAAAGATTTGGTAAAATTCTAGATCCATTCCATAATTCAAGATGTGATCCATTGTTATTTATGCTTGATGCACCTTTGGTGCTACAATGATGAGTTTTGCTTGCTTAGTTGATACATTTTCGTGCACAAATTGATCCAAGATCACAAGGTGTTTGGTTTTATGTTTAAACAAGTTTTCTTCTCTTGATTTGCTGTTTTTTTTTTTGAAAACTGTGTTGTGAAAATCGATTTACATCTGGTGCTAATCGATTTACACAACTGTAAAACTGCGCAGATTTGAAACAGAGTTATGCAAATCGATTTACACTCTGTGCAAATCGATTTACATCTGGGCAGAATGCTTGTTTTTGTGGTTTTTGACTTGTTTTTGGTTCTAACTCATCTTCTACTCCATTCTTTTGATATTTTCTTTGAATCATAAGTTAGAGGCCTAATTTCTCTCTAATTTCAATGGACTTAGGGCGTCGATAGGATGAGAATCCAAATCCGCAATATTAAGTGATTGAAATTATGGATGAAAGGAGCTTTTAATGTGGTTCCATCTTTTACCTCTTTTTATTTTGATCGATGAAAGTCTTAACACCTTGAGAATTCTTATGGATTCTTGGTAAAGACGAGATCGCTCCCTATTTTTCTTTTCGTGCGGTATTGCTTTCGGAGAGCGATCTACATATCACTTCTCTCGCATGCATTAGTACATAAAGTTTTGACCGGCCTCGTTGTAGGGTGATTTCTACATAAATCACTTGGCGATATGCTTAACATAGCGCAATATTTCGTGTCCCGAATCAAAAAGATCAAATATGGAAGAGAATTGTATGCGGTTGATTTAAGACTTATGGAGGTTTATCGTGTAGTCGCTATGATTTTATCAAGCTTCTGATAAATGTCTATCGAATTTAAATCCGAGTACATCCTTCACTCACCATCGATCTTCATTACTAACTTTGATAACATACTTGACAAGTTTCAAGATGGTTATCTTTAACATCTAACAATTGACTTTAATTTTCGCACTTTATTATATTGCTCTTTATATTTCTCGCTTTATCGCTTTATTTTATCATTTCAACATATTTACATTCCGCTATTTTCTCTTTGTCCATTTGGACACTATGTTTATGCTTCCGCTATTTTTCTTTTGTCCACTTGGACCATACTTTACTTTTATGCTAAAACACTAATAAATAACAAAAATCTAAAAAACACCTAAGGCTCTCTTTTGGACTATTGGTTACTATCCCTAGCGTTTTGGAGATTCGGACTTATGGACTTAGTACCTCTGGACCCTCATGATATTGTTACTCTGCTGTTATTCTGTCTGTCTGGCATTGGATTGTTGTTTGTTTATATGTGCAGGTACTTCCTTGAAAGCCCTTGATGGTTAATTCCAAGGCATTGATATAAGGATTTTACCCGAAAGCAGCCGTTACTCTGTCCGATTTTCGTCAGAATTTTAATGTGCTTAATGCGAAATGGTGCTAAGATAATAATAAGTTCATCTGGATCCCCAAGTGGTAATATGTTGGTATTAATAGTCCAAAGGATGGGAAATCTACCTTGACTCACAATGTCAAGTGTTGGCTTCTTCTTCAGTTAGACCGTTTCTTTCCTTAGCTTTTATTTTACGCAATAGGATAGCCTCTTCATCTCCTCCCATTCTTAAATTTTCAAAATCTTCTCCCTTTTTCAAAAACCTTCTTATGTTTGCAAACCTTTTCAAAACCTTTTCTTTAAAAAACATCTTTTGCCCTTAGTGGCCTTTTTCTTCAAAAGTTTAGACACTATTAATCGTCGAAACGAGTGGTTATACCCCACGATTTTGAAATTGATTGATATAATGAGATCTTTTCCGCGTGAGAGAGCTAGTGGCATACTCGTTGATTTTATCCGAGTTGGAGCCCTTCTTTCATTTGCGATGCAAAGAACTCATTTGTTCTCATGCTCAAGATCAATGGCTGAGTATTTCTCTCCGACGACGATAAAGTTTTTATTCGTTTTTAAAATGTTTTTCCCTTTAAGCGGAACTACATTAGCTCTGACTTCTCCATTGCACCGAGGAGGTATGTAGGCACAAGGCTTAACGTCTTGCCGAGCTTATTTTAAAAATAAAACAAACCGTTTTTAGCACACACGACACAGATTTTCAAAAAGGTTCCTGTGGAGTACCACAGATATGAGGGGTGCTTAAAACCTTCCCCTTGTATAAACAACACCCGTACCTAAGATCTCTTCTTTTTGTTTTAAAAACAAACTTTGGGTTTTATTCGTTCTTTTCCCTTTTTCTTTGGAAACAATAAAGCGCGGTGGCGACTTTCACTGAAATATTGAGTCGAGTCAATTCCATGGCTTCGATCTCAGATTTTCCCCGCTACAGAAAAATCGCGACTTCACTGGGGAACCAGTTTTAAGTGTGTTAAGCCTATTTTTGTTTATCTGTGTGTTTTACCTGTATATGCTGTTGTGTGCTTTGTTTGTTTATCTTCTTTTTTTTCTTTTTGGTGCTCGATGGTTCCTCTGTGATGAGATAAAGTTCTAACCCGAACTTTGGTGAGTAACTTGAGATAGGAGGTGGTAAGACCAATAGTCGCATGTCAGGAGCAATCTTTACCATGAGCGTCATATGGTGGAACCCCAATCAGTGGAGGCCTCATGGAAGGTAGTAGAGGTTGTTACGAACCATCGTGATAACGCTATTACTTTCAATAGTGAGTGTCCGTAGAAGTTGAATGGCCTAGAACCTTTTTAACCCATCTAAGCCTTTTTAGGATGTAGTGCAGAAACAAGATCAAGTACCAATTTGAGCTTGTTGTCATGCGATACTACGCTCAGACGAGGTCTTTTTAGGCATATTATTGGCGCCCATGAGCAATTGTGCGTGCCGGTAATATCCGATAGAATATTGAAAACTCTGGGAACCTTTGTAGAACCCGATTGGCAGGTACAAAACTCCTTAGATCACGCCTTGTGGGATGGGTAGACCCATGGCTCCATGGTCGTGACGTCGAACCTAAGAACCTAGACTGTGTGATTTTGTGTGATTTGCTGTGATCTTGTGTGCTCTTGATTGTGGTTGATGCATAAACCATGCATTCATAAAAATGACATTCACAAATGGTTTTCAAGGAACTTAGAGACATTTTTTGTAAACATCACAGGTACCATGGATCAAAAGAGAAGCATCAAGAAGTACACTTTCAGGAATTCAAGTGCAAAGGAATTGAAAGAGCTAGCAACTTTGATTCCTAATCTTGACAACTTCAAAAACTGTTATGGGAAATTGATCTCTATCTTGAAGACCAAAGTGGAAAAGGGGATTCTTGAGACTCTTGTGCAGTTTTATGACCCAGTTTATCATTGTTTCACCTTTCCGGATTACCAACTTATGCCCACTTTGGAGGAGTATTCTTATTGGATTGGTTTGCCAGTTACGAATGATATACCGTTTAGTGGTCTGGAGAAAGAGCCTCAGGTTGATGAGATAGCAGAACTCCTTCAGTTGAAGATATCAGATGTGAAAGCAAACATGACCAAAAAAGGAGGAATTTGGGGGTTGACTTCTAATTTATTGATTGGAAAGGCTTTTATGTTGGCTAGTAAAGGAAGTATGATTGCTTTTGAGACATTTTTGGCCTTGCTCATCTATGGTTTGACACTCTTTCCCAACATTGACAATTTTGTCGATGTTAATGCTATTCGGATCTTCATGATTGGGAATCCTGTGCCTACTTTGCTTGGGGATACTTATCATTCCATTCACCATAGGACTAATAATAAAGGTGGACTTATCAATTGTTGCACTCCTTTGCTCTATAAGTGGTTTATTTCACACTTACCTCAGACTAAGAATTTCTTGAACAATCCTGATGGTCTCTCATGGCCTCAGAAGTGAAGGATAGAAAAACACTTAGAAAGGGGGGGTTTGAATAAGTGTAGTCTAAAAACTTGAACGATAAAAATAATTTGCACAGTTATTTTTATCCTGGTTCGTTGTTAACTAAACTACTCCAGTCCACCCCCACGGAGTGATTTACCTCACCTGAGGATTTAATCCACTAATCGCAACAGATTACAATGGTTTTCCACTTAGCCCACAACTAAGTCTTCTAGAGTATCCTGATCACAACCTGATCACTCTAGGAACAAATGCTTAGAGACCTTCTAAGACTTCTCTAGAGTATACTGATCACAACCCGATCACTCTAGTCCTTTACAATTTAATGTAAACAAATTCTAAGAGTATTACAATTGCTTCTTAAAAGCAATAATCACAAACTGTGATATTTCTCTTACAGATTTAAGCTTAGACTCACTAAAGTATTACAACAGTAATGTAGTGAGGTTGAAGATGAAGTTTGATAGCTTTTGAAGTGAACAGCAAGATAGTATCAGAGATAGTTCAGAATTCGTTCAAAGTGCGTCCAAAACTCGTAACCTTGCTTCTCATCAGAACTTCATATTTATAGGCGTTTTGAGAAGATGACCGTTGGGAGCATTTAATGCTTTGCGTATTCCGTACAGCATTGCATTTAATGTTTCACGCTTTTGTCAACTACCTCGAGCCTTGTTCACGCTGTGTCTACTGACGTTGCCTTTAATAGCTTCCAACGTTCCTTTTGTCAGTCAGTGTAGCCTTCCACCTGTACTTTCTTCTGATCTGATGTTTGTGTATACAACGTTTGAATATCATCAGAGTCAAACAGCTTGGTGCATAGCATCTTCTTGTCTTCTGACCTTGAAGTGCTTTTGAGCGTGATACCATGAGAACTTCAGTGCTTCTGCTTCTGATCTCAAGTTCTTATGATGCTTCCATAGACCCATGTTCTGATTCTGCCTTGACCATCTTCTGATGTCTTGCCAGACCATGTTCTGATGTTGCATGCTGAACCTTCTGAGTCAAAGCTTCTGAGCGCTGATTTGTGCATACTCTTTATATATTTCCTGAAAAGGAAATTGCAATGTATTAGAGTACCACATTATCTCACACAAAATTCATATCCTTGTTATCATCAAAACTAAGAATATTGATCAGAACAAATCTTGTTCTAACAATCTCCCCCTTTTTGATGATGACAAAAACATATATAAATGATATGAATTTGCGATCAGAAAGAGTAGACGGCTAAAGACAATTACACAGCTAAATCATAAGCATGTGAATATGTCTATGTCTCCCCCTGAGATTAACAATCTCCCCCTGAAATTAATACTAGAAGAATTTTAATAATAAAAGACTTCCCTGAGTATTTCAGTAGAGACGTTCACAGTGCTTGACCTTCAGAACATTCATGACTTCTGATTTCTGCTTCCATAGGACAGCTTCAGAACATTGAATTTCTTTAGATCCTCAGAACATTCACAGCTTCTGACTTCTGCTTCCATAGGACAGCTTCGGAGCTTGAATTTCTTTGATCTTCAGAACATTCCCAGCTTCTGACTTCTGCTTCCATCGGACAGCTTCAGAACTTGAATTTCTTTGATCTTCAGAACATCCACAGCTTCTGATTCTTGCTTCCATTGGGACAGCTTCAGAGCTTGAATTTCTTCTTACATCACTTCATGCTAGATTGTATCAGAACATTGTTGAATGTACCAGAGCATCATCAGAGCATCTCTACATCCTGAAATGTTACAGAACAAACTCCACAACAAAAGTTGTAGCATGAATAAATCATAACTTATCACATATATATATATATCAGAACATACACAATGCATCAGATTATATATGATAAGATATAGGATTATTAGAACATGTTAAGGACAGAAAATAAGTTAATGCATATTCTATCAGAATATCATCACACTTCTTTCTTCCTGCTTCTGATTCTGAAGCTTCATAGCACTCAGCTTGCTTCAGTTTCCATGAGCATATTCCTTTTACAGAATTTGCGATTCCTCATGATTTTGCTTCTAATGTTGAGCTTTCAATCCTGCAAAACAACTTAGAAAGATATGAAGCTTGCAGCTTCTGTTAGTAATGTGGGGGCTTTTTTCCCAGCAACTGCTAATATAAATCAAATCATTTATCACTATTTCTCCCCCTTTTTGTCATAACATCAAAAAGAATGTAAAAGATTCAGATGTATCCACAGAACAAATGGAAAGAGAAACAAATAGTCATTGATAAAATAAGCAGAAGTACAAGAGTTATGCAGAAAAAGCTTTTCATTGATTAAACCAACAGAATTACAAAAGATGTATGCTGAATAAGCAGATGCAGCAACCAAAGAAAACTACAAAGACCAAAGACTAAGACCCTAGCCTAGACAAAATCTGCGCCAGTATGTCATGAATCCGGTCAGTGATCTCTTGGAAGGTCTTCAGCCTCAGCATATTCTGGCTCGGGCAACACAGAAGCTCCAACTTTCAATGCCTGAAGAATAGCTGCAAGGTTTGTTGGAGGAATTGGACCAGCAACTTCTGCAGGATAAACCACTTCTGGAAAGACCATGTGAGGAGCGCTTTCAGAAGGGTTCATTCTGAACCAATTGAACAACCATTGAAAATCTCCAGTCAGCACTGGAAACCTTGGTCTCCATACCACAATGTCTCTGCAGGGGTTTCCTTCTTCCATCTCATCTGCAGGTATCCTCTCTTCAAGAACTATTCTGTTCCTGATGAGATGGTGATAGCTGCTTTCACCAACTTCCAAGAGAAGACCACGAGCACCAGGTGCTTCAGTCATGATCCTTCTCTGGACATCCGTAGCCCTAACCAGAAAATCCTAGAGAAAGGAGTCCCAGAGGTTGCAGGTAGCGTACTCATCCAGATGATTAAGGTGAGCAGCACCCAGAATATCCAACCAGCTATTTACATCTGAGTGTAAAAGCTCTAGATAAGCATGAGTGATAGGTGTAGGAGGGTTGACTGTGAATCTGGAGTCAGGAAACACAAAACTTTAGGGGTTAGGTGTTCTGGTGGGAAAAGGGTGAGAGAGCGGTGAGGAGATATCTGTGAGATGGGTAGAGGGAGAAAGGATATCAGATGGTGAAGATGGTGGTTCCAGAGAGGTGAAAGAAAAAGAAGAGGTGGTGGAGGTCTGTGAAGAGGGAGGTGATTCAGGGATACCTTCAAGGGGTTGATACACACGTCTAGAGTAGTTTCCAGACATCATAGCTTCAAAAGGATTCACCTTGAGAGGATCGTAGGTGATCCTTACCCTTTTTGGTTTGTTTTTAGGTTCATCAGATGCCATTCTCTTTTGTTTGCGGGAATTCAGTACCAAGCGTACACTCAGTTTGCGGTTGATAACAAATTGATTACAAAGGAAGATCAAACTGATATCAACAAGTTTATCCCACCGTGTTTGGACGCCACCAAAACTTGTGGTACAAAATTCTTTTTACACTTATATCAACTTCTTTGACTCATTTTTGTTTACAACTTTCTATGTGTTGGATTTATTAGAGAGTGAAGGTGGAGAAAGTTGCTTAACAGCCTTAAGTCAATGCGAAAGGATAATGAGTAATATCTTGTCCATTGTTGGAAACATTAATGTAAGTAATCATAACCAAACAAACTTACTTTTTTTCGTGTTAATTTAACTAATATCTTGTAAACTATAGTTCTATGACATCAGAAAGACATGCGAGGAACCATTGTGTTATGACTTCTCAAATCTTGAGACTCTTCTAAATAAGAAATCAGTTAGGGATGCTTTAGGTGTTGGAGATATAGAGTTTGTTTCATGCAGCAAAGTAGTATACAATGCTATGCTGCAAGATTGGATGAGAAACCTTGAAGTGGATATTCCTTCACTTCTTGAAGACGGAATCAAGGTTCTTATATATGCTGGAGAATTTGATTTTATTTGCAATTGGCTTGGTGAGTGATATTTCTTTGCGTTATAGGACATTTCAAACTCTTAGTGTGTTATTCTAATTTGCAATCATATGACAGGGAATTCAAATTGGGTTCATAGCATGAAATGGTCAGGTCAAAAACAGTTTGCGGCATCCAAAACAGTTCAGTTTTTGGTTGATGGTACAAAAGCAGGATTGTTGAATAGCTATGGACCTCTCTCTTTTCTAAAGGTTAGTTTATACTTTTCTTGAGTGTTACATTGTTGATTTCATTTTTGGTTACTTATGTTTATGTGTTGTGTAACAGGTGAATGGTGTCGGACATATGGTTCCTATGGATCAACCAAAAGCTGCACTTCAGATGTTAGTAAGTTGGATAGAAGGGAGCCTGAACGAGACGAGCTTTTAACTTCTATGTAAATTGATACAAACATGTCAAGATTAAAATCAAAACATGCTTTAGTGATCACAACTGTTTTGTGTGCGTGACTTAATGTATACTATATTTGAATGGTGAAATTTTATATTTATAAATCGTTTTTTATAACTAATTATAATCTTCCGCTGCAACTGTGATGATGGTTCTGGTATGACATGTTTGGCGTGAAACATGCTCTACTTACTATATAGTGAGAAATACAATCACAAAGATAACACTGATGATGAAGAGAGTGAGAAAATGAGAGTCAGAGATAATAGGGTAGAAAATGTAGAATAGTGATCTTATAATTTAGAACCCAACGGATTATTTATACTTACACAACATTACATCTAACCAAGTAAACATAAAATCAAAATTTACAAACTGGTAATTGGTTATGCATTTCTGGTAAACGGATACAAAGAGCTACTGGAAGTTGTGTTAACCGATTACACACTTCAGGTAAGGTAGCCGGTTACTAAGAGCTACTGGAAGTTGTGGTAATCTGTTACAGCTCCAAAGTAGTTTGTATTGTATTGAACATCATTTTTTTATTACAAGTATTGAACATCATTTGATTAATAAAATACATTGATTTTGCTTTTGTTGTTATAAAAGAAATAGTGAATATTCATTTTGATCCCTCACAAAAATTACACAATTTAAATTAGTCCTTCATGAATCGGGTATTTTCTTGGAGTACACGGTTTTATGGGATCTTTTGGAGTCTTTTGGGGGGTTACAAGAAGCGAAGGATTGTGTAGAGTGGTCTCTTGATGCGGAGAAAGGCTTTACGGTGTCGTCTTGTTATTCCCGTTATGCTCAAGCGCGCATCCCCTTTGGACCTTACAATAGGTGGGATGATGCTTTGGAGTTAATTTGGAAGATGGAGGTGCCTTTTAGGATTAAAAGCTTCGGTTGGAGGCTTTTTGCGAACAGGCTTCCCACAAAAGATCAATTGGTGTATAGAGGTATTAACATAACTTTTTCTAATTTAAAGTATGTTTTTTGTGATATGTATTTGGAAGATAGGGACCATATTTTCTTCAAATGCAATGTGATTAAATTTGTTTGGAAAGAGATTGCTAAGTGGGTGGATTTTTCGGGTTAGAATATCGAAGAATGTATCCCCTTTTTTATGGAATGACATTCGATGGGCTGTGTCGAAAGAATTAAAGAAGGCAAATTAGGGGTGGTTTGGTTAGCCACTTCTTGGATTATTTGGGTGACAAGAAATGGATTTTGCTTTAGGAATGAGGTTTGAAATGTTACTAACATGATTTGGAATATCAAGATTTTGATATGGAGATGGTCTTTTTTTTTTGGAGATATTGCATATTCTAATTATAATTTTTACGAGTTTAGTAAAGACCCGGTGTCTTTTATGTCGTAAGTTTAATTGGTTTGTAATATCTTTCTTTGGCGGTTTTATTCCGTTTCATGTGTATCAAGGTTGGAGAACCATTAGTTCTCCTATATATAAAATTCTTGCTTACACAAAAAAAAAAATAGTCCTTCACAAGACTCGATTTAATCCTTACAAAATTTAAACAATATCTTAAGTCTTTACCACTAGACCAATATGCATTCATGACAAATAATTTTCAAGATTTTTAATAATGTTAAATAATTCTGAATTTAAAACCAAAAATTGCAAATTTTGTACCAATGGAGTCTCAAACCAAGGACCGATAAATGATTTTTTTTAATAGGCAATGGAATTAATCAAGGGAGTATAATAGACACTCCACCCAAAAACAAGCAGAAAGCTCCTATAGCTCTAAACAAGTGAGCGGAAGGATCTCCGACATACATTCGGTAAAACTAAAACTCTCCTTGAAAATTATAGCATTACGCTTAAGCCATAAGGACCACACCGTGGCTAGCCAAATCACCTTCGCGGTGGTTCTTTTGGACGAAGACTTGACCTTATCTCAAAAATAGAAGAAATAAACAAACTTCTCAAAAGACAACACCGATCCGAGACCAACCCACTCAAAAACCTTTTTCCAAATATGCGCGGTAACCTCGCAATCCCGAAAAAGATGAGATAAGGATTCGACCTCCGTCATACACATAACACAAAGCAAGTCATTATGTTCCTTCAAAATTCCCCTCTTGAACAATTGATCTTTGGTGGCTACTCTGTTATGCAAAAAACGCCAACCAAAAAACAAAATTTTTGGAGGGACTTTTACCTTCCATATGGTGTTGATGGCACTGACCAAAGGCTACTGAAGAGGAGGCCCAGAGAGGTTGATTTTAAATCTGTTGTAGCACGATTGGTTGAAGAACACTCCGTCCGAATTCCCTCGCCACTGAAACGAATCTGCTGCGGATTGGGACAGTAGGAACGGCTGTAGCACTGTTATAAGATCTTCCAAAAGAGATAACGGAACATCACTATTACTTGAAGCCAAAGACTGTATATCCCACTTCCATCCTTCAATAGTGTACGACCCCACTTCAGCTACTGACATCAGATGGTTAACCGTATGTTGGAAAATTTCTGGAAATGCCTCCATGAGGGGCTGCCGGCCCGTCCAGCAAGCATACCAGAATGGTATGTTTTCCCCATTGCCTACACAGAAGTCAACAGCCCCCGCGAAGTGATTCTCGTGCAAGAAAGCGTAGTTATCAGAAATCAAAAGGTCTCTCCACCAAAAATAATCTTTCTTTCCCACGAGTGAAATATCCCCAACTAAGACCTTTAATTTTAAGTTACCATATCTAGCTTTAAGAATGCCTCGCCAAACCGCTTCGTCATCCGACAAGATCCTCCACTTCCATTTGGAAATTAACATCGCGTTCATGATTTCCACATTTTTTACTCCTAAACCTCCTTCCTCTCGAGGATTACAAATGACATCCTAAGACACCCAATGAATCGATCATTAAGCACTTTCACCGGGGCCTTATAGAAGGATAACGAACAAATAGGGATAGCGTTAAGCACTGAATTAATCAACACCATACGACCTGCTATGTGTTGAAATTGGCTCCTCTCCACGCGGCCAGCCGCTTCCTCAACATCGAAATTAAATCTTTCCACAATTAAAGATTCCTATGGTTGCTACCCACTTTGACGCCAAGATATTTAAACGGGAGATTACCCACTTTGCAAGAAAGAAAAGAAGATGACGCCTCTAAGAACCAATCTCCAACATTTATCCCGTATAGATTGCTTTTGTGAAAATTTATTCTCAACCTCGAAATTAATTCAAATCCCCTAAGTATAGTTTTCATACTCCAAACGTTTGAAGTGTCTCCCTCCAATATAATGATTGTGTCATCCATAAATTGAAGCATATCAACCTCCTCACTATCATTGAACTTAAACCCCCGAAATTCGCCTATGTTTTTAGCCTTCCGCATTAAAGCCGTAAGAACCTCCATGACTAAAACAAATAGGAAAGGAGACAATGGGTCTCCTTGACGAAAACCTTTCTCAACCTTGAAATCCTTTGAAGTACTACCATTGATAAGGACGAACATACTATTTTGAAATATACAACATTCCATCCATCTCATCCATCTAACACCAAAACCCATACGAACTAAGACATGTCTAACAAAATTCCAACCTACTCGATCATACGCCTTTTCAAAATCAACTTTCAAAACCACACAACTTCTTTTATCTCTTCTAGCAAGGTCCAACACTTCATTAACTACAAGAACACCATCCGAAATGCATCTACCCGGGACAAAGGCCGTTTGATTTGTCGAGACAAGCTTCCCAATAACACTCCTCAACCTAGCCGCCAATAGTTTTGCAACAATCTTATACAAACTTCCCACGAGACATATTGGCCTATATTCGGTCAACGATTGGGGATTTTTCACTTTAGGGATAAGGGTAATGAAAGATGAAGTACAAGCTTTCGTAAGCCTTGTCTTCTCATGAAAATCCACAACAAGTCTAACAACGTCTTCTTTAACCACCTCCCAATTGTTTTTGAAAAAATCTAGCGAAAATCCATCCGACCCGAGACTTTTGTTGCCATCACAAGACCACACAGAATCTCTCACCTCCTCTTCCGAAAAAGGACTCTCCAACCGACCGGATTCACTAACACTCAAACACGTAAAATCTAAACCTTTTGTAATGGGTCTTTCAAAATCCTCCTCCTTGTAAAAATCTTGGAAATAATTGACTACCTCCTTCTTGATGTTTGCAACACCCTCCACCCTACCATTTAATCCCTCCAAAGAAGTGATAGCATTCCTTCTTTGTCTATTCTTAATTGAGTTGTGAAAAAATCTAGAATTCTTGTCTCCCTCTTTCATCCAAAGTTGCCTAGATTTTAATCTAAGCATACACTCTTTCGCATTCAAACGATTCCAAATCTCCTTCGTTGCCTCCCTTCTACTTTGAACCAAGGATTCTACATTCCCACCAATATTTTCCACCAACAAATTATACAATTCATTGATATTCTCCACCTCCTCTTTGACTTTCAAATAAATCCACCCAAACACCTCTCTATTCCAATCTCTTAGACGATTCTTCAAACTTCTAAGTTTCTCGTACAAGATGTAATCTCCCCTACGGGCCCGTAACATTCAACTTCCCTCATTACTCATTTATAAAGGTTTTAAAGCCTTCATGTTTAAACCACGCATTGTTGAACCTAAAGGGTTTAGGGCCTCAATCAACCAAACCAATGTTCAAACGAATCGGGGCATGGTCCGAAATGTCTCTATGCTCAATTCTTTGGTTTACCACACGCCAATCATCTAACATCTTCCTAAAGATCAAGAACCTATCCAACCTACTCATAGCCTTCCCATTATCTTTGAACCCAGTAAATTTTCCGCCCAAACAAGGAATATCAAACAGCCCCATGCTTCCAATGAAACCACAAAACTCCATCATTCTTCTACTATTGTGATAATGACCTTCCCCTATTATTTCTTCCCTACAAGAAACTTCATTGAAATCCCCAACAACACATCACTCCTCTATGCCACTCTTCCTCTTCCTATCTAATAAAGAGCTCCACAATAACCTTCTTTCCATCATACTACAAGGAGCATACACATTCACGAGATTGTAGCTAGCGCCTCCCCAATTAATGTTGATACCGACATACCCTTTCCCGATGAAACTGTAATTAAGGGACAAAGATCCTCTCCTCCAAAGAATAACCATCCCGCCCGACGCTCTCAATGAGTTGCACGCCATCCACTCCACCTCCTTACTCCCCCAAAAAGAACACGCAAGGATATCGTTAAAATAAGAAATTTTAGTTTCTTGTATAAAACACACTTCAATTTTATGAGATTGAATCAAATATCTAATTCTTTTCCTTTTGGAAGAAGATCCCCCTCCTCTAATGTTATATGAAATTAAATTCATGATAACAAATTTGGAACCATCTTCTTATCTTCCAGCCCCTTCTTGTCCTTCAGCTCTAAAACCTCCAATAATTTAACACTCATACTATCATCGATGACACCAATAACCCCTAGTTTAGAGATAGATCTCCACAACTTCTTTCCCACACCAGAATTAGCATTGAGCGACGTTCTATTATTGCAACAACGGATATCTGAAGTAGAAATAGAGGTGTAGGGTAAGAACTCATCGTTTGATATGGAATATCCTTCCGAAACCGCAACTTCCGGTGGAACCGAACCTGACTTTGATCTGGATCCATTCCTTGGAGCTATGCAGGCGTAGTAGGATGAAGCAATCTCCACGTTTTTCCCCAGGTCACGGGCAGGTCTGTGTTTTTTCTTTTTGACCGCGATTAAAGATGATTCTTTTACTGAAAATCTCCTACATTCCTTGTCAAACAAAATTGGGCCTATCTCCCCCGACCCACTCTCCAAAAGCCCATCATTATTCGTTAAAGGAATTTGCCTATCTGCGAACCCACCAGCATTGACATTGACAATATGGAAGTCTCTCTCTACTGAGTCACGTACTTTATTTCCATCAATGTTGCATAAGTTCTCCTAAATAGAATTAAATGCCTTATCATCTGTATTTATTGCACTAGACACGCCATCTTTTCCATGAAAGTCAAAAACCACCTTTTTGCTTTTGGCCAAATGGTTCTCCTTGATTTGTGAAAGAGTTAGCCTGACATCTATGCTACCTGATTTAGAAACATCCTCCTCCCTGTCTTGCACCTCATGAGTTGTCCTTTTCACATGCCTTGGAACCTCTCTATGATCTTCTTCCTTGATAATATCGTCGCCGGATATGACATCGTCGAAATAGATTCCCGACGGAGAATCGTAAGATGCAGAGTCATCTTCATCCACAGTTCTACAAAACGTTGGCTTTTCCTTAAACAAAGAAGTATCTTCTCTCATGCCAATATGGTAAGACACTCCATCTATGATTGTATTGACTGTTACATTGATCACCTCTTTCCACCCGGATTTTATACACGTACACGCTTCATCCATCCTAATCCTTGCAACAGTTTGCTCATCACATTTGATGAAAGAGCCTCTGGTTTCCGCTAGCATTTTGAAGAAACTATCTCCCCACGCATGGCAAGGAATACCCGTGATTCTCAACCAAATAAATCTATCACAATCTACACCGCTAGGAACCCATGGTCTAATAGAGTTGAACCATTGCTCCCACTACCCTCTTCATTCTTCAATGAAAATCTCCACCTCTCCACACACTAAGTCTTCTAGAATACATAAATTAGGGCCCATTAGGGTTAATCTGATAGAGAATAAGCCTTCTTCATGGAATAGATGCTTAAGTTCCATGGCCATCTCAGGAGCTTTGATGATCCCTGTAAATGCCTTTCTGTACCTGTTAAGCTTCTCCTTCTCCATGGAGAAGAACACTGTTCTATCCACCTGTTTGACTCCACTGGAGCATTCGATAACATGAGCTTTCCGGTTATGGATGACATCTACAAAGGAGCGTCTGTCCACCCAGGCCTTAGAACTTTGGCCTTGAAATCTCCCTCCTTTCTCTTCACTTGAAACCACCTTACCAAAATCTTCCTTCTTCCATGGCTGTTGGGTATGAGCCTTCACTTGTCTCTGAAATCTCGGAATATTCGCGAAAAGCTTCCTTCCTTCAAGCAACAATTTATCCAGTTTAATAGCCATAAGATTCTCATCCGCGACGTTATGGAAACGAACAAAGTCATAACGACTCCCTCTCTTGTCCTTCCTTAGAGGAATAACAACTTCATCGACATCCCCTAGCTCATTAAATTCAAACAACAAGTCCCTAGCGTTCCAATTATTTCCAAAGTTAGTGACATAGAAAGTAGATACTGCCTTTCCCGCCTCCTTCTTCCCTCCTCCTTCGGCCACATCCCATTTCTCCTCTATCCTCGATCTACCATTTCTCCGATCCACCTTAGTCCACCCATCATGAGAACGTTGCAGCGTACCCATTGTGAAGCCCGTAGAGAAAGAACAAGTTAGAGAGAGGGTAGAGATTCTCTCTCTAACATATTCTTTCAACAATATTTCAATGTTTTAAAAAAATAGGACTGATAAATGATAATCACTTTACAACTAGACAAATCAATTTCTATTGTTAATATTCTTAAAGTTTGTTTGGCCCAACTTTTTATCTACTTTTCTTCTCCTTATAAGGAGATGGAGGGCCAAACACATTTTTCATAAAGCTCTTATGAAAAAAAGTAGTTTTTTTTTAAAGAGAAAAAATTGAATAAAAGGAGCTTGTAAAAAAGGCGTTGAAACCAACTTTTTCGGAGCTTAAAACATGTGGTCGCGGTTCGAATCCCAACGAAAGCACTTTTCTTTAAAAAAAATGACGCTAATGTAGTAGACAGAAATTTTTCAATTTTTTCTACGGTTCATAACATCTAGAGTTATGTTTTATTTTTTTTTCTTCTTGTGTTTACATCATCATTTTTGTAGATACTAGTATTGTCCAACTTTTTATTTGTTTTATATATTATATTTTGTTTCATTGTATAATAATTTTCAATAATAATATTATGAATTTCTTCTACTATACACTAACTTATAGATGTTAATATAACAATTAAATAATACGCATTTTATATATATATATATATATATATATATATATATATATATATATATATATATATATATATATATATATATATATATACACACACACACGAAACAACTTTTAAATTAAAAATAACTTTTAAAAAATAATAACTTTTAAAAAATAATCATAACCAAACAACTTTAACTTTATTTTAAAAACTCTTATTTTTAACTTTAACTTTAAAGTAACTTTTAACTTTTAATGATAAATACTTAACTTAATAATTTAGAACAAACATTTACTTATTTCAAATAACACACAAATAAATATTTACTAATTTCAAATAATACACAAATTTAAAAATAAAATTAATAAAATGTAAATCCTCAATATATTTAATCAATTAAAAATAAATTAAATTATATATAATTGAAATACACTCAAATAAATATTTATTTATTTCAAACTAATTCAAATTAAATAATAATTAATTAATTTAATAGTAATTCAATTAATTGTTAAAAACATTAAATCAATTTAAATTAAATAATCAATTAATTTTTAAAATTATTTAGTTAATTCAAACTAAATAATGATCAATTAGTTTGATAGTAATTCAATTAAATATTAATATATTTATTTTTATTTGATTAATTATATTTAGGATTTATATTTTATTTATTTTATTTTTAAATTTTTGTATTATTTAAAATCTGTAAATATTTATTTGTTTGTTATTTGAAATAAGTCAATGTTTGTTCTGAATTATTTACTTAAATATTCATTATTAAGAATATTAACAATAGAAATTGATTTGTCTAATTGTAAACTATCATTTAATTTGAACGGACATGGGTTCGAGACCCCAATGATACAAATTTTATAATTTTTTGTTTGAAATTCAGATGGTAAAGGTCCTGAGTTCAATTCCATATAAAAAACAATTTTGACTTTTTTGATATTATTAATTCAGAATTGTTTAAAAATGAAATTATAATTAAAAATAAATTTAGTATTTAAAAAATCAAAAATAAAAAATAAAAGTCAAAACCAACGTGGCAGTCCAGTCGATTTAAAAGTATGAAAAAATCCGATTTAAAAAAATATTAACAGAAAGAGTAATACGGTCCGATTAAATATTGTAAATGATTAAATCAGTTTTTTGTATAAATAACTAATTTGAATTGTGTAATTTTAGTGATGAATTAAAATGGGCGTTCACTCTAAAAAACGACTCCTTAACTCTAACATCAATGAATGTGAAAATCATAATTAATAAATATAGAAATTAAGAGGCTTAAAAAAAACATAAAAAAAAACTTCAAATTAGTTATGTTTTGATTTTCTTAATAAGTGTAAAAAAATTGTTTTTCCTATAATTTACCAACTAGAGAATATTTCTATTATTATAGGTATACTAAAAGTGCGCAAATTATTTGATAGAATTGGTCTAATTGTTTTTTTTTTATCACCACCGGTTTAGTCTGGTTTGGGGGTCACTTCTGACATCATGCGGTTCTAACTCCTTCTCTATCGTAGCTGCGGGAATCAAACAGTGGTTCTCCCTACCAAATTCAACGTCAATCACCACTAAATCAACTAAACTTAATCTTGAGTTACTTAACTATTGTTTTGTTTATATTTAAAATAATAGAATAATATTCATACACTGTCTCGGTAAAATTATTTTACACATTCAATCAATAAAAAATCAACAAAATGTCATGTCATTAAAAGTTTATTAAAATAAAAGTGGAGTGTAATTAGATACATAATTATAATTGGTTGAAAGTGTAAAACTATTTTACACTATGGATTTCTTTTCTCTTAAAATAATTACTATTATGGTTAGTTGTGATGGATTCACTAACACTCAAACACGTAAAATCTAAACCTTTTGTAATGGGTCTTTCAAAATCCTCCTCCTTGTAAAAATCTTGGAAATAATTGACTACCTCCTTCTTGATGTTTGCAACACCCTCCACCCTACCATTTAATCCCTCCAAAGAAGTGATAGCATTCCTTCTTTGTCTATTCTTAATTGAGTTGTGAAAAAATCTAGAATTCTTGTCTCCCTCTTTCATCCAAAGTTGCCTAGATTTTAATCTAAGCATACACTCTTTCGCATTCAAACGATTCCAAATCTCCTTCGTTGCCTCCCTTCTACTTTGAACCAAGGATTCTACATTCCCACCAATATTTTCCACCAACAAATTATACAATTCATTGATATTCTCCACCTCCTCTTTGACTTTCAAATAAATCCACCCAAACACCTCTCTATTCCAATCTCTTAGACGATTCTTCAAACTTCTAAGTTTCTCGTACAAGATGTAATCTCCCCTACGGGCCCGTAACATTCAACTTCCCTCATTACTCATTTATAAAGGTTTTAAAGCCTTCATGTTTAAACCACGCATTGTTGAACCTAAAGGGTTTAGGGCCTCAATCAACCAAACCAATGTTCAAACGAATCGGGGCATGGTCCGAAATGTCTCTATGCTCAATTCTTTGGTTTACCACACGCCAATCATCTAACATCTTCCTAAAGATCAAGAACCTATCCAACCTACTCATAGCCTTCCCATTATCTTTGAACCCAGTAAATTTTCCGCCCAAACAAGGAATATCAAACAGCCCCATGCTTCCAATGAAACCACAAAACTCCATCATTCTTCTACTATTGTGATAATGACCTTCCCCTATTATTTCTTCCCTACAAGAAACTTCATTGAAATCCCCAACAACACATCACTCCTCTATGCCACTCTTCCTCTTCCTATCTAATAAAGAGCTCCACAATAACCTTCTTTCCATCATACTACAAGGAGCATACACATTCACGAGATTGTAGCTAGCGCCTCCCCAATTAATGTTGATACCGACATACCCTTTCCCGATGAAACTGTAATTAAGGGACAAAGATCCTCTCCTCCAAAGAATAACCATCCCGCCCGACGCTCTCAATGAGTTGCACGCCATCCACTCCACCTCCTTACTCCCCCAAAAAGAACACGCAAGGATATCGTTAAAATAAGAAATTTTAGTTTCTTGTATAAAACACACTTCAATTTTATGAGATTGAATCAAATATCTAATTCTTTTCCTTTTGGAAGAAGATCCCCCTCCTCTAATGTTATATGAAATTAAATTCATGATAACAAATTTGGAACCATCTTCTTATCTTCCAGCCCCTTCTTGTCCTTCAGCTCTAAAACCTCCAATAATTTAACACTCATACTATCATCGATGACACCAATAACCCCTAGTTTAGAGATAGATCTCCACAACTTCTTTCCCACACCAGAATTAGCATTGAGCGACGTTCTATTATTGCAACAACGGATATCTGAAGTAGAAATAGAGGTGTAGGGTAAGAACTCATCGTTTGATATGGAATATCCTTCCGAAACCGCAACTTCCGGTGGAACCGAACCTGACTTTGATCTGGATCCATTCCTTGGAGCTATGCAGGCGTAGTAGGATGAAGCAATCTCCACGTTTTTCCCCAGGTCACGGGCAGGTCTGTGTTTTTTCTTTTTGACCGCGATTAAAGATGATTCTTTTACTGAAAATCTCCTACATTCCTTGTCAAACAAAATTGGGCCTATCTCCCCCGACCCACTCTCCAAAAGCCCATCATTATTCGTTAAAGGAATTTGCCTATCTGCGAACCCACCAGCATTGACATTGACAATATGGAAGTCTCTCTCTACTGAGTCACGTACTTTATTTCCATCAATGTTGCATAAGTTCTCCTAAATAGAATTAAATGCCTTATCATCTGTATTTATTGCACTAGACACGCCATCTTTTCCATGAAAGTCAAAAACCACCTTTTTGCTTTTGGCCAAATGGTTCTCCTTGATTTGTGAAAGAGTTAGCCTGACATCTATGCTACCTGATTTAGAAACATCCTCCTCCCTGTCTTGCACCTCATGAGTTGTCCTTTTCACATGCCTTGGAACCTCTCTATGATCTTCTTCCTTGATAATATCGTCGCCGGATATGACATCGTCGAAATAGATTCCCGACGGAGAATCGTAAGATGCAGAGTCATCTTCATCCACAGTTCTACAAAACGTTGGCTTTTCCTTAAACAAAGAAGTATCTTCTCTCATGCCAATATGGTAAGACACTCCATCTATGATTGTATTGACTGTTACATTGATCACCTCTTTCCACCCGGATTTTATACACATACACGCTTCATCCATCCTAATCCTTGCAACAGTTTGCTCATCACATTTGATGAAAGAGCCTCTGGTTTCCGCTAGCATTTTGAAGAAACTATCTCCCCACGCATGGCAAGGAATACCCGTGATTCTCAACCAAATAAATCTATCACAATCTACACCGCTAGGAACCCATGGTCTAATAGAGTTGAACCATTGCTCCCACTACCCTCTTCATTCTTCAATGAAAATCTCCACCTCTCCACACACTAAGTCTTCTAGAATACATAAATTAGGGCCCATTAGGGTTAATCTGATAGAGAATAAGCCTTCTTCATGGAATAGATGCTTAAGTTCCATGGCCATCTCAGGAGCTTTGATGATCCCTGTAAATGCCTTTCTGTACCTGTTAAGCTTCTCCTTCTCCATGGAGAAGAACACTGTTCTATCCACCTGTTTGACTCCACTGGAGCATTCGATAACATGAGCTTTCCGGTTATGGATGACATCTACAAAGGAGCGTCTGTCCACCCAGGCCTTAGAACTTTGGCCTTGAAATCTCCCTCCTTTCTCTTCACTTGAAACCACCTTACCAAAATCTTCCTTCTTCCATGGCTGTTGGGTATGAGCCTTCACTTGTCTCTGAAATCTCGGAATATTCGCGAAAAGCTTCCTTCCTTCAAGCAACAATTTATCCAGTTTAATAGCCATAAGATTCTCATCCGCGACGTTATGGAAACGAACAAAGTCATAACGACTCCCTCTCTTGTCCTTCCTTAGAGGAATAACAACTTCATCGACATCCCCTAGCTCATTAAATTCAAACAACAAGTCCCTAGCGTTCCAATTATTTCCAAAGTTAGTGACATAGAAAGTAGATACTGCCTTTCCCGCCTCCTTCTTCCCTCCTCCTTCGGCCACATCCCATTTCTCCTCTATCCTCGATCTACCATTTCTCCGATCCACCTTAGTCCACCCATCATGAGAACGTTGCAGCGTACCCATTGTGAAGCCCGTAGAGAAAGAACAAGTTAGAGAGAGGGTAGAGATTCTCTCTCTAACATATTCTTTCAACAATATTTCAATGTTTTAAAAAAATAGGACTGATAAATGATAATCACTTTACAACTAGACAAATCAATTTCTATTGTTAATATTCTTAAAGTTTGTTTGGCCCAACTTTTTATCTACTTTTCTTCTCCTTATAAGGAGATGGAGGGCCAAACACATTTTTCATAAAGCTCTTATGAAAAAAAGTAGTTTTTTTTTAAAGAGAAAAAATTGAATAAAAGGAGCTTGTAAAAAAGGCGTTGAAACCAACTTTTTCGGAGCTTAAAACATGTGGTCGCGGTTCGAATCCCAACGAAAGCACTTTTCTTTAAAAAAAATGACGCTAATGTAGTAGACAGAAATTTTTCAATTTTTTCTACGGTTCATAACATCTAGAGTTATGTTTTATTTTTTTTTCTTCTTGTGTTTACATCATCATTTTTGTAGATACTAGTATTGTCCAACTTTTTATTTGTTTTATATATTATATTTTGTTTCATTGTATAATAATTTTCAATAATAATATTATGAATTTCTTCTACTATACACTAACTTATAGATGTTAATATAACAATTAAATAATACGCATTTTATATATATATATATATATATATATATATATATATATATATATATATATATACACACACACACACGAAACAACTTTTAAATTAAAAATAACTTTTAAAAAATAATAACTTTTAAAAAATAATCATAACCAAACAACTTTAACTTTATTTTAAAAACTCTTATTTTTAACTTTAACTTTAAAGTAACTTTTAACTTTTAATGATAAATACTTAACTTAATAATTTAGAACAAACATTTACTTATTTCAAATAACACACAAATAAATATTTACTAATTTCAAATAATACACAAATTTAAAAATAAAATTAATAAAATGTAAATCCTCAATATATTTAATCAATTAAAAATAAATTAAATTATATATAATTGAAATACACTCAAATAAATATTTATTTATTTCAAACTAATTCAAATTAAATAATTAATTAATTTAATAGTAATTCAATTAATTGTTAAAAATATTAAATCAATTTAAATTAAATAATCAATTAATTTTTAAAATTATTTAGTTAATTCAAACTAAATAATGATCAATTAGTTTGATAGTAATTCAATTAAATATTAATATATTTATTTTTATTTGATTAATTATATTTAGGATTTATATTTTATTTATTTTATTTTTAAATTTTTGTATTATTTAAAATCTGTAAATATTTATTTGTTTGTTATTTGAAATAAGTCAATGTTTGTTCTGAATTATTTACTTAAATATTCATTATTAAGAATATTAACAATAGAAATTGATTTGTCTAATTGTAAACTATCATTTAATTTGAACGGACATGGGTTCGAGACCCCAATGATACAAATTTTATAATTTTTTGTTTGAAATTCAGATGGTAAAGGTCCTGAGTTCAATTCCATATAAAAAACAATTTTGACTTTTTTGATATTATTAATTCAGAATTGTTTAAAAATGAAATTATAATTAAAAATAAATTTAGTATTTAAAAAATCAAAAATAAAAAATAAAAGTCAAAACCAACGTGGCAGTCCAGTCGATTTAAAAGTATGAAAAAATCCGATTTAAAAAAATATTAACAGAAAGAGTAATACGGTCCGATTAAATATTGTAAATGATTAAATCAGTTTTTTGTATAAATAACTAATTTGAATTGTGTAATTTTAGTGATGAATTAAAATGGGCGTTCACTCTAAAAAACGACTCCTTAACTCTAACATCAATGAATGTGAAAATCAAAATTAATAAATATAGAAATTAAGAGGCTTAAAAAAAACATAAAAAAAAAACTTCAAATTAGTTATGTTTTGATTTTCTTAATAAGTGTAAAAAAATTGTTTTTCCTATAATTTACCAACTAGAGAATATTTCTATTATTATAGGTATACTAAAAGTGCGCAAATTATTTTATAGAATTGGTCTAATTGTTTTTTTTTATCACCACCGGTTTAGTCTGGTTTGGGGGTCACTTCTGACATCATGCGGTTCTAACTCCTTCTCTATCGTAGCTGCGGGAATCAAACAGTGGTTCTCCCTACCAAATTCAACGTCAATCACCACTAAATCAACTAAACTTAATCTTGAGTTACTTAACTATTGTTTTGTTTATATTTAAAATAATAGAATAATATTCATACACTGTCTCGGTAAAATTATTTTACACATTCAATCAATAAAAAATCAACAAAATGTCATGTCATTAAAAGTTTATTAAAATAAAAGTGGAGTGTAATTAGATACATAATTATAATTGGTTGAAAGTGTAAAACTATTTTACACTAAGGATTTCTTTTCTCTTAAAATAATTACTATTATGGTTAGTTGTGATGAATTCAACATGAATTTTTTTTACAGTGACCATATGCATAACACTGAATACATGAATCACTTATACTTATATGTTTTGTATTTGTAATTCATGAATCTGATAATCAAGTTCAGTAAATTCAGAAATTAAGATAGTTATAAATATAAATTCTTTCTATAAAATTTAATTAGAATTTCTTTATTGACATTATTAGCATTTTAATATCCATTATGATCGATACTATAAATATCTTTCAATTAATTACAGTAAAATTGAATGCTCCACCATGTTAAGGTAAAATTCGTTATCAATACCAGATTTTCTAGATAACAACAAAGAAATTTGAAAATTGAATGTCACAGTAATGGTAAAAAAAACTTTTTTTTAAAGGACAATTATTTCTTAAAATAATATATAGTCGGTTTGATAAATAGTAAAAATTATAAAACATGTTTAGAAATTTTTTATAAAAATTTCAATTTATTTTAAGAAATTCATGAATAAATAAGTACTTCTATTATGTCAAAATATGTTGTATAGAGAAATGATATATATTTTATATAAATGGCCAAACTACTATTTTCATAAAATTATTTTTTATTTTTTAATAAATATCATTATTTTTTACATTTTAATTTTAATTTTTAATTTAAAATATTTAATTTTAATAAATTATTTATTATTATTTGTATTTGTTTTTTAATTTTTGTTTATTTATATCATACTTTATAAAAATAAGTAAATTATAGGATATTTATTTCGAATAGGAATTCACTCTAAAAATACATATTATGATATATATTAGGATTAACTCATGATATATTATCTAGATTGATACAAAATATGATATAATTAGTAATTGAAGGATTTGAATTATATATAAATTGCATATATTAATTATTTAATATATCTAAAAAATGAATTGTGATATGGGATAAAATCATATTATATTAGAAAATATAATTTATGAAAATATTTACTAATTCAGTAGTTAAAAAATGGATGTTCTTGGTTTATATATCGATTTATCAAACTTTTTTTATATATAGTTCATTCTAGAAGAATAATATAGTTGGTAAATGAGGGAGTAAGAATCTGGAATTAGAGTCAATAGTCAACTATTGCCGAATACTATACTACAACAAAATTCAAATTAAATAGTATCGATCGAATTTTACAATTTTATAATTATAATAATAAAACCAAATTAACCGTAAACTTAACCGTTTCAAAACTCTACTATAAAATCACTATCATTGCCTCATTTTTTCCACAAACAATTTTCAAACAACATGGGATTCTCCAAAACCTGTCTGTCTCTTTTCTTGTTCTTCATTTCATTTTCTTTATCATGTGCAACTTCTCGCATCACACTTCAACAACGTTTTCCATCAACATCAAAATTTTCGTCAAATCAACGAGCTGAACAGCTTATAAGAAGCTTCAACTTATTCCCAAAGCATTCAGCTAATATACATGGTGAATACTCTATCGATGATTTCGTCCCAGGAAAGATAGTAGAGAAGTCGTTTTCGTTTCTCGCTAGTTCTAATGGAACTTCTATTGAAGACCTCGGTCACCATGCTGGATACTATTCGCTTCCTCGTTCCAAATCTGCAAGGTAGTATTATTAAACATATTTTGATTGTGATATACAAACATGGTGTAATTTTTGCTTCTTCGCCGAATTGTAGGATGTTCTATTTTTTCTTTGAATCAAGAAGTGGTGCTAAGGATGCACCAGTTGTGATATGGTTGACTGGAGGTCCAGGTTGTGCTAGTGAACTAGCTTTGTTTTATGAGAATGGTCCTTTTCAAATTGCCAATGATTTGTCTCTTTCATGGAATGATTATGGTTGGGACAAGGTAATTATAACATTTATTATGTTGTTCTAGACACATTTATGTTTAGAGTCATACCAAAACTAAAGACATTGGTTAACAAGTAGAATCAAGCTGTTACACCAAATGTGTTTTTTTATTGACTAAAGTGTTTTCTGATTTTGTAGGGATCAAATATTATTTTTGTTGACCAACCCATTGGGACTGGTTTCAGTTACAGCTCAGATGAAAATGATATTCCTACTGATGAAACTGGTGTTAGCAATGATTTGTACGCCTTCTTGCAGGTATATCAAATATATTTTTTCTTGTAAGTAATTTAGAAGCATTAATGTGTATTAATTATGAGATCAACTTGAGTTTTTTTTTTTTCTTTCAAATTATTGCAGGCATTTTTCAAGGAACATCCTGAATTGGTTAAGAATGATTTTTATATTACCGGAGAATCCTATGCCGGACACTATATTCCAGCACTTGCATCCCGGGTTCAGAAAGGAAACAAAAACAAAGAAGGAATTGCTATAAACTTCAAGGTCTCTTACAATATCCTAATAATATATTATGAATTTATGAACAAGATTTTTAAACTTCTAATGCCTTAAATCAACATTTTGATGTTTCTGTTGTTGTTTTAACAATTTTTTTCTCATGTTTTGGTTCATATACAATAACAGGGTATTGCTATTGGTAATGGATTGACGAATCCAAGAATTCAGTATCAAGCATACACTCAATTTGCAGTTGATAACAAATTGATTACAAAGGAAGATCAAGCTGAAATCGACCAGTTAGTCCCATCTTGTGTGGATGCCACAAAAACTTGCGGTACAAGATTCTTTACACTCTTAGCACAAAAAGTAAACTGGAATATATATATTGTTTCTCTATGATATTAATTTGTTATAGTTTCTGTTTGATTTGTCAGAGAGTGAAGGTGGAGGAGATAGTTGCATTACAGCCTTAGATCAATGTCAGCAGATATTTTCCAGCATTCTTTCCATTGCTGGCAACATTAACGTAAGTAATCATAACCGAACAAAATTCAAGTTATATCAAGTAAAACTCAAGTTATACTTTAACGAAATTGGTATAACGTAAATTTCAGTACTATGACATCAGAAAGCAATGTGAAGGAGAATTGTGCTATGATTTCTCAAATCTGGAGACACTTTTTAATAAGAAGACAGTTAGGGATGCGTTAGGTGTCGGGGACATAGAGTTTGTTTCATGCAGTAATGCAGTGCATAGTGCATTGAATCAAGATTCGATGTTAAACTATGATGTAGATATTCCAGCACTTCTTGAGGATGGAATTAAAGTTCTTATATATGTTGGCGAATTTGATCTTATTTGCAATTGGCTTGGTGAGTGATATATCATAGCATTATAGTACATTTTATATATGTCATACATTGTTATGCTAATTTGCTATCATATGGCAGGGAATTCAAATTGGGTTCATGCCATGGAATGGTCAGGTCAAAAACAGTTTGTTGCATCCAAAACAGCTCAATTTTTGGTTGATGGCACACAAGCAGGATTGTTGAATAGCTATGGACCTCTCTCTTTTCTAAAGGTTAGTTTATAGTTTGTATTATACTTGGTCTTGACATTGTTGAATTCATTTTTGGTTAGTTATATTTATGTGTTGTGTAACAGGTGAATGATGCTGGACATTTGGTTCCTATGGATCAACCTAAAGCTTCACTACAGATGTTGGTTAACTGGATGCAAGGGAACCTGAACGGGACGAAAATTTAATCTCTTTTTTATGTAATATTTGGTGGGTGAAAATTATATTCTTGCCCACACATTTTGGTTCTACGTTTACTTGTTTGCAAGCAAGTATTGTATCTGGAATTTCTTCCTTTATTCTAAGTGTTACAACACAATAAATCAAAATATAAGCATTGAATTCAAGTATATTTATTTTGTATAACATTCATATTGTATTGAAAGATTCAACTACGTCCGCACGGGTTCTGGTGTGGTACGCGCATTTGTTTTTAAAATATAAAGAAAATGAAATAAGACAAAATTGTTGAATCAAAAGTGTTTATTATTTTTAAATAGATAATAAATCGGTGGTTATAATTTTATTCAAATATAAAAATATTTGATTTAACAAAAAAATAATAAATATTATTTTTGTTTTGATATTATTTATAAAAATATTTGAATCAATAGTAAACTTAGTCCAGTTTATAAAAAAATCTTGTTTAAAAATATTTGAATCAACAATAAATTTTTTTATGTATATGAAAATATTTGAATCAATAATAAAATTTTAAACATGATATTTTAGTGTTTTAAAGAGTAAAATTATGGATTTATATTTTTTTCTTTCTCATGACTATGTTTGCACCAATTTATAGTTGCATTTTATTTTTTTTGTGAGAATAATACTTAGTAGAATCGGTTTATTTTCTATTCAACACAAAAGCTAGAACAAAGAAAATGATGAACTGAAATATTTTCTCTTTCTTTAATTAGGTATTTATTAGTTTTTTCTCTGGTTATACATACTTAGTGATGACAGTTTAAAAATTCAATGGAATACTTATAACATACTTACAAATGTTAAATAATAGATAAATAAATAAATAAAAGTACAATTATTAGAACTTTTTTATATACAATAGCTCTTGTTGAAGAGTAACATCACTAAACTATATGTGTACTGTACTTTAAAAATGTAATTAGTATGTTAAGCTTCTTATAAGGAACTTTCACAGAAAATGCATAGCATGTTAAGCTTGTTGTGCTTCAAGATTGAGTATTATTGAAGGAAAGATTGAAACCTTATATATCTAATAATCTAAGCCTTCTATTAACCCTTCTAGTATCATATACATCAGTAAAAATATGAGATGAAGACTTTTACTAAACATAAACATACAATTTGCAATTACACATCAAGCCAACCGTCATTTCTTCAAACTCCAATCACACATCAAAGTGCTTTTTGGAGCTTGGTAACAAAACCTGAAACCTCTGTCCTAGTCAGAAAATAAATTTGCTTTACACACTATAATTTACCTCCAATGTTCATTTGAAAGTACAGAAGAAAACTCCTCTTCTGATTGTGTTAATGGTATTCTCCATCCAAGACACTCATGTAAGGTTGTCTTAAGAGCAGAATTAATCGGCATTCCGATCCTTAATTGAGCTACCAACGTGAAAATACCACCCCCTTTCTGATAATCATGTTAGAAAGCATATGATTAACCAATCAAACCATCACATATCAATAGCATAAGAAAAAACATAGACAATATGAAACCATTCACAGTTTTTTTATTAAAAAACCCCTTTTGTCATCAGACAATACACCTAACAGAGATAAAAAAACACCAAATGGTTTCTCAATGCCTTTTAGCATAGTAAAAAACAGGACAAGGGAACTTGAGTTACTTTTTAGAAATATATTGAGCCTCTTTGTCAATCATACAATATAATAAAGCAAAATGAGATTTTTGGCAATTTTGACAAATGTCACAATTCTAGAGAGCTTACTATATTTATTATTTCTAAATTAGGAAATCTTACTATAATTGTTAATTTAATAATTCAATTTTTAAAAAAATTATTATATATTTACTTAGGTCTTATCATTATTATTTATAATTAATAATTAATAATTAATTATCAGCCTATTTAATTTATAGATTTTTTATAATAATTATAGACCATTTATTTTCTCCAAATTTTTTTCACGTGAACCAACTCATTTTCACAATTCATCAGTTCCAATGCTTCCAACATAATAGACTTTTACGCTAAATCAATTCAGTTTTCCATTTCCAACAATTTTCATGCCTTTTGATATTTCTTTCACATATTAATCAAAATATTCATTGATTCAAATTCAAACAAGGCTTTTGAATTTTCCTCCTACATTAAAATACAAACTTTTTGAATTCTAACATATTCCTATATAAACCTTAGAGAGAAATCCCATTTTAGAGCCATTTTTTTTTTTTTTTTTTGAATCAAGGGATATATTATTAATTCAAAAAACAGTCTAATTACAAGGTGATCCAAGATCCAACCATCCAAAATAACCACCAATACAAGTTAACACATTAAGGTAGCTATTTGCTTTCTTAATTTGGGTGAATTCCACCCTCTATATATAACTTTCTCTATGATTCTATTAGCAATATCTATACTATTGCTTCTATGTGTATTTCCTCTAAAAATTATATCATTCCTATAGTGCCACACTTCATAAACTGTCTCGGCTAGAGCAATCTTTAGGACTCTAAACCGCCACCCTTTCTTACCAATCATACGAATGAGCCAGTCAATCTCCATGGACCAAGGTTGAGGATCGTGTTTAATGCCCAGCCAGTGGAGTACATGATTCCAGATCCCCTTCGCAACACTGCAGCCAAACATAAGGTGATCATGAGTCTCATCATCAGCATTACACAAACTGCACACACGATCAGTGATGAAGCCCAGTTTTCTCAGTCTATCCTTCGTGCTTAATCTTCCATGGCATGCCATCCAAGTGAGGGTGATAGCTCTAGGTCTCGCACAGTTATCCTGAATTAAGTAACGCCAAGGCACCCTGTCAGCCTCCATCATCTTGACATACACACTATGCATACAAAATTTCCTCTTTTGAATCATGAGATCCCATGTAGGCTGCAAATTAGGAAGCTGCTCTCTCAGTCTCAGAATTTTCTTTATCACCCATGAGCAGCTATTCCTAATATCCACCTCCATTAATGTTTCCTTCTTTAGGTAATGAGTATGCACCCATTTGACCCACAGGTTATCAGCCTTTAAACTCAGATTCCACAAGCATTTCAACAGAGCTACATCATTCCAAAGAGAAAGGTTAAAAATGTTCATACCTCCCATGTTCTTTGGCTTGCAGACTGACTCCCAAGCAATGGGACTTTTCTTGCTGACAATTGCTTTCCCAGTCCAAACAAAGCTTCTACAAATCCCATCTATCTTCCTTATGACTGTCTTTGGAAGGGGAAGACAATGCATCCAAAATTGTGCAATAGCAGTGGTAGTGGTTCTGACAAGCTGGATTCTACCTGCCATACTCAAAAGTCTAGAGGACCAGTGATTCACCTTAGCCAGAATTTTGTCAATGAGTGGAAGATAGTGTTTTATATTCAGTTTTCTTGTGGTTAGAGGAACTCCTAGATATCTAAATGGGAGCTTCCCTTCTTCAAAGGATGTGAGTGCAGTAATTCTCCTCTTTGTATGATCATCCACTCCACCAAAGAACACTTTACATTTCCTTGGATTCACAATCAGCCCAGTTGTGTCAGCAAAAGTATGCAAGCTATTCATCATTATTTCCACAGACTCAAACTCTCCCCTACAAAACATGAGCACATCATCTGCAAATGAGAGATGTGTGATCCCCAATTTTTTACACTTTGGATGGTGCTTGAAATTTGGATCCTTTTGCATTTTGGTCATCAATCTGTTCAGGTACTCCATCATTACCACAAAGAGGAGTGGAGATATGGGGTCTCCTTGCCTCACTCCTCTTTTTGCCTGCATCTCAGTGGTTAGGCTGCCATTGACCCTGAATCTATAAGTGACTGTCCTCACCACAATCATAAGCCAGTTGACAAACCTACAAGGTATTCCCAATTCTTTCAAAACAGTTTCCAAGGCATGCCAGTCAACCATGTCATAGGCCTTTTGAAGGTCTAATTGTATCATTGCCCTTGGAGCTCCACCTTTTCTACTATAGCCTTTGATCAATTCATAAGCTAGCATGATATGATGATGAATAATCTGTCCAGGGATGAAAGCTGCTTGTGATAGGTGGATAACACTTTTTAACACTTTGCCAAGCCTATTTGTGAGAATCTTTGAGATGATTTTGTAAAAGGTTGTGCAGCCTGCAATAGGCCTATAATCTTTGATATTCCTTGTCTCTTTGGTCTTTGGCACCAGTGTAACCACAGTTTGATTAAATGGCAAGAAAAGTCTCTCATGTTCAAAGAACTCCTGCACTGCCATAACCACATCTGCCTTGATGATATGCCAACATGATTTGAAGAACTTAGCTCCATAGCCATCCACACCAGGAGACTTCAAATCACCAATACCTTTTAGGGCATTCTCAATCTCAGTAATTGTAACCTTATTTACAAGGCTCTCTCTCTGATCCTGATCAAGTTGGCTACCAGCTCTGAGTGCTTCAATGTCCACCTGGTGGAGTCCTGTGTTTTCCTTCCCCATAAGATTCTGATAGAAACCATGGACCTCCTGAGTAATATCCTCTTGAGTAGTGAGGATAGCACCATCCTCTCTTTGAACAGTATTTATTCTTTGGGCACCCTGTTTGGCTTTAAGGCAGGCATGGAAATAAGCATTATTTCCATCTCCTAGCCTTATCCAGTCAATTTTAGTCCTTTGCTGAAGCATAGTTTCCTCCATCTCATTCCAATAAAGAACTTCTTCAGTCCTGCTCTTGACCAAGGCAATAGTGGTGGGATCCATATTGTGGTTTCTAAGCTGCTCATAGGCCTGGTCCAGCAAATCTCTAGCCTTAATCTTGTTATTCTGAATATCATTAGTGTGCTTCTGCAGCTTCAGTAGCTCAGGTTTCAACCTCTCCAATTTGAACCAAAGTTTCTGCATAGGAGGGCCCCTAGCAGGCAGATTCCAGCTTCTTTCCACACAATCAGCATAGCCTCTAGTTTCAACCCAGCAATTATTGAATCTAAATTGTTTCTTACCCCTAGGTTCTGTAGGCATTTGCAGGTACAAGATTGCATGATCTGAGACATGAGGGGGAAGGATGGTAAGTGTAGCTTGATGGTAAGTGTGGAACCAGTCAGCATTAGCCAATAGCCTATCAATCCGAGAGTAGATGGGGTTATTAGCTTGCTTATTTGTCCATGTGTAAAATTCACCTTTGCTATCCATTTCTCCTAGCCCTGTGTTCTCCACCATGACATGAAGATCATCATATTCTGATTCAGTTACTATATTACCACCAACTCTATCTTGGCTTGACATCACATTATTAAAATCACCAACAGTACACCAAGGTCCAGTTTGACTCTTATGAATATCCTCAAGATCCTTCCACAGTTTCTTTCTTTGTGCCAAATCATTATGTGCATAAATGGCAGTCAACCAATAGTTAAAACTTCCATCAAGAGCATATACACCACAATGTATAAACTGGCTCGAGCTACTAACATACCTCACACTTACTTTGTTAGGATTCCATTCAACCCACAATCTACCATTACCATGATGACTATAGTTGTCAATGTAGTCTCCTTTGAATCCTAGTTTATTTCGTATCATAGATGCTTTATTCTCCTTTACTCTAGTTTCAATAAGTACAATGATATCAGGCTGTAGCTTTAGGAGATGGGAGCTAACCTCCCTAAGCTTACCAGCTTTGTTCAGCCCCCTTATGTTCCAAGCAGCTAACATGGGCCTCTATCAAAAGGATTTTGGGAGCCATTCAAAGCTTCCAAAGCTCCAAAACCATTAACACTCTGAACACTATCAGCAAGAGTAGCTTGAATGACCTTACCTCTATCTCTAGCTGCTTTACTCACGGGTGTCCATAGCCCTTCATCTTCCTCTTGTTTCTTTGAATTATCATGTTCAGCTGGTTTGTCACTTGTCACTGGTCGTGTAATCTCTGGTTGTCTTTGTCCTGGCATGTCAGCTTCACTCTTTTTCTTCTTTGGTTGCCAGACCTTTTGTTGTACATTTGTATCACATTGGTGTCCTATCTTCTGGCATCGCTCACAGAATTTAGGTCGCCACTCATACTCAATAGCCTGCTTTCTTTTTCTACCTTCATTATCAGTGATGGTAATTTCATCAAGCAGCTTCTGTGTGATATCAATTTCGACCAGAATTCTAGCATATGACACTCTCAACTTGTGAGTAGTACACTCATCAGTAACCAATGGTATACCAATAGCGCTACCTATCTTGTTCAAGCTTGTTGCTCCCCATAGATGCAGTGGCAGTTGTGGTAATTTGATCCATATAGGGAGAGTGCGAAGCAGGTCCGTCTTGAGGTTGAAATCAGGCCTCCATTCTCTCAACAACATCGGAATGTTGCGAATAGTATATGGACCTCGCATAAGCACTGCATCCATATCATCATGTGTCTTGAAACGAAGGATAAAATATCCATCATCATGGTAGAAGAGATCTGGTAATTGGATGAAGTTCCATGCCTTCATCATGAAACTCTTCAGTGCGTGCATACTCAGATCCTCTCCTAACATATACAAGATCAAAGCATTCTCCCAAAACCGTAATTCCGATTCAACATCAGCTTCATCAATGACGATGTCAACTTCTCCATTCACAATGGTTGGTGGAACATACGCCATGGCTCTTCCCTTCGCCGGGTTACGATTACCGCTAATGACATCAATCCACAGTTTTCTTGGTTCTTCATTCCCCTTCTTTTCTGGTTTCAATTTGTTGATTTCATCTTCTTTTCTTGAGGTATCTCGAATAGTCGCTTCTGGTTCGTTTGCAGGTTCAGTTGCAGGTTCTTCTGTATCCTTCACCGGTGGCGCCGCCGGTGTTAGGGGGGTAACAGTCGCCGGAGACACCCGTTTTGGTGGCCGTCCCCGAGTTCTCCGAGACCCCGATGGCATTGCAAACGATCTATTTTTTAAAACCCATTTTAGAGCCATTTCTTTAATACATATTGGTTTTTTTTTTTAAGTTCATAAACTTTTAAAGTTTTTGAACAACAGAGGTAAAGTTTGATTCTTGATTATTTCTGTGTTTTAGAGATCTAATCATGTTGAGTTTTTTCTGAAAATCCAGTAAATCCAGGTTGTCTCTCTTTTTCACTCTGTTTCAGATCTGCCGAAGGGTTATGCTGTGGAATTCGTCGTCGCCCGAAGTTTGTGGTGTTTAGGTGGTTTCGCAATTGGATGAAATTGAAAAGGTTTGGGTTGGGTGTTTGGTTGGGCAATTGTTAGTAGATATTGATTTTCTGAATCATGTATAAAATATTTGACATTGGTAAGGGGAAGGATATCAAAGGTTGTTGTTATAAGTATGTGATGTTTCTTAAGTTCACATCATTGGTTGCTTTTTTGATTTTTTCGGGAGATAACTTTTTGATTATTAAAATTTTTCAGATTTAAAAATGTTTGATTTTGTGTGTGTAAACCGTGAAGAATCTGAGAGGAGATGATAGTTCGATTAATGGTGGGTTCCATAACATTACTGATAGCAATGTTCAGTTACTTTGAGACTTGAAGATGAAGATTGTTCATTTTTTTTAATAGATGTATTCCAATTTAAAAAAATAAAAACGAAATTTTATTTTATTTTTTAATACATGTATTTCATTATTACTATTATTACCATTATATTTAAAATCCACAATAATCCATCCTTAGCTTTATTGTCGTTACGATGTAGATATACCTCCATCTTATTACATTTATCATTTCAATATTTATACTAATTACTATTATATTTAAAATCCACAATAATTCATCCTTAGCTTTATTGTCGTTACGATGTAGATATACCTCCATCTTATTACATTTATCATTTCAATATTTATACTAATTTTAGTATTAAAATTTTAATGTTATTATTAATGTTTATTATTATTAATATTTATTTTTATTTTTATTATGTTCCAAAAATCTAATTAAACAATAATTTTTTATCATTTTTTGTGTGTCAAGTTATTTACTTTGTATTAAATTGAAATAGATCTTTGTATCTTATCTTTTTACTTCGGTTATTTTAATATTATCCCTTTCTTTATATTCAAAGTTTTTTTTTTCTTTTGACCATTACATAGAAACTTAGTTTAACTGACATATTTATTCTTTTAAACCTATAACCAAAGTATGAATTTAGAGCAATAATTAAATAATTTATTAAATTTAATATTATTTTGAGAATTTGAAATTTGTTTAACATAAAATTTACTTTGCATCAAAAGTAAATTTTATCTTATTAAAAAATAAATAAAATAATATATAATAATTTGTATCTATAAATAAAATAAATAAAATAATACATAAATTTATTACTATAAAATTTGATATTGTAGAATTTGGACAATTTATATTCTCTTACTATATTTAATAAAGATCAATAAATTAATTTGATATATTTTATTATATTCAATTTTTTATCTTCTAATATCGTAAGAGTCATTTTTCATTTGGGTTAGTAAAATATTTTAGAGGCTAATGTAGTTTGACATTTTTGTTTTTGTTTTAGTGAATGAGATGATATAATTTTATTACATAAACCATATATTATTATATATTATTATTGAATAGATTCATATTAAAACGGGTTTTAGTTTATAACTAAAATACAACTTAATATTTATGGCATATTTAAATTTAATATTAGAAATATTTACATTGAAATTGCATATAATTATATACCTATGCAAATTGTATTTATACAAAAAATTACTATAAATATTTAATTTAGACATGAGACAATTATGATGTATGAAAAACGCAACTTTCTTACGAAACACACAAATTTGTCATTCTTTTTGTTCAATTTATTTTATTATATATTAAATAAAAGATCTATTTTATACATTTTTTACGGGTCAATACTACTTAAAATAAACATGCCCTAGGGACCAGGACTACTTAATTTTTTGTTATTTAATTTATTTTTTCTACTAAAATAGATAATACATACGAGCCGAGACTACTTAATTTGTATTTCTAATTTTATTAAATTAACACAATTTCCCTTTAAAAATTAATAAAATAATTCTACACTATACAATTAATTCATATTTGGATCACAAGCACAAATTGACATATTTTTATTTATTATTTTTAATAGTATATTTTTTATCTATATTTTTTTAATCATTACTCTAACATAATTATTTACTACTTATAATAACGTTGCGCGACCCACCGTCCTCCAAATAGATTTGATGTTTTTTTTATCTTTTGATTTCCTTCTTTAGCAAGTTTTTCCAGTATCAATACATATTTATTAAACTCTTTTATGTAATTTAAAAATTTATACTATATTTTTAATTATTATTTAATAGATTACTCATATTTAATTTTATGGGAGACATTTAAAACATTAATTAATTAATTCAATTATATAAAAGAGAATAAGTTACAAATATGAAAAAGTTTACTGTTGATACAATTATTATTATAAACTGTAATAAGTTATAAATATTTTTATAAACGGGAAAAATCAATTGATGATACAATTATTTTTATAAACGGGAATAAGTTGCAAATATTTTTATAAGCGGAAAAAGGCAACTATTGATACAATTATTTAACGAGTTAATTTTTTTTTTTTTAAATTTACACAAATTATTAATAAATTAGAAATGCCCAAATTATTTTATAATTTACAAAATAAATTAGTTAAGTAAACTTTTTTATATATATTATTAATAACAATGACATTTTATCTATATAATAGTAATTTAATTATAAGCAAAATTTATAAATTATAAGTGTTTTTAAAATAAATTTTTTTACTTAGAAAATATTTAACCCGTGCCTCGCACGGGTCTAAGTACTAGTATAGTTTATTTTCTTTGAGAAATACTTGAATATGAAGAAAAAAAGTAACAATTGTTAATTCTAATGAGAGAAAACAACTTTGTAAATCTAGCGGTTTTCGTGGCTGTTGCATGGTCCCGTAGCAATAGACGATCTGTTTTCATTTCGAAATGTCTATGAATTGTCTCAAAAGCCTGCAGGAAAACCACCTTTTCTAGGATCACTTACTGCCACAAGCTTTCCAATACCTTTGTTTCTTCCTGGATGCTCAGAAATGTCTGAAACTATAAGTTGGCATATTGTCCCACCGACAAGTCCCTGTAGGACATGGCCCTTTCGTCTAAGGGATGCTCTGATATTATCAGAAAGTTTAAAGTGGTCGCCATTCACAGTTGTCCAATTCTCGTAATCAACCACATTAGGTATCAGCTGCACAAATTAGCCATGTGAGAAGTGACTTTTCCGACTCATGTCATACAAAAATTTAAGATTATATACCTGATAATAGACCCTTGGAGCTGTTACAGAAGAAAACGGATCCATTCCTTTGACAAAATGATTTAAAAGAACCTCTGAAGTTGCAGCAATGATCCTAATTCCCCCACTTGCACCTACTACTGCTTTCACTTTCCCATCCTGTAATACAAAATCTAAATACTTCAAAATAATGACCATAGAATTTCATAACCAATTATTTTTAAATGTGAAGAACCTTGAGGGCAATAATTGGCGTCATAGATGATAATGGTCGCTTCCCCGGCGCGATGAAATTGGCAGGAGCTGGTGCTGGAACATCTTTGGAAGCATTCACAGGCATGAAAAAATCATTCATCTCATTGTTTAACACTATTCCTGTACTTGGTGAAAGAATCTTTGCACCAAAATACTCATTTACGGTAGCAGACATGGAAACAGCATTTCTCTCAGAGTTTATTATGCTTAAATGGCTTGTACCATGATCCTTTATCTGATTCCACCTATAAATAAAGAGGGAATTAAGCTTCTATACACGATTATTGTAACTAATTTGTAGTTAATTAAGTGAATGAGGAAGATCAAGAAGCTTACTTGCCACCATAATGACTGGAACTATAAGTCCTATTATCATTGATGTCTATTCTCAGCACTCGGGCGAACTTAGTAGAAAGCATATCAGAAAGAACTTTAGTTATGTTTACAAAATCAGGATCGCCAAGATTCATTCTAACAACAAATACATGTTTCAAAGCCTCGATTTCTCTATGGATCCCCAATGCACCAGAAAGTCCCGAAGGAAATTCATATTGTGCTAGAATGTTCAGCAGTTGTAGTAACAGAAAAATTGTATTGGCGAAGCCCTTTTTCATCACCACAAAGAACATAACAAATAGACTTACCAGCATCAAAGGAGGTCCACCAGAAGGAGGAGGCATGCCAAGGATCTTTAATCCAAGAAAATCTATAGATATAGGTTCCTTTTGTTTAGCAGTGTAAGTTTTGAGATCTTTTATAGTCAATATCCCTCCGGCTTTTTGAACATTTTTAACTAACTTAATGCCAATTCTTCCACCATACAAAACTTGTGGACCAAACTTTGAAATTGATCTGAGTTTTTGCTAGTTTCTTATTGTAGCATATTTCACGTAAGATTAAACAACCATGTTTAAATAGATTAGTTTATTCATTCATATTAAATATTATATTACATATACAAATGACTTTTTTTTGCTAGATGAGTACCTGAGCATTAGTTTCAAAAGATGATTTAGCACCAGAAGTATTTGAACATGTTTTCACACCCAAGTGGAAAATATGTTTACAACAACTCAAAATATTACTGCCAAAACTATAAGGTCACTGAAAATGAATTCAAACAAAAATCATAGCATGTCACTATAGTATACCATTTATCTACAGTGTCGCACTAACATGATTAAGGAATTCGAATACAACCAATTTACTCTATTACAACAAAATCATTCAAAAGCATACTATGAATAATCAATCAGAAAGCAATAGTTAGGGAAAACAATGGAAGACCAAATTCAAATAGCACTAACATGATTAGGGAAATCCAATACACACATTCTATACAGCTAAATCATTCAAAAGTATACTAAGGATAACCAACCTGAAAGCAATAGCTATATCATTTTCAAAATTAGGGTTTATGGAAAAAATGCATTATTAACAAAACCTAAATTGAAAAAGTCACACAAAAACCATTTAAAATCTTATCACCACCACACTCGCCGCCGGAAACACGTTGCTACCACCACAGATCTACCACTGTCAAACCATCCACCTCTGTAAAATTAACAGAAATATCATAGCCGCGTCGGAGTTTTGCAGATCTAAGAAAAGAAGGATAAAAAGTACAAACCTAAACTTTGTGTTCATTTCATCTGGAGTTTCTTTCATAACCCAATATCTATGTTGAAAATTTTTTATTTGTATATCTTTGTAAAATCTCCCAGAATCCTGTAGTCTTTGTTGAAAAAAAGTAAGAGAGAACAAAGAAGAATAGGAAGAGAGAGCCAGACGAAGAGAGAAGAAAAAAAGAAGATGAAGAGAGAAGCAGCATATGAGAAAAGAAAGAAGAGGAAGAGAGAGAATATGTTGGAGAAAGCATAAGAAAAACTGACATTGGAAAAAGAGAAGAGGGGAAAATTTTAATTGGCTAGGTTGGTTTGAAACTAAATAGAACGACGTGAAGGCCAAAAGGGAAATGATTGTTAGACGCTGGCCTTAGGATCTAGAGGGGGGGTGAATAGATCGTTCACAGTTTTACGGAGTTAAACAACTTTTCAGCGGAAGTGATTCTGAATCGACTCGCGTCTACTCCGAACCACTATCGAAACGATTGTATTTGTGTTTAAAACCAGTCAAGACCTTGAGGTAAGTGATAAGAGAATACGTTTCAGAATCAAAGCGTTGCTCTTATTGAAAATCAGATTAACTTCTTGTATGATGGACAATGTTTGCAATGCAGTAAAGTGATTGAAACAAATTTGCAAACACTTGGTGATAATGATCAAATTGACGGTGATTCAATATGTGATGGATTGTGATGTTTATATAAGTTCTTAATTCACAATCTTAACACTCGAATCGTTGATCAATTTGCTATTATAACCAAATATGAACAGAACGTAAATGAAAAAGTAAAAGCGACAAGAACACGATATTTGTTTAGGCAGTTCGTCGATCGTCCTCGCTACGACTACGTCTGCCCCCAATTCCAAACTGAAATTGGGTAATCTTTCATTAATGTTGAAAGTAGTATATACAAAGAAGATAACAAAGCGATAAACCATAAACCAATTATGTCGATCCTTTGAATCTTCTTCCCCCTTAATCTTAAGTCAGATCAAGGTTATCCAAGAGCTTCACTTTGATCCCTTTCTGCAGTGTCTCCAATTCCCTCGAACCCTTGTTCTTCAATCTTCACACTCAGCCGGATCCTCGATGAAACCTCTTGATAAAAACCCCCAAGAAACACCTATCTTGGAGGACAAAACCCGCAGATTTTATTCCCCAACAACCCCACAAATCTTCACCCACTAGGAATCTTCAATTCCGTTCCATGGACGTTATCGAACTCGATCACTAACCCTCAACGCAAGAATGATTATGTGTAATTGTGTTGGAGATGACGAAGAACGAAGATGAGAAGCCTTTGTGTATCTTTCAGTCGTTGGTGTATGTAATAATGAACCTTGGACAATATATATATGATAGCTTAACAGTTGGAGATGAGAGAAACAGAATTTCTGACTTTCTTGATCAGTTAGGTCGACCTCTTTTAGTGCTTAGGTCGACCTAGTAGAACATGCAGCATTTTGCTCCCAGTTAGGTCGACCTGTTAAAGGAGTAGGTCGACCAGAATCCTCTTCAAATGCATTCTGGGGACATTTTCTCAGATTAGGTCGACCTAGTTGTTGTGTAGGTCGACCTAGCAGACTGGTATGTAATTTTCATCAATTTAGGTCGACCTAGATGATGTGTGAGTCGACCTAGCAGAAGTATATGGATTTTTCTCCATTTTAGGTCGACCTGGGTTGATGGTAGGTCGACCTAACTGCTGCTTTTCTGCATTCTTCTTGTTTTGCTTGTGTTGAGTCGACCTATATGCATAATAGATCAACTTGTTCTGTCATGAGTGATCAATGCTTGCTTTTCTTTGAGTTTTCTGCTTCCACCTTGTTGCTTGTATGCTTATTGAGTTTGCCATGAATCAAAAACATCTTTGTGATTGTAATCTTGTATTCACATACTCCCCCTTTTTGATGATGGCAAACCATTAGTCGAAGCTTTGGTAGTAAGTAATAGAGACTCAACAAAGCTCCCCCGTACATTCAGCATCTATCTCTCAACAAGGCAATCTCTCAACAAAGCTCCCCCGTACACTCAGCATTCATCTCCCCCTTTGACAACATCAAAAAGAGATACAACGAAAATGGAAGAGTAACGAGAGAAACATATATAAAATAATAAAACAGGAAACACTAACATTCATAGTGTAATAGATAAAAGGTAGAGACACATATATGAGCAAGAGCGATTATATGCATGAAGTCACTATAAGCATGTTAATTGATAGCATATTATAGTATCAATGATATTTTTGGAAGTGAACAACAATTATGTTACCGCCTTTTTCAATATGTAGGTGTCAACTTTAGTGGCAGCCTTTAGTCAATGTGGAATGACGCCTGGCTTGATGATGAACTACCTTTACGCTAAGAGAAATGTTAGCAGAAATATATATATAAAGTAAGGAAATAATATTAAGAGAGAACAAACGTAATTAGCCCAAATTAGAGATATCGAGTATCCCTAATTCCCTACGAATGTTGAAGTATTGCTCCGTTGCTAGAGGTTTGGTGAAGATGTCAGCTAGTTGCTTCTTGCTTTCTACATGTTCAAATGTAACGTCTCCTTTCTATGATAGGTATGCGATCAAGCTTAATACCAAAGTCAAGAAGTTGTTGCTTGAGCCATAATATTTGTGCACAGCAGCTTCCAGCAGCTACATATTCTGCCTCAGCAGTAGATAATGCAACTGATACTTGTTTCTTGCTATGCCAACTTATCAATGAATTTGAGAATAGATGACATGTTCCACTTGTGCTTTTTCTATCGGATTTGCAGCCAGCAAAATCTGAATCGGAGAATCCTACCAAATGACACTCATTTCCCTTTGGATACCATAGGCCATATGTAGTAGTTCCACGTAAGTATCGCAGAATTCTTTTGACAGCTTTTAAGTGAGATTCTTTTGGACAAGATTGATATCTTGCACACATACACACACTAAACATGATGTCTGGTCTTGAGGCAGTGAGATACAATAGTGAACCTATCATACCTCGGTATAATTTCACGTCAACCTCTTTACCTTTCTCATCTTTGTCTAGATTAGTATTTGTTGCCATAGGTGTGTCAATTTCCTTTGCTTCACTCATTCCAAATCTTTTGAGCAGCTCCGTACAGTATTTAGTTTGATTCACAAACGTTCCATGACTGAGTTGCTTGATTTGTAGGCCAAGGAAGAAATTTAGCTCACCCATGAGACTCATCTCAAATTCACTCTGCATAAGCTTAGAAAAATCTTTGACAAGTTTTGCATTAGTCGACCCAAATATAATATCATCTACATAAATTTGGACTAGGAGAATGTCTTTATCTTTTCTTTTAATAAAGAGAGTAGTGTCAACTTTACCCCTAGAGTACCCTTGACTAAGGAGAAATTTGCTCAAACGTTCGTACCAAGCCCGAGGGGCTTGTTTAAGACCGTATAGAGCACGTTTCAGCTTATAGACATGAGTTGGATACATGTAATTCTCAAAGCCGGGTGGCTGAGCAACATAAACTTCTTCATTTATATAGCCATTTAGAAAGGCACTTTTAACATCCATTTGGAATAGTTTGAAGTCTTTAGAACAAGCATAAGCAAGTAAGAGACGAATAGCTTCGAGACGTGCTACAGGAGCGTATGTCTCTTCATAATCAATACCTTCCTCTTGATTATAACCTTGGGCAACTAATCTAGCTTTGTTTCTAGTAATAACGCCGTTTTCATCAAGTTTGTTACGAAAAACCCATCTAGTGCCTATTACTTGATGATCTCCCGGATGAGGGACTAAGTCCCAAACATCATTCCGTTTAAATTGGTTTAATTCTTCTTGCATGGCCATTAGCCAATGCTCATCCAGTAATGCGTCCTTAGCGTTTTTAGGTTCAACTTGTGAAACAAAAGCAAAATGATGACAGAAGTTACTTATCTTTGAGCGTGTTGTAACGCCCCTTGAGATGTCTCCTATTATATTGTCAATTGGATGGTCTTTCACATTTGTCCAGGCCTTGGGAAGTTCTTCATTGTTTGAGATGCTTTCTTTTTCATTTTCATCGTGAGACTTATCTTTCTCTCTCTCAGCATCTTTCTTTACAATACTTTCATTCTCGTCTTCCTTATCCTTGACAATGTCTTCAGTGGATGGACCTACACTTCCTTTACCAAGTATGGCTCCCCGATTGTTATCTCCATAGGTGACATACCCCTTTTTCTTTGCTTGAAACTCAACGAAAAGAGATAGGTCTCCCGTCATGTGTCTTGAACATCCGCTATCAAGGAACCACAACCTTTCGGCAATGTCAAGACACTTTTCCTGCAAGATTAATTTAGAGAGGGAGGTCCCCAATTTTCATTGGGTCCTTGGTAGTGAGTACACAATTTGTTGCACTTAGGCAACCATTGAAATACTCCTTTAGGAACTAAAATTCTCCTAAATTTGCATTTTTCAATGGTATGTCCCTTTTTGCAACAATAATGACAGGTAATATGATGAGAATATGGTGTTTTTCTAGTTGATACTTTTGGTACAAAAGTGTATTTGCTATATAAAGGAGTATACGATCTTTTGAACTTATTTGGATCAACCGCAAAAGTCACTTTTGGTTGTAGAGCCTTGTCTAACTTGGCTTTTAGATCTCTTACTTCTTTTTGCCAAATGTGACATGTCTCACAACCAAACCATGATGTAGGATCTATTTCAACTTTATCCTTTTGAATGTCTAGCATAGATTGTTTTAAAGCTTCCATATCCTTTTTGGTTTTCTCAACTTTTGATTCAAGATATGAAAATATTTTCTTATTTGAGGCCAAAAGTTTGAAAGCTTTAATTGCATCTCTATGTAATTCTTCAAAAGCAAGTTTTAGTTGAGAATGAGATACCTTATCTACGAGTTCAGGTTTAAGATGACTTACAGCTTTCTTTTTCTTGTGTTGATGAGCCATGAAACATAGGTTTGCTGATTCTTCTTCATCGCTTGACGAGCTTTCACTAGATGAATCACTTTCCCATGCTATGTAGGCTCTTTTAGATTTGTTATGACCTTTGCTTTGGTTCTTCTCCTTTTCTTTCTTAAGGTATGGACAATCCGGTTTGTAGCGACCGGCTTTCCCACAATTGAAGCAAATACCTTTGATTTTTCCTTTGTTGTCGTCATCTTGTTTGAACTTATTTGATTGCTTTCTATAGTTGATCAAGCCTTTGTCAGAATGTTTTGCTCCATTTTTCTTTAGATATTTGTTGTATCTTCGCACAAACAGTCCCATTTCCTCATCATCGGAGTCTTCGTCATCACTTGTGTCACTATCCGTTGGCTCTTGTCTTGAGGTCTTGGAGCTTGAAGCTTTTAGAGCTATTGACTTCTTCTCTACCTCTTTCTCCATGTTCTTTTCTTTCTTTGCTCTTTTCTCATGCATGTCAAGGCATTTAAGGTGTTGTTCATGTTCCTCTAGTTTACCAAAAAGAGTGGTAATGTCTAAGGTGTTTAGATCATTTGCTTCCTTTATTGCTGTAACCTTGGGTTGCCATTCCCTGTTCAAGCATCTTAAGATTTTGTTAGTAGCAACTACATTGGAAACAGGTCTATCAAGAGAATTTAACCGATTTTTCAGGTGAACGAATCTCTTCTGCATGTTTTCGATGGATTCACCATCTTCCATGTGGAAGAGTTCGAACTCTTGAGTTAACGTATTGATCCTAGCTAGTTTGACATCATCCGTTCCCTCGTGGGCAACTTGCAATGTGTCCCACATAGCTTTAGCTGATCTACAATGGAAAAAGCGATAGTATTCATCAACTCCTAGAGCTGAGATTAGAATGTTTCTCGCTTTCCAATCGTATCCATATCTCTTTTCATCTTCGGCATCCCAAGTATTTTCTGGTTTTGGAACAACTGCACCAGCTGCATTTTTCATGGTGATTTGAAAGGGACCATTGACAATAGCTGTCCAGATGTTCCTATCAATTGCATTGATGTGGACACACATACAATCCTTCCAATAGCCATAGTTTTCACCGTTGAAAACTGGAGCTCTATTGTGAGCCCCTTTAGGTCCGGAAGCCATCTTTCCAATAAGTGTTTCACGTAGCACGGAATAAACCAGAGCTCTTGATGCCACTTGTTAGACACTGGCCTTAGGATCTAGAGGGGGGTGAATAGATCGTTCACAGTTTTACGGAGTTAAACAACTTTTCAGCGGAAGTGATTCTGAATCGACTCGCGTCTATTCCGAACCACTATCGAAACGATTGTATTTGTGTTTAAAACCAGTCAAGACCTTGAGGTAAGTGATAAGAGAATACGTTTCAGAATCAAAGCGTTGCTCTTATTGAAAATCAGATTAACTTCTTGTATGATGGACAATGTTTGCAATGCAGTAAAGTGATTGAAACAAATTTGCAAACACTTGGTGATAATGATCAAATTGACGGTGATTCAATATGTGATGGATTGTGATGTTTATATAAGTTCTTAATTCATAATCTTAACACTCGAATCGTTGATCAATTTGCTATTATAACCAAATATGAATAGAACGTAAATGAAAAAGTAAAAGCGACAAGAACACGATATTTGTTTAGGCAGTTCGTCGATCGTCCTCGCTACGACTACGTTTGCCCCCAATTCCAAACTGAAATTGGGTAATCTTTCATTAATGTTGAAAGTAGTATATACAAAGAAGATAACAAAGCGATAAACCATAAACCAATTATGTCGATCCTTTGAATCTTCTTCCCCCTTAATCTTAAGTCAGATCAAGGTTATCCAAGAGCTTCACTTTGATCCCTTTCTGCAGTGTCTCCAATTCCATTGAACCCTTGTTCTTCAATCTTCATACTCAGCCGGATCCTCGATGAAACCTCTTGATAAAAACCCCCAAGAAACACCTATCTTGGAGGACAAAACCCGCAGATTTTATTCCCCAACAACCCCACAAATCTTCACCCACTAGGAATCTTCAATTCCGTTCCATGGACGTTATCGAACTCGATCACTAACCCTCAACGCAAGAATGATTATGTGTAATTGTGTTGGAGATGACGAAGAACGAAGATGAGAAGCCTTTGTGTATCTTTCAGTCGTTGGTGTATGTAATAATGAACCTTGGACAATATATATATGATAGCTTAACAGTTGGAGATGAGAGAAACAGAATTTCTGACTTTCTTGATCAGTTAGGTCGACCTCTTTTAGTGCTTAGGTCGACCTAGCAGAACATGCAGCATTTTGCTCCCAGTTAGGTTGACCTGTTAAAGGAGTAGGTCGACCAAAATCCTCTTCAAATGCATTCTGGGGACATTTTCTCAGATTAGGTCGACCTAGTTGTTGTGTAGGTCGACCTAGCAGACTGGTATGTAATTTTCATCAATTTAGGTCGACCTAGATGATGTGTGAGTCGACCTAGCAGAAGTATATGGATTTTTCTCCATTTTAGGTCGACCTGGGTTGATGGTAGGTCGACCTAACTGGTGCTTTTCTGCATTCTTCTTGTTTTGCTTGTGTTGAGTTGACCTATATGCATAATAGATCAACTTGTTCTGTCATGAGTGATCAATGCTTGCTTTTCTTTGAGTTTTCTGCTTCCACCTTGTTGCTTGTATGCTTATTGAGTTTGCCATGAATCAAAAACATCTTTGTGATTGTAATCTTGTATTCACAATGATAAACAACAACTTTTAGAAATCAATAGTTACAATTGGACCATGTCAGAATTTAGTCACAAAAATTAATATTAGGACACAATTTAACCATCATTTTAGTAGGTGGCAAATTTAGAACAAAGGGCAAAAATGAGTTTTCCAGGTACATTTGTTTTCTTATTTTATAGATTATGGAAAGTGAGATAAGGAACAATGACAATCAAAATGAATGACGTCAAACAACAAATTCATCTACAAAACATTGTAAGCAAATTTAAAATAAGGGCAAGATAAAAGACGACTACATAAAAAATTTATTTACCCTTAGATCAATTGGTGTACTTTGGGGAAGAAAACAACTCGTCAATTTACGATATTCTTAAAAATTTGCTACAAAAGATTACAAATGAATTATAAGAAAATAGTTACTCGAATTCTTTTAACAAACTATATTTTTTGTCGAAGAGTTTTTTAATATCTCCAACTCCTAATACATGAATTACACAAATCCAATATATATAGAAGTGTTTTTCAATTCCCTGATTTATCTTTGTTTATTTCTCTCTTCTAATTCTAAAATCAGAAAATACTCTCTTCTCTAACTATCGTGCCTCTCTAACTAAATTAGAAAAGGGAAGATCAGTCAGATCAAGGTGAGAAATAAAGTTTCCAAATTCTACACAATCCCATTTACACTATGCAGCCCAAGACTCTCACTAGCAACCACAACCAAATTAAAATTACGAAGAATACACCACACTTCTCCTTCAAGCAAGCTTTTGTTACTTGCCAAATCACTCCAAATATCCCATTTTTCCACCAACACACACTTAGAATAAACATTAACCATAAAACAAATGGATTTACGGACCCCCACTAAAGACACATTCCTAAGAAACCAAGAGCAACAAATGAGAACAAAGTGATAACTTTAAAACTACACCCGATCGAAAGAAGACTACCACTATTTACCATCGCAAGAACAAACCTCAACTCGCAAAAAGAATTCTCCCAAAGAGAATGGACTAGTGGAAAAAACGCCTCACTAAGCTCGGTTTCTTGAATTGTCACAAAATCAAGAGAAATAGATAAAATAAAATCGCTCACTTTATTCTTGTTAACCATATCACTAAGACCACACGCAATAAAAGTGCCAGTTAATATGATTACAACTTCTAGACTCTGTGGCGGCCTTTTAATGTCAGCCTCTCTCCTCTAAAGCTTTTAACTAATTTGTTCCCTGTAAAACATATATGGACTACCTCGCAGAAACGAATACGACGAGGTATAAACTAAATAGGGTGTTTGTTTGGAGGAAGATGAAGGGCCACCATTGATAGTGACCTTCGAGGTTTCCACTCCTTTTTATACTATTCATCGGTTCAGGCCCCGAAGGGAGATATTGGGTAGTTTGAGGAATTAGGATGGCACGATCATGGATTTTGTGCACCCAAGATGATGGTCTTGCTTATCCCTCGGATGGAAGCCCCTACTTATAATATAGACTTTGATCTTTACTGAATGATTACAATTAATGGTCATTATAATGTAACCGTTCATTAACCACTTGTAACGCTAATTACCGTCATTCATAATAGTTGTAACGTCTGTAACCGACTCCATCGATAGCTTGTATTAATTCATGAGCCTAGACCTTCATGTGACCGGACGATCTATTTACTCGCTAACAACAGGTCATCACTGGGCCTAGGTCTCCGACTTTATATCCTGGCTTTATTGGTCTTACATTTCCATCTCGGTTCTCAAAAGGTTTTACCCGACTTACCCATCGTCTTAAGTATTTTTAACATATACATAAGCCCCCCAATATTGAGGCACATCGGGCCAAAGAGTTTGGTAAAGAATACTGTTCAAAATTCTTCAATCGACTTGGGAAATCGGCTACGCGATTAATCCAATAGTCGGAAAAATGCTTGCATGCTTTTGTAGTTTTTTTACAAGTGTTCATTATATAGCTTGGTAATGTTGTACCCAAATTTTTGATCCTGAGGTCCCACCTAATTTTTAATTGACCATTAAGGGTGTGATCATCATTATCAACATACATAATCATTCATGTATTATTTTCTAACAAAAAAATATACCAGAAATGATTGTGTTTGTTTATTGCTTGTATCCCAAGATATATAGGTGAGCGATCAAGAAGCTCAAGAAAACTAGTGATTTGAGGCTCATAAAGGAGCTCAATCGTTCTCATATTCTCAAGTGATCTCCCCCATTAATATCCAAGCTCAAGTGTAGTTCAATTCAAGGCAACAACTTTCAAGTTCATCTGGTACACAAATTAGAGTTTTTGACCTAATTCTCTAAGGAAATTGACTTTTGGTCAAAGCATGGTTACATGGCTCAAATAATGATTCAAAGATCTCCAATGCCTCATATAATCCGCTCATAACATTCATTTGGCTAGAAGAGCTTGATTCAATTGATACTTAGAAGAATGCAATTCGTTTGGAAAATGTCAACTGTTTAAAATCACCTTTGACTTTTAAGAAATTCGGTCAACCATGGACTTTTAAAGATAAAAATCATGAATATAAGATTATTGAAGTCATTTGATCAAGATAAATCAATAAAATCAATCATGGAATCAAAAGTCAAAGATTAGGGTTTTGACTTTTTCCTGAAGAAATGCATGTTTTATGCATAACTTTAAAAAGTCATAACTTCTTCAATAATTGGCCTTTTTTGTGATCCAAAGCCTCAATTGAAGAGGAAATCAAGATCTATAACTTTGTCAATTTGAATAATTTTCCATAAATGAATGGATTTTAAGTTATGAAGCTACAAAATTTGTTGACTTTTCAACACTTAGAAAAAATTAACAAAAGGCAGATTTGTTCTCTAAAAGTAAGCATATTTGAGGTCAATTTCCATCAAGATTCCTTGAGAATCTGAGAAGATTCGAAGGGATGAAGTTGGACCTCCATACTTGAATTATAGGTCCATTTTCATGAAGAACCAAGTTGCAACCATGAGCCAAACCTAACAAATCCATGATTGCAGGTCCTATAACTTGAAAATCCTTACTTAATCATAGGCTTACACAAAAATTTTATGAACTGCCCAAGTGTTTGGATCATTAACCAAAGAATTATTCCATTTCAAGCTTAAAGCCATGACTTCTATTCTTGTAAAGCGGCTTTAATCACCAACAAATCTTGCATTGAGCCTCTAACTTGTTTACTCTAGCCACACTCCAACACAAACACAACAAGCAAACATCCCAACTTCACTTTCCCACTTGAAAGGTCCAAATTTTCAACTTGTACAAACTTGTGAATTTTGAGTTCTAAGCCACTTCCGTGTCTAACAACCAATCAAACATCTTTCATACACTTCATTGAAACTATCCAACCATTAACATTGTATTTGTAACACCTTAAACAATATCCTCAATTTCAACGTTGGTTACTTGCAATTGGATTCGAGTAGAGTAGCTCAGGCCATCTCTAAGTGTTCTAAGCATTCAGATAGCATTCTCAAGGTCCAAGGAAGTTGTCCAGATCATCAAAATACTTCTAGAAGTCCACTAATCCATCCTTAGATCTCTACTTGTAGAGGTAAGTTTTCAAAACTGGAACTCTAGTATTTGTGTATCATTTTCAATAATTCTCTATTCTATTTTGTTGAGAATCATGTGAGGATCAAAAGCCCTCTGTTGGTGTTCATTTATATTTGCTATGGATCATTTTATTTTATTTTGAAAAATTAGGGTTCATACAAGTATCTGAGAAATTATTGAGTTATAGTTTAAATAAATGCATGATTGATACATTTCTGGAATCGTGATTAAAAATGGAACAACTTTCCTGTTTGTGGTTTTGAAAATGATTGAGTTTTTGCCAAGATAAGATTTCTAGAAATCATGAGCTCAAGGTTGAAGATGAAGTTCAAACTGAACTTAGAACACGTTTTTAATAATATAATATTGCGCGCGTTTTGTTATCACTTGTAGCGCATTAGTCCAATGGCAAGTGTTTTAACTGGTAATCCCTAAGATGTAGTTCAAATCCCCTTGAGGCCAAACTAATTTTTTAATCACTTGTTTCTTTGTTTTTATTCACAACTTCATATTTTATTTAAAATAGCAAATCGATTTATTTTTACTTAACTTTTTACATACCCCTTATTTACCTTGAATATTTTGTAAATATATTTTAAAAATCCAAAAATACTTTTTATTTAAGGGTTGATTGCTAAAAATTTGATTCCCATGGAAATTAAACCCAGGAACACACAGATAGCAACCAAACGCCCAACCACTACACCAACTCCTTTCATTTGAATTATTCTTGCTCCTGAAATGATATATTATATATATTTGGAATCTGGCAGTTGCTCTAACAAAATTTTTATTTTATACGGGGGGGAATCTAAAAAAAATTAATAGGGAGGGAAACTCACCCTAATGATAGAGGGTAACATATATTTATCCCTTTATTTAATCAAGTTTAAATTAAATCAAAAAATATGTTTTTATGCTTTTAAAAAAGCCTCTTTTAAAATCAAACCTTTTTTTTAAAATGATCCTTTCACCAAGTCTCTTGATTACGTTAAAAAATTGTTTTAGGGTTAGTGTACCATGATCCCTAAGTTGTTCATTTAGGGTTTTTATTTAAACTTTTAAAAGATTAGGTTTAGGTTAGTGTACATAATCAAAATCCTAATCCAAGATCCTTTGATCTTTTGATTTCAATGCAATACCATGTTATATAACTTGATTTCCATGATATCTCCTTGTTTATCTACTTGTACATATGCTTGTTTATTTACATCTTTGTACCATATATTTTGGTTATGTTTCCACCTTTTTATATATCATTGTTGAACTAACCCCATCACATCATCCATCATCACATCATATTCATACATACATGAAATGATCTTGAGGTATGTCATGCTTTTTATCCATAACCCTTTTATGCTTGAGTTTATCCATAACCTTTTTATGTTTCCACCTTTTTATCCATAACCCTTTTATTCTTGAGTTTATCCATAACCCTTTTATGTTTCCACCTTTTTATTCATAACCCTTTTATGCTCAAGTTTATACATTGATATCTTTGTTTATACTCATCCTTGATTGTATCCATGATACACATACTATGTCTCACACATACACTACTTGAGACATTCACCATGACTGATTGCTTAAGATATTGCTAAAACTCAAAAGGAATGGGAATGGTATTGACTGAAATTGTCAAGGTATCCACTCTCTTTTTCCTATCTCTTTTAGTTTGTGCTTAGTATTGTTAAAGCTTAGCACTTTCTCCCTGTTTTAAAAGGGTTTTGTATTGTTAAAGCTCAACCTCTTTTAAATCAACCTTGATTTTATATTGATAAAGTTCAACCACCACTCTTTTAAATCACCCTTGCCTTGTATTGGTAAAGCTTGGAACCTTTTAAAACTTGTTAAGTATTGGTAAAGCTTAACATTTTAAAAATCTATTAAGTATTGGTAAAGCTCAACACCCAAAAATATTATGCCACTTGGCTCTTTTTATTTTCCTTTTAAGGGGAACTACAAATGCTCTAACTTCCCTATTGCACTTAATGAGTATGTAGGCACAAGATATAATATCTTACCGAGCATACTTTTAAAATCTTATTTTCTCACCATCCCACTCTATTTAAACAAAAACACATAAACAGTTTATAATAATAACAACAACAACAATATATATTTTCAAAGAGGTTCTTGTATAGTACTACAGATCCGAGGGGTGCTAATACATTCCCCTTGCATAACTAACCCCCGAACCTAAGATCTCTGTTCATTTTATTAGTTTTGATTTTAAGAACTTCTTTGGGTTTTGTTTCGCTCCTTTTCCCATTTCCTTTGGAAACAATAAAGCACGATGGCGACTTTCACTAAAAATATGAGTCGGGTCAATCCACTGGCCTCTAGTCTCAATTTTTCACCGCTAGAGATAAGTTCTAATCCTAGAACAGCCACAGTGGATTGGATTCTTGATCTGCAGGTGTCATAGAGACATGCTGGTTTCCAGACGTAGATAATTTGGAGAAGTCCCTGCAGATTTCGCTTTATTTGAAGTAAGCAGAACCAGGTGGGTTATCTATGGGGAAGTTAGAGATTCCGAGTGGATTTGTGACCTCTGGTCGTTGTAGAACTCAGTCGGTTCTAACCGTTGAAGTTTGGGAGTTTCTTGATATAGATTGGCATGAAACCCTAATTAGTTCATGTTTTGATGGCATCATACAACCGGGTAGGTTCTAAATATGGAGAGGTCGGAAAGCCCTAGTGGGATCCCGACTCATTTGTTAATAATTTTATTTTAACTCAACACCCGGCCTTGCATTTTTATGATCGTAATAGAAAATAGAAGACTTTATATGCGCATAAGTTTTAGAAACTCCTGACTAGACCTTCCTTATTTTTTATATGATCCTCGGGCATCAAGATCTGATCCTTGGAGAACCTATTTAGCATATGCGATAATCTTTGGCCTATTTCTGACATTTTACTAATAGCCCATGGTGTATATTAATAGATTAATATCTTGCTAGAGATTTTGATAACCTGGTCTCAGATGGAGGTCCTCTTGATCTTGACTGGTGTCAAAGGCATTTGTTTAGCATAAATGGTAAGTTTTTTGACTCGACTGGGAGTCATGTATTAATCGGAGAGCTTCCTCGCATATCTTTGACCCCTGTTAGCGTAAAACTTGACGACTTTTATACTTTTGAAAAGTCTGAGAGCCCCATGGGAATCCAACCTATTTGCGTTTTATTTTCACCCTAGTCATGGAAGACTTTATACGTTCCTAAGACGGCAGCTCCTGCGTAGTCTTTATTTTGCGCATGACCCTAGAGGACCTTTTTGTGTGATTATAAAGTCTTAATTCATTTACTGAAACTGTTTTTTCAACGGTCATAACTTATGCCCCGTGCGGCTCCGCATAGTGTTTTAAGCCCCTTTTGAGTAGCAAGACGGAGCGCTTTGAGCAAGAGCTATCTTGGCTAGTTAAAATGCTTTGTTCTCCTATAATGTCTGAGTTATTCCTATCTTGATTGTTTGGGTAAAGGAGTAAATTATCTTGGTTGAAAGGTTGCTAAACCAATCTTTGTTGTCTTGGCCATCCTTCTAGGATGCATTTGTAATTCTTTATCTAATTTGGTTAGAAATTTCTTATTGAACATGACCGATGTTCAGAGTCCCTTGCAGGTTAAAGTTTAAGTAGGGTCAGAGGTGCGAGGGCGTGACCATGTGCGTTCCAGAGGCCTGGAGGCGTAATTGGCTTAGTGGCGGTTCAGAAGCCTGAAGGTGTAACCGACTTCGATGTGGTTCAGAAGCTCGGAGGCGTAACCTACTTCAGTGTGGACAGAGGCCTAGAGGTGTAATCAGATTCAGTGCGAATAGAGGCATAATAGGCTTCATTGCAGACAGAGGCCCAGAGGCGTAACCGGATTTGGTACGGACATAGGTCCGGAGGCGTAACCGGCTTCGGTGCGGATAGAGGTCTAGAGGCGTAATCGGCTTCGATACACGAATCTCGGAGGAGAAGTGTTAACTCAATCCGGGTTGGATTTGGGAGTGCTGCCAAGGGACTTAAACTTGATCCAATATTCAACCCCTAGAGGATGAGTGTCACCATCTGAGATTTTAACTTAAATCTGGTATTCAAGCACGATCGTAACTCCTTTCTTGCAAACCAACAAAAAACAAAGAGAATTTTCTTTGTTATTAGTAACGATTTTTAATATGTTGTCCATCTTTGTGTTGGATGATATGAATTAAATTGTTTTCCATAACCTTCCTAACCGGGATGCCTATGTAACCCCCTAAGTGTGAGGTTTGTGGAACAGGATGAAGCGCTTTGAGAAAGAACTATCCCGATAGGAAATTCTAGTTTCCTTTGACCATAATGTCCGATGTTTCATTTCTTTATTGGGATATAGGTTCCTCCGATGATACTCCTGCATAATCTTTATGAGTTGAGAAAAAAAGGAGGTGTCTTCCGCTCATGCACGGGAAAAGAGTGGCAACTATTGCGCAAGATCTAAAGAATTCTTTAAAGTAATTACAGACGAATAGTTTCTTTAAAGCAATTAAAAACGGCAGAGATCATCAATCGCCTTATTGGACAATAATTTAAAACATAAATTTATATATGATAAGTCATTTGATTTTATCGTTGATCTCGCAAAGCCCTTGTTGGAATTCGGCCTGTTGATTCAGGAATGTTTCTCGACTTTTTCCAGAGAGTGACTTAGGTTCCCAGTCTTAATTTATTCTATCGTCATTACGAAATAGAGGAGCTCACAAGTCCAAAAATCAACATTGTCTCGTGAAATGTATACATACTAATAGGACCCTGATTTTAATTATCATGCTAACAAAGAATCTGAAGTTGTACTAACAAACATTGTCAAAATAAAATCATCCTTCCAGCATTGCATTAGACATAAGCCTGATTTTCTGAGCTAATGTAGGATGAGTTTGAAATGAGCTTGATGCAAGATTTAAAATAATTTTGGGGAATACAAATTAATCAAACTTCTGAAGCTACATATATTCATCATAGCAAATTTACAAAAGCGAAGCCCCGTTAATCTGAATATGTGAATAAGTCATGAAATGTCATGTCCACTAACTTCTTTATATATACCTATCCAACCTTATTTTGGCTTTCTTTTTCCTTATATATAGTTATTGCCCTACAGTGCCTTGTCCCTCATATATATCGGGGTTGATCGCACATATTCGTTAATGACTTAATGGTTATGGCCTTTATGATTGTTATTTATTCACGCTATCATTATCACGCTTACTTAGCCTTTTTCTAACCAAGGTATTTGTTTGCTTGACCGATCCTGATCTAGTTAGTGTAGTTTGTTGAGTCAACACACCTTGTTGATAGACAAAACCAGGTCGTGATGAGCTATCCTTCCGTAAGTCTTTGATGATCCCCATCAACTGGTCATCATGGTGTATCTCTTCTAATATTTGTTGTTGATCATTCTATTCATACATGATATGAAACAAAACTCTGAAGCTCACCCCCTTCGTCAATGCGTGAAAGCACATCATCTCCTCGATTCTCTCTTCAGATTTATACACAATATCTCTGCTTGCAGCTTACCAAACACTGGTGCTGTGCATTTCGCCGCTTCAGAGCCCTTCTTCGTCGTAGATTTCTCTGGCGAGCCGGTTTCATCCTTGTTGACATTTTCATCAGACTGGAACGATTTTCTCAAACACTTTTCTAACATGGCGATGAGTTTCACCTGATTCTCCTTAGCAATACTCTGGACCTCCATTAATGCCGATCGTACTTCGAATAGCTCGGCCTCTAATGCTGCACCATTTGCTTCCATAACTTTGGTCGATCTCTGTGGTATTCACCTTCCGAGCAAAAGACTGTAGATAACACTGATCCTGACAAACGAATCCGGCAGGTCGGACCAGTTTGTTAACATGGCAGACTGCTTGTTTTCTATTGGATGACAATGTAAAACTATTTTACACTGTCAATGCATATCCATTAGGAAATTTCTTTCTCTACCTCCCTCTTTTCTTGGCCACCTCTGGAGAAAAACCCAAAATACCCTCACTTCGGAAATGCATTTCCGAAACGCTTTTTTTTTTCAAAATTTGTCTTATTTCGGAAATGCACTTCCGAAAACACGAAAAAAAGGTGTTTTCGGAGATGCATTTCCGAAAACACCCCTTTTTTGGGTTTTCAGAGATGCATTTCCGAAAATACCTTTTTTTTTGGGAGGGGGTGTCTTCGGAGATGCATATCTGAAATATTCCAAGACCAAATTGGTCTTGGAATGTTTCGGATATACACTTCCGAAAGAATTCAATAATTATTAAAAAATTAAAATCAAGGTGAATCAATACAATTAATAGGTATAAGATCAAGGTGAATCAATAAAATGAAGGTGAATCAATAAAATCAATGTGAATCAAAATTTCCTAAACAATTTTAAAGTTCAAACTTATTTTTAACTTATATAAATCAAAAACATTTTAATTCCATAAGTAAATTATTTTTAACTTATATAAATCAAAAACATTTTAATTCCATAAGTAATTTTTCTAAACTAAATAAAAAATTATAACTCATTTTTAATTATGAATTAGAATAGAAATATATAAATATATAATAATAATTATTAATTTTGTAAGTGAAATATATAAATATATAATATATAAATATATAATAATTAATATATAAATATATAATAATTATTATAAATTAAAACACTCATTTTTTTAATTTTTATAATTATTATATAAATATATAAATATATTTATAATTAATATATAATAATTATTATATAAATATATAAATATATAAATATATAATAATTTTTATAAATATATAATAATTATTATAATTATTATATAAATATATAAATTAAAACACTCATTTTTTAAATTTTTTTGTAAATACATAATAATTATTATAAATATATAAATAAAAATTATAACTCATTTTGTAAGTGAAATTATTTTAGTTTTATTAATTAAAATTATTTTAAATTTTAAAATATGAATCAGAATAGAAATATATAAAAATTATTATTCATAACTCATAAATTATATCAAAATATATAATTATTATTATTCATTACTCATAAATAATATCAAATTTATGATATATGAATTAATTAATATCCTAAAATTAATTTTTGAGATTTTTAGATTTTTTTTGTTTTTTCGGAGATGCGTCTCCGAATTAATCAAAATCTCAAATTTTAGGATTTTTTCGGAAATGCACTTCCGAAGTCTGGAAAAATTTAGAAAAAAAATATTTCAGAAATGCATTTCCGAAGCAGGGGTAAAGTGGGATTTTCGCTGGGGTGACCCCCGTAGGGAGGTGGGTAAAGAAAAAATCATCCATTAAACTCTTTTCAAATTTTAATACTACATTAATTATTATTTTTCAAAAATATCCTTAAATATTTAATTTATAGAAAAATGTGTGGAGTAAAATAATAAATTTAAATAACACTATAGGAAAAAAATCAATTAAAAATTTATTTTAAATAAAACCAATTTTTAATTTTTAATAAAGAAAATATACATATTAAAAAATAACTGTTTATATTATAGTTTTTAACTTATTTCCTAAGAATACAGATTAATAATTTTTTATTTTT